>NC_057723.1:14523546-14538513 GCF_004010195.1 Chiloscyllium plagiosum | reverse complement strand
CTGTCCAGGTAGTCACGGAGGGAACGGTCTTTGCGGAAGGCGGAGAGGGGTGGGGAGGGGAATATATCCCTGGTGGTGGGGTCTTTTTGGAGGTGGCGGAAATGTCGGCGGATGATTTGGTTTATGCGAAGGTTGGTGGGGTGGAAGGTGAGCACCAGGGGCGTTCTGTCCTTGTTACGGTTGGAGGGGTGGGGTCTGAGGGCGGAGGTGCAGGATGTGGACGAGATGCGTTGGAGGCCATCTTTAACCACGTGGGAAGGGAAATTGCGGTCTCTAAAGAAGGAGGCCATCTGGTGTGTTTTGTGGTGGAACTGGTCCTCCTGGGAGCAGATACGGCAGAGGCGGACATTAACCTTATCTGCACACTAGCAGTCCAGTCAACTGAGCTAATGCACCCTCTTTCCCTGCCATGGTAGGCTTTTACAGGACAAAGTATCAAGTAAAGTTTGGTCAAACGAATGGTTTATTTACAAAAAAAACAAACAAACTTCAGACAAAACACTACCTTCAGCCTCAAGAAAATGTAAGACTACTTTATGAAATGAATACCAGAGAGAAAAAAAACATGTGGGAAAAAATTCATAGCATTGATTACTCACAGTGAAAATGTACCAGTAGATGAAAACGAGGCTGACACACATTGCCAGGTTGGCGAGCAAAGAAAAGGGAGCCAGGTATTTCAAGTTGCGAATGTATACCAACAGAATGATGAATGGCAGAAAACTAAGCATGTAGAGACGGCTGTCCATACTACCAGGTTCCAAAGTTGAGACGTTTTGATTGCAGTTATTATTTGTAGCATTTGCTATATCCACAACCTTAAAAAGGTGAAAAGTGCAAAAATTCAAATATTTAATTAAAAACACACTCAGCACACAAAGATGTCATTCTTATATCCTTTTACTGGCAAATAATAACATTATAGAAACTGTCAACGAGGTTGCAAGAACTTGCTTAATTGTAACATTTATTGGGTTCTACACCATTGCCCAAATTTTATTTTTAAAGCTGCAGGTGATTAACCAAAGACGAAAATGTCAATAGGCAAATTCTTGCATTTTTAGCAAGATTTTGTGCTCAAACTTAGAACTGATTCAAAAAAGAAACAATTTCACAAACTTTGCAAAGCAATATCATAGCTATTCCACAAACTGCCACTGGAGTGAATAAAACATTAAATACTATAAAATTTTAAGCTATGAATATTATTTTATTTCCCTACTTCCTACAGCTCCCCATACCCTTTTTCTCTAAAAAACAAATTAACAGAATGTCATATACCATGTTTGCCAGCTTAACACAAAGGTGAAGCTTAAGAGAACTGTGGATTCAAAACATACTTCCAGATATGATTACCAATGTTCATTCATCAGTGCATTAAGGCCATAGGACCTATGAGCAAATATTAGGCCAGTCTGCTGCCCCATTCAATTATGGCTGATAAGTTTCTCAACCCCATTCTCCTGTTTTGTCCCAGTAACCCTTGAACCTCAATCTTATATATACTCAATAACCTGGCCTCCACAGTCTTCGGTGGCAACGAATTGCATAGATTTGCCATGCTCTGGCTGAAGAAGTTTCTCCTTACCTCCATTCTAAAGGGTGTTCTCTTTCCGCTGAGGCTGTGCCCTTGGGTCCCAGTCTCTCCTACCAATGGAAACATCTTCCCACCATCAGTCCAGGCCATTAAGTATTCTGTTCGTTTCAATTAATCAGATTCCCCCTCATCCTACTAAACTCCATTGAGTACAGACCCAGAATTCTCAAACGCTCCTCATATGTTAAGCTATTCATTTCTGGGACCATTCTCATCAACCGCCTCTGAACACATTAAGGCCAGTGCATCCTTCCTGAGAGCTGGGGCCCAAAACTGCACATAATACTCCATACGTAGTCTGACCAGAGTCTCAGAAGTACATCCCTGCTTTTATATTCAAGTGCTCTCAAATCAAATGCTAACAATGCATTTGCTTGCCTAACTACTGATTCAACCTGCAAGTTTACCTTGAAAGAATCCTGGACTAGAACTCCCAAGTCTCTTTGCACTTCAGACTTCTGAATTTCCTCCCCATTTAGAAAATAGCCCATGCCCCTATTCTTCCTACCAAAGCGCATGACCTCACACTTTCCCATATGGTACTCCATCTGCCACTACTTTATGCATTCTCCTAACCGGTCTACATCCTTCTACAGCCTCTCCACCACCTCAATGCTACCTGTCCCTCTATCTGTCTTGGTATCATGTGCAAATTTGGCCAGAATGCCCTCAGTTCCTTCATCTAGAACATTAGTGTATAAAGTGAAAAGTTGTGGTCCCAACAACAGCTGCCATCGTGAGAAGGACCCTTTCATCCCCACTCTCAGCTTTCTGCCGGACAGCCAAGCTTCTATCCATGCTAGCACCTTGCCTCTGATACCATAAGCCCTTATCTTACTCCATAGCCTCCTGTGCGGCACCTTGTCAAATGCATTCTTGATGTCCAGGAAGATAACATCCATTGGCTCTACTTGGTCTAACCTGCTCATTACTTTCTCAAAGAATTCTAAAAAATTTGTCAGGCATGACTTCCCCCTTGATGAAACCATGCTGACTTTGCCCTATTTTACCAAACACTTCCAAGTAATTCATAAATCTTATCCTTCATAATGGATTCCAGGATCTTACCCACAACCGAGACTAGGCTAATCCATCTGTAATTTTTGGTCTTTTACCTTACTCCCTTTTTAAACAGGGGTGTCAGGTTTGTGATTTTCCAGTCCTCTGGGACCCATCCTGATTCTAGCAATTCCTGAAAGATTATCACTAACGCCTCCATTATCTCTTCACCTATCTCCCTGAGAACTCTGAGGTGCAGTCCATCTGGTTCAGGCGATTTATCCACCTTCAGGCCATTCAGCTTTTCTATCACCTTCACCTTGGTAACAGACAACATACTCAGCTCTGCCCTCTCACTCTTGAATTTTTGGGATACTTTTCATGTCTTCCACTTGAAAATCAACACAAAATAATTATTCAATTCCTCATCCATTTCCTTCTTCCCCTGACATCATTTTCCAGCAGCCAAATGTCCATTTTTGCCCTTTAGATATTTAAAGAGACTTACAGTCTTCCTTTAGATTACTGGCAAGCTTACACTTATATTTAATCTTCTCCCTTCTTATTTCTTCTTTTTGTGGATCTCTGTTGGTCTTTGTAAGATTGCCAATCCTCTGGTTTCCTACTGCCCTTCGACATCTCATATGCTTTCTCTTTTGCTTGTATGCTATCCCTAACTTCCCCAGTCAGCTATGGATGCCTCATCAACCCTATACCATACTTCTTTTTTCTCAGGATGAATCTCTGCCAAGACTCCCAGAAACTCTCGCCATTGCTGTTCCACTGTTTTCCCTGCTTGGCTCCTCTCCCAGTTAATTCTACCCAGCTCCTCCATTGTACCTTTGTAGTTGCCTTTATTCAAGGTAATACTATTACCTCTGATTCTATCTTCTCCCTCGCAAACTGCAGAGTAAATTTAATATCTTCAGGTGAGATAGAGGGACATAAAAGGGGTGGGTGAGTTGCATTACTGATTAGAGAAAACGTCACAGCTGCACTAAGAGAGGACACCTCAGAGTTCATCGAGCCAAGCCATAAATTGGTAAAATTTAAGAATAAGAAAGGTGCAATTGGTTTGATGGGGTTATACTATAGGCCTTTGAATAGCCAGAGGGAGATTCAGATACAGATATGTAAGCAGGTCACGGAAAGATGTGAAAACAACAGGATTGTTGCAAGTGAAGGACTGCTGCATGAGGAGATTCAATAGTGGTCAAGAATCACAAATGTTTTTGATTGAGCTAATGAACCAAAAAACATGATTTAATAGATTGGCAAAAAATAATTAGAGGCAACAGGAAGGTGTGGGAAGCATTACAGCACCTTGTTAGGACCTGGGATGAACTGCCTGAAAGTTTGGTAAAATCAGAATCAGTATTAATTTTCAGTAAAGTTTAATGTAAAGGATTGATCAAAGGGAATAAAAGATTAGTCTATGGGAAAGGAACAGGAATATGAGATTAATGGGTTGGTTGCACAAAAGAATCTGCAGAGTTCTGACAGGCTGCCAAAATTATTTTTCTTTGCCAATATTCCACATTTCATTTCAGTATTGCTGTAAGCATATACAGTATTATGAGAAGCTGGGAATTCATGTATGCAATACTCTATTTCTCTGCCTTTGTACTTTAATTAATCACAGTACTAGCTCCTATCTTGTGTCCAACTGGACTGATTTATTAAATAGTGCTGCCAAAAGTAATTCACAAATTAAATCATACCTGCTTAATGTTGTCAGCCAGAAATACAAAGTAAACACAACAAAACCCCAGCTGGGTAAGGATCAAAAAGAACTCCACCAAAATCCTGGAAGAGAATAGCAAAAGCGATCACAAAGAGTTAACTGTTTGAACTAATATCTCAAAACAAAATGCATAGTAATTATAATGATAGCAGCTGAGGGCCATGACTGGGCCAGAAGACTAGCAAATGGAATGGAGCAATCATTATGCAGCCCCAGTCATGATAACATGAAATGGTGGGAGAAGATCGCAATGCAGAAGGAAATTGAGATATGGGTGTAAGTAGGAGTTTGTCATACGTGAAGCTGGGGTGAAGAGCTTATGCTTGAAACGTTTACTCTCCTGCTCCTCAGATGCCGCCCGACGAGCTGCACTTTTTTCACTTTTTGACTGTGAAGTTGGGGTGAGACAAACTTCATTGAGGGAAGGGCAGGAGTGGTAGCTCAACATTCCAGGGTTTAGGTGCTTCAAGTGAGATAAAGGGATGTAAAAGAGTTGGGAGAGTTGCATTACTGATTAAAGAGAATATCACAGCTGCACTAACAGAGGACATCTCAGAGGGCTCATAATTGGTAAAACTTAAGAAAGGTGCAATTGGTTTGATGGGGTTATATTAATGGCCTCCTAATAACGAGAGAGAGATACAGGAAGAGATATATAAGCAGGTCATGGAAAGATGTAAAAACAACAGGATTGTTGTAGATGATTTTAACTTCTCCAAAATTAACTAACGCCCATATTGTTGATGTTAGGTAAATAGAGGACAGTTTCTTGAAACAATATATAGATAAAACAATTAGGGATGAGCTGTACTGGACCTTGTATTGGGGTATGTACATGGCCAGGTGTTCAATGTTTCAGTGAGGGAGCATTTTGGGAATAGTGATCATAATTCCATAAGTTTAAAGATAGTTAGGATAAGGATAAAACTGGTCCTCAGGTGAAAGTATTAAATTGGGGAAGGTTAATCTATCAGTATTAGGCATAAACTGGAGAAATTAGTTTGGAAGCAGCTCTTTGATGGTAAATTCACTTCCAACAGGCTGGTGGCTTTTAAAGGCCAGAAGATCAAAGTTCAGAACCAACATATTCTTGTGAGGGCGAAAGGCAAGGATGGCAAGATTAAAGAAATCTTGGCTGACAAGAGATATTGAAAGTTTAGCCAAAAAGAAAAAGGAAGCATATAAAAAGGTTTAGGAAACTGAAATCAAACAAGATTCTTGAGTATCTTGTTTGGAAGCAGAAAATAATTTAAACAGGAAATTAGGAAAGCTAGAATGGGATAACTGTCTTTGTCAAGTAAAAAGAGAATCCCAAGGCATTTTATATACATTAGGACAAGAGGGAAACTAGGGAAAGCATAAGTCCACACAAGGACAACAGAGGAAATTTGTGTGTGGAGTTAGAGAAAGTGGGTGAGATCCTTAGTGAATATTAAGGTGAAATACTCATTAAGGACATGTTTGCCTCAACAGTCAGAGCACTGAATATAAAATTGGCAAGTCACGTTGCAGCGGTACAAGACTTTAGTTAGGCCATATTTGTTGCCACACAACAGGAAGACTGTGGAGGCTTTGGAGAGGATGCAAGAGGTTTACCCGAATGCTGCCTGGATTGGAGTGTACTAGCTAGAAGGAGAGGTTGAGCAAACTTTAACTGCTTTGGCTGGAATTTGAAACTGAAAGGTGACCTTATGGAAGTATATAAAACTATGAGAAGCATGAATAGAGTGGAAATGGCAAATAACCTTAAGAGTCTTAACCTTAAGAGTCTTAAGGTTAAAGGTGAGCAGGGAAAGGTTTAAACAGGATGCACGATGCAAGTTTTTTTCTCCCACAGAGTGGCAGATGCCTCAAACGTGCTGCCAAGAGAGATGGCAGAAGCAGTCATCTTAGCAAAGTTAAAGAGGCATTTAGACAGACACATGAATAAGGAAGAGGGGGATACCGACCAGCCACAGGCAGATGGGATTATTTGAGAATGGCATCGTGGTCAGCACAGACACAGTGGGCCATAGGGCCTGTTCCTGTGCTGTACTGTTCTAATATTGTGTGAGATGGTATCCAAGCAGTGTAACAGTACAAGAGGAAGAGGAAGAGAAAGAGGAGATCAAAAACAGACATTTCAAATATTACTTGCTTTAAGATTTACATTATTATTTTTAACTTCTATTTACAAACTCTCAGAACATCTCAACAATCCAAATACCTTCCAACAAAAGAATGCTTTTGCAGCCAAAGGTTGGGGCATTCTTCCAAACTGTACATCACCACGCTTCCATAATCTAGATATGGCTTCTGTAACCTAAATTTAAAAACACACTCTTAAAACCTCAGCATTCCACATACTCAATGTGACAATTTCAAAAGAAGGTATCTTTCTCACTGAATAGAACCAAGATCAAATACCCACAAAAACTATTATTCCCTCAGAGGGCAAACAGAGAGCAAGTGTATGTCATAAACACAGAACAATGGATCCAAAGTAATTCAGACAATTTAAATGCAACTTTTATTTTACACAAAATACAGAAATGTCTCAGAACAAAAAGTTAATTGCAATGCAACTGGCAATTTTCCATATCTGGAAGAACAGGAAAAGCTTACAATATTACAGATTGATTAGCACGGTGAAAGCCTTTTACCTTAATATCAAAAACTCTACAGAACTTGGAATGCAGCTCACAACTACCTTCTCCAGGGCAACTGGGATGGGCAATAAATGCTGGCTGACTCAGTGACACCCACACCTCATTAATAATTCAGCAAGTTACAATCTTTGGCAAATGATTAAGCTCACGATTTGCCAAAGTTTCTCCGGAATCCTTAAGTCAAATGGGTGATTGAATACTATCCATATGCTTGGATGGTCACAGCTATAACATTCAGAAAATTTGACATTGCAGAGTCAGACTCATATAGCACGGGAACAGGTCCTTCCGGTCGATGCAAAACCAACAAACACCAAACTGCACTAATGCCATTTGCTTGAATTTGGAACATAAAATACCAGGATGTAGTAGGCTAAGTACTCATCTACATGGTTAAAAATGTTGCAAGAGAAAGCACGTTCCATATTTCTACCACCCCATGGGTGAAAACATCTTCCTTAGATTTTCTCTAAACTTACACTCCCTGGTTTTAATACACATCTGTTATGGGGAAGAGATTGTCACGATTTGCTTTGTCTGTGCCTTTCATCATTTTTTAAACTTCAAATCAGATCCCGTCCTCAGGGTATTGAGCATTGGACTTGGGGGATCATGTTGCGGCTGTACAGAACATTGGATAGGCAACTATTGGAATGCTGCATGCAATTCTGACCTCCCTACTGCAGGAAGGATGTTGTGAAACTTGAAAGAGTTCAGAAAAGATATGTAAGGATGTTGCCAAGGTTTGAGCTATAGTGAGAGGCTGAATAGGCTGGGGCTATTTTCCCTGTAGTGTCGGAGGCTGAGCGGGTGACTTTATACAGGTGTATAAAATTATGAGGGGCATGGATAGGGTAAATAGACAAGGTATTTTCCCCGGGAGGGGGAAGCCCAAAACTAGAAGGCACAGGTTTAAGGTGAGAGAGGTAGGATTTAAAAAGGGACCTAATGGACTCATGTTCACACAGAGGGTGCAGGGTGTATGGAATGAGCCGCCAGAGGAAGTAATGGAGGCTGGTACAATTACAATATTTAAAAGGCATCTGGCTGGGTATATGAATGGGAAAGGCTTGGAGGGATATGGTCCAAATGCTGGCAAATGGGACTGGATTGATTAATTTAGGATATCTGGTAAATAGGGCAAGTCTTTTCCCTGGGATCGGGGAGTCCAGAACTAGAAGGCATAGGTTTAGGGTAAGAGGGGAAATATACAAAAGAGACTTAAGGGGCAACGTTTTCATGCAGAGGGTGGTACGTGTATGGAATGAGCTGCCAGAGGAAGTGGTGGAGGCTGGTACAATTGCAACATTTAAGAGGCATTTGGATGGGTATATGAATAGGAAGGGTTTGGAGGGATATGGGCCGGGTGCTGGCAAATGGGACCAGATTGGATTGGGATACCTGGTCGGCATGGACGAGTTGGACCGAAGGGTCTGTTTCCATACTGTATATCTCTATGACTTGCCTTTTCTGCTCCAATGAAAACAAACCCTGCCTATCGAGTCTCTGCTTATAACTGAGACATTCCGTCCCATCTCTTCTATACCTCTCCAGTAGAATCATGTCCTTCTGATAGTGTGGCAACACTGCTCCATTGTGGTCTAACTAAATGCTTTATAAAGTTGTAAAAAGATTTCCTTGCTCCTATATTCTACACCTGGCTAATGAGGGCAAGCATCTGTAGGTTTTCACCACCCTGCATACCTGTGCCGACACCATCAGGGATCAATGAACTTGTACACCAAGGACTTTATGTGCCTCAGTACTCCTAGAGGCTCACCATTCTTCTGCATATTATTCCCTTATTACATCTCCTAAAATGTATCATCTTATATTGAGTGTATTAAATTTCACCTGCTGGTGCTCTGCCTAATTTACCAGCTGGTCAATATCAGACTGCAGCCTGAGACCATCCTCCTCCCCATCAAATAACCAGTTGTCCAGAAGAAATAATAAACCACTTCAGTTGACCAGCTCATCATAAACCTAAACATTCATTTATCCACTGTTGGCTTACGAGAGTGCAACTGTGTAAAGGTAAAGTCACCATAAGCCTACTAGACAATAAGGCTGCTCTTTCATTACAGAAAGAACTGATGGTGGTTTAACCTAAGGGTTACCATGTCCAGATGGCTGAGGCATAGCCAAAAATAAAGATCAAGTTTGAGCATGTGTTAAATGGTGCTATTTGGAATTATATTTTTTTTAGTTCATTTAGAATTTGCGATCCAAGATGAGAAAGAGCTATGTTGCACCTTTCTGGAAAGGGTTGATAAACTTGATAAAATAGCCAAATTTTAGATTTCTAACCAATCACTTACTAATAACAATCATTTACTTTAAATGCATGAATAAATTGAGATACTTAGGACTACATAGAAAGTGAAAATGAATGAAATGAAAAATGAAACATTACAGGTGCTCACTACAGAAATTAGCAGAATCAAAACTTACTTAGTTGATAGATAGCGACTGCATTTGACCAGCAAACGCATACAATGTACAGCTACCACTCCCATGATAACGAGGCTGATTGGACCAAGCTGTGGAAAAAGGGATTTAAAACTTTAAATTATACATTAGTCTCAGCTCTGCATTCAAATACCATGATGCTTTTGATCAATTCATGTTTACGTCCAAGTATTTAACATATTTAACTCCTTTCAAAAAAGTCTTCATCAAGTATTTTACACACACAACTGGAGATCCAATAGGAGAGGAAAAAGATGGAAAGTTAAACCCTAACACTACTCAGTTCTAAACTGAACCCAATTAATTACAAGTTCCAATAACTGAAGGTATGAAGAGGGATCACGTGTTCATAAATACCACATTCCTTTGATACCCCACCATTTACCTTTGAGGCAGTTCAACAGTTTCCATATACAAGTGGTTAATTTGTTTAATAAAGAAACAGTTGTGCCTATAGACGTGGTAAGGAAGGAAACCCTCTGTTATTTGAGTACTGTAAGAGTGAAGCCATTCAAGGAGATGAAATTTTTTGTGTTTATGAAACCTTTTAAATTCTATGCAAGGTATGTAGAATAAATCAAGCTATGAATAAAATGCCATCAACTGACCATTTCCAGCATTTAAGAGTCACCTAACCCAGCTGGAAATAAAACTGCGATCAATTGCCTCATCAACATCCACAAGGCTCATGTTAGGTTGCGACACATAATTTTCCCTCACATGGATGGATATAATTGCAACATCTCAAGTTCAAAGCAAGACTAAGATCAAGATGGAAAGCAGCAGCTAAATTTATAGGCAAAGAGAATGGAATTTGGAAAGATAAACTGGTACAAAGACAAAGCAAGAGTATAGCCATGGAAATAATTAAAAATGGTGACCAAAAGTGTTCAAGATAAATATATTCAGCTAAAAATCAAGAAATATCAAATTCTGTAACAATGACAAATACACAAGTGCTGACATAAGAAAGGTGACAAGGAATGAGGCATTAGGAACAAAAAAACAAAAAGGAACAGTGGAGTAAATTATCAAGGGTTATATAAACAGTACTTTAGAAACACAAAAGAAAAGTTAGCTAGCTTTATGTTAATGAAGATTCCATTATCTTTTGTTCCGATGTGTGATAGCTTATCAATCTGGAAATTAGAAATATAAAAACAAATGGTCAGCAGGTTTCAAATTTGAAGAAAGAGAGGGAAACAGAGTTAAAATTACAAGTCCAATAAGACTCATCAATTTTGAAACAGGGTCACACTGGATTTGTAAAGTTAACTATATTTGTCTCCACAGATGTTGACAGACTAGCTGAGTTTCTCCAAAATTTGTTTTAGATTTCCAGTATCTGCAACATTTAGCTTTCAAGGCAATTAATTCCTTAAAAATGCACGAGAAAAGTGCGTAAGTTAATGAGCCATAATACTTTAAAGAAATGCACTGGATCCTATTCTTAATGGGTACTGGCAACTGTTATATTTAAACCTGAGATTGAGATCAAAGATATAGTAAATAATATTATAACAGTCTGGTCAAAATGTACAATGAAAATGCATCAGCCTTGGCATCACCAGTCTGCACAAGATTTCTTTCAGGTGATGGCTTTCTGCTTGTAGGAGCATATGTCAGTTATTTTGAGGAAAACCCTTAGGTTGACTTCTGAACGTAACTTTGTACCAATTTAAATACTGTGATGTCTTGAAGATTTAGATTTAATGTACAGTTTACAGTTGATAATGGAAAGTATTCATGGATTATTCCTATTCTGCTCAAAATTGTGTCCAAATCCCCATCTGTCAACAATTACAAAAAGGTACTCCCACGACACGACAACATCAGCTAAAAAAAAACAAAAAAATCGAGAGAAGGAAAAAAATCCCCTTTCCCCCAAAATCTCTAAAGGGGCCCTGTACAGTGCTCATAAAAATGAAAGTATCTCACCACAATACCCGCATTCTTCACTGCCAGTGGAAGGCTGAGGAGCCCGGTTCCTATGTTGCCTTTCAACAAGTGAATTAATGTCTCAATAGGTCTGAAATGCAAACAAAACTAATACTGCTTAATATACAATGATCCTATAGTTCAAACATACTTTGGATATAGAAATTTACTCCAGAATTTAAAAACTGCACTTTTGGTTCTTTGCCAATTCTAACAACACACCAGATCATACAGTACAACAGTAGAGAACTTATTTGTGCTGCAAAAATTAATTCTGTTCACTATTTCTAAATGCACTCTTCAAAACAGTAATGACAGTCGAGAGTGTGGTGCTGGAAAAGCACAGCAGGTCAGACAGCATCCAAGGAACAGGAGAATTGACGTTTCGGACAAAAGCCCTTATCATGAATGAGGCTGTGAGCTGAGGGGTTGGTGAGATAAATGGGAGGGGGGGGTTGGGGCTGTAGCTGAGTGTGCGACAGGTTGATGGAGGTGGGGGTAATGGTGATAGGTCGAAGAGGAACGTGAAGCGGATAGGTGGGAAGGAAGATGGACAGATAGGACAGGTCATGAGGGCGTTGGGTGGTTAGGAAGTGGCGATAGAGGCGGCCCAGGACCTGCATGTCCTTGGCAGAGTGGGAGAGGGAGTTGAAATGTTTGACCATGGGGTGGTGGGGTTGGTACTAATGTCAGGCCAGCCTGAATCTAGGCTTGATTGCACCAATAACCAATCACTATGCTCAAATTTAGAGTATATCACTCCGATTTTTAAACAATTAACCATGCTTTTCTCTAAACTTACATTTGAAGGTAATCGGTTTGATTCTAAAGGTTCCAAATGATGTTTTATAAATCCCTCAGAGTATGGAACAAAAAAGAAAATAGGACAATTATGGGCAATTACTGTTTTGAAGGCACATTAGCAACAAAATCAGTTTTGATTAGTTGGAACAGTTAGTTCGAGGCTGATCAGTAATGCAGAGTAACGCTAATGATGCAGATGCAATTCTATTACCAGGTAAGGGCACCAAGAAGGCCCTGCCTCCTCCATCTCACCCAGAGGTGTAGTGATTCAGCACCATTCTTCCCTCTCTGATCAGAGAGCAACTTATGGTCCTCCCGGACTAAGATGACTTGCAATTCAAACAATTCACAAAAAAAAGCTGAAAATGTGTTGCTGGAAAAGCGCAGCAGGTCAGGCAGCATCCAAGGAACAGGAGAATTGACATTTCGGGCATAAGCCCTTCTTCAGGAATGAGGAAAGTTCCTTGGATGCTGCCTGACCTGCTGCGCTTTTCCAGCAATACATTTTCAGCTCTGATCTCAAGCATCTGCAGTCCTCACTTTCTCCACAAAAAAACAATAGTTCTACTTCAAAACTTTAAAACACTTACGTTGTGCCAGTTCTTTCATTTATACGCTGATAATTTCCAAAATTATCAGATGACCGTGAAGAACTATCAGGTGAAGAACTCAAGTAGTCATGGTCTGGACTGTTTTCTGTGGAACTATAATCATTGTAGTCTTCACTGGTCAGCTTTTTTGTTGACATGATGGCAGCTTCACAACTGCTGTGTAAGAATGTAGAAGTGATAAAGTAACCAGCAAAAATATCATGTGGGGATGAAAGGAAGATGCACAGCTCTTCAAACAAGCTATACTTTAACAATGCATTAAATTTTGACTCCACATTAAACATACAGTGCCTTATACGACAGCACCAATATTCCATGTCAGATCATCACTGCTAGATCAATTTTCAAAAACTGCCTAGTGCCAAATGTTATGAACCAAACCACACTCCCTCAAAACTTTTCAACAAGGTAACCCAGACCCTAACTTTTCTGGCTCTGTTAAGCAAAATTGATATTCCAGAAGTGATGGAGTTGGTCAAAGCCCCTCGGTTTTAAACAAAACAGAATTTATTCACAGAGTACCAAATAAAACACAAACAAAAGAGAACAGAATACAGAATAACTTAATCTATCCGAAAACCCAGACTATCCCACCTTAATGATGCTGTTCCAAATTACTGCAACAATCCCCATAAACACACCTTAGCGACAAAAAGAAAGGTAAAATCAAACACACGGTCTTACGGAAGAGAGAGAGAGATGTCAAAAAGATTCAGTATGGAACACATTCTTCCATGAAACTGTTTCTTTAACTACCAGCCTCAAAAAAACAACTGAGTAGCCAAAGTGTTAAAACAAAAACAATCCAAACCACAGAAAAGCTGACCTGGGGTGGGGGGGGAACCGACCACACCCCTTTCATTGTACATGTGTTTCTTTTTAAACTTTTCCTGAAGCAGTATCTGTTAGCTATAATCAGATTAGTCCTAAAACCCATCCAAACTAGATATCATGGCAACTCTGTGTGTACAACACTTTTGAAAAAAGCCGAGGACAACACACCTTATTAAGGGAGTAGCATCGTCACACAAGAGAACTGTACACAATGAAAACTCCTCACATACGCACCAACAACATATGTAGGAAAAAGGATGGGGATGGAAGGCAGAAATTCAGGGAGCTAGGACAGAAGCTTAGAACTAGAACGAGCAGTTGTTATTTCTGGTTTGTACCCGTGCCATGTGCTGGCAGATGAGGAATAGGGTGACAAAACAGTTGAACCCGTGCCAACAGGAATGGTGCAGGAGGGAGTCAGATACTTGGATAATTGGGGCTCATTCTGGTGTAGGTGGGCTCTCCAAAACAGGATGGTCTATACCTAAACCAGAAGAGTACCAATACCCTTTTTTTTTTGGCGGGGGGAGAAAGTGGAGGAGATGGCTTACTAATGTTCTTTGGGAGGATTAAAATTAATTCAGCAGGGGGGTGGGAACTGGAATTGTAGCTCCAGGTGGTTGAGAGTAGTGATGTCATGAATAAGGTTTCAAGATCGCAGGAGTGTATTGGCAGGTAGGAAGATGGCTTGAAGTGTGTCTACTTCAATACCAGAAGCATCCGGAATAAGGTAGGTGAACTTGCAGCATGGGTTTATACTTGGGACTTCGATGTGTGGCCATTTTGGAGATATGGATAGAGCAGGGACAGGAATGGTTGTTGCAGGTTCCAGCGTTTAGATGTTTCAGTAAGAACAGGAGAGGTGGTAAAAGAGGGACAAATGTGGCATTGTTAGTCAAGGACACTAATGCCGTGGCAGAAAGGATGTTTGATGAGGACTCCTTGGGAGGATTTAAACTAGTAAGGTGGGGGCGGGGGGTGTGACCCAGGGAGATAGTGAGGAAAGAGAACAATCTGAGACTGGTACAGTTGAGAACAGAAGTGAGTCAAACAGTCAGGGCAGGCAGGGACAAGGTAGGACTAATAAATTAAACTGCATTTGTTTCAATGCAAGGGTCCTAACAGGGAAGGCAGATGAACTCAGGGCACGGTTAGGAACATGGTACTGGGATATCATAGCAATTATGGAAACATGGCTCAAGGATGGGCAGGACTGGCAGCTTAATGTCCCTGGATATAAATGCTACAGGAAGGATAGAAAGGGATGCAAGAGAGGAGGGTGAGTGGCATTTTTGATAAGGGATAGCATTACAGCTGTGC
>NC_057723.1:14517624-14521430 GCF_004010195.1 Chiloscyllium plagiosum | reverse complement strand
AGGGAGTGTTGCTGAACAAAGAGACCTTGGAGTGCAGGTTCATAGCTCCTTGAAAGTGGAGTCGCAGGTAGATAAGATAGTGAAGGCAGCGTTTGGTGTACTTTCCTTTATTGGTCAGAGTATTGAGTACAGGAGTTGAGAAGTCATGTTGCGGTTGTACAGGGCATTGGTTAGGCCACTGTTGGAATATTGCATGCAATTCTGGTCTCCTTCCTATCGGAACGATGTTGTAAACCTGAAAGGGTTCAGAAAAGATTTACAAGGATGTTGCCAGTGTTGGAGGATTTGAGCTATAGGGAGAGGCTGAACAGGCTGGGGCTGTTTTCCCTGGAGCTTTGAAGGCTGAGGGGTGACCTTATAGAGGTTTACAAAATTATGAGGGGCATGGATAGGATAAATAGACAAAGTCTTTTCCCTGGGTTGGTGAGTCCAGAACGAGAGGGCATAGGTTTAGGGTGAGAGGGGAAAGATATAAGATAGACCTAAGAAACAACTTTTTCACACAGAGGATGGTACGTGTATGGAATGCCAGAGGATGTGGAGGCTGGCACAATTGCAACATTTAAGAGGCATTTGGATGGGTATATGAATAGGAAGGGTTTGGAGGGATACGGGCCAGGTGCTGGCAGGTGGGACTAGATTGGGTTGGGATATCTGGTTGGCATGGACGGGTTGGACCGAAGGGTCTGTTTCCATGCTGTACATCTCTATGACTTGACAGCCCATACTACTTCAGTAGTTGAGTCGAGGTTAGAAACAGGAAAGAAGAGGTCACCCTGTTGGGAGTTTTCTATAGGCCTCCGAATAGTTCCAGAGACATAGAGGAAAGGATTGCAAAGGTGATTCTGGATATGAGTGAAAGTACCAGGGTAGCGGTTATGGTGTACTTTAAATTTCCAAACGTTGACTAGAAATACTATAGTTCGAGTACTTTACATGTTTCAGTTTTTGTCTGTCGTGTGCAGGAGAGTTTCCTGACAGTATGTAGATAGGCTAACAAGGGAAGAAGCCACACTGGATTTGTTACTGGGTAATGAACGGGCCAGGTGTTAGATTTCGAGGTAGGTGAGCACTTTGGTGATAGTGACCACAACTAGGTTAACTTTACTTTAGCAATGGAAAGGGACAGGTATATACCACAGGGCAAGAGTTATAGCTGGGGGAAAGACACTTATGATGCGATTAGGCAAGCCTTAGGATGCACAAGATGGGAAAGGAAAATGCAAGGGATGGGCACAATTGAAATGTGGAGCTTATTCAAGGGACAGCTACGGTGTGTCCTTGATTAAATATGTACCTGTCAGGCAGGCAGGAAGTAGTTGAACAAGGGAACTGTAGTTTACTAAAGATGTTGAAGATCTTGTCAAGAGAAAGGAGGCGGTTTGTGTAAAGATGAGACATGAAGGTTCAGTTAGGGTGCTTGAGAGTTACAAGTTAGTCAAGAAGGACCTGGAATATTGCATGCAATTCTGGTCTCCATTCCCTCGGAAAGATGCTGTGAAACTTGAAAGGGTTCAGAAAAGGTTTACAAGGCTGTTGCCAGGGTTGGAGGATTTGAGCTATATGGAGAGTTGAATAGGCTGGGGCTGTTTTCCCTGCAGTGTAAAAGGCTGAGGGGTGACCTATAGACGTTTATAAAATAATGAGGGACATGGATAGAGTAAACAGACAAACTCTTATCCCTGGGGTGGGCAAGTCCAGAACTAGAGGGTGTAGGTTTAGGGTGAGAGGGAAAACATATGAAAGAGACTTAAGGGGCAACATTTTCACACAGAGGGGTGTGTGTGTGTGTGTGGAGACTGGTACAATTACAACATTTGAAAGGCATCTGGATGGGTATATGAATAGGAAGGGTTTAGAGGGGTATGGGCCGGGTGCTGGCAGGTGGGACTAGATTGAGGTGGGATAGCTGGTCGGCATGATCAAGTTGCACTGAACGATCTGTTTCTGTGCTGTACATCTCTATGATTCTATGACCTAAAGAGACAGCTAAGAGCCAGGAGTGGACATGAGAAATCTTTGGCAGGTACGATCAAGGAAAACCCGAAAGTTTTCCCTAGGTATGTCAGGAATAAAAGAATGACTCGAGTAAGATTATACTTTTGCTGCTCGTCAGATGCTGCCTGAAATGCTGTGCTCTTCCAGCACCACTGATCCAGAATCGAGTAAGATTATGACCTGTCAAGGACAGCAATGGGAAGTTGTGCGTGGGGTCCAAGAGATAGGAGAGGCGCTAAATGAATATTTTTCGTATTTACACTCAAAAAAGACAATGTTATTGAAGAGAATACGGAGATAAAGGCTATTAGACTGGGCAGGATTGAGGTTCATGAGGAGGTGGTGTTAGCAATTCTGGAAAGCGTGAAAATAGATAGGTCCCCTTGGCCAGACAGGATTTATCCCAGGATTCTCTAGGAAGCTAGACAGGAGATTGCAGAGCCTTTGACTTTGATCGTTATGTTGTCATTGTCTACAGGAATACTGCCAGAAGACTGGAGAATAGCAAACATTGTCCCCTTGTTCAAGAAGGGGAATAGAGACATCTCTGGCAATTATAGACCAGTGAGCCTTACTTCTGTTGTGGGCAAAGCTTTGGAAAGGATTATAAGAGATAGGATTTATAATCATCTAGAAAGGAATAATTTGATTAGGGATAGTCAACATGGTTTTATGAAGGGTAGGTCATGCCTCACAAACCTTACTGAGTTCTTTGAGAAGGTGACCAAGCAGATGGATGAGAGTAAAGTGGTTGATGTGGTGTATATGGATTTCAGTAAAGCTTTGATAAGGTTCCACACGGTAGGCTATTGCAGAAAATACAGTGGCATGGGATTGAGGGTACTTTAGCGATTTGGATCAGAAATTGGCTAGTTGAAAAAATACAAAAGGGTGCTGGTTGATGAGAAATATTCATCCTGGAGTTCAGTTACTTGTGGTGTACTGCAATGATCTGTTGTTTTTATAAATGACCTGGATGAGGACATAGAAGGAAAGGTTAGTAAATTTGTGAATGACACTAAAGTCGATGGAGCTGCGGACAGTACAGAAGGATGTTGCAGGTTATATATGGACATGGATAAGCTGCAGAGCTGGGCTGAGAGATGGCAAATGGAGTTTAATATGGAAAAGTGTTGATTCACTTTGGAAGGAGTAACAGGAATAGAGAGTATTGGGCTAATGGTAAGATTCCTGGTAGCGTGGATGAGCAGAGAGATCGAAGAGTCCATGTGCATACATCCTTGAAAGTTGCCACCCAGGTTGATCGGGTTGTTAAGAACGCGTATGATTTGTTAGTGTTTATTGGTAGAGGGATTAGTTTCAGAGCCAAGAGGTCCTGTTGCAGATGTACAAAACTGGTGCAGCTGCATTTGGAGGATTGTGTACAGATCTGATTGCTGCATTAAAGGAAGGACATGCAAGCACCGGAAAGGATTCAGAGGAGATTTACCAGGATGTTGCCTAATATGGAGGGAAGGTCTTAGTATCATCGATAGTCACAGGTAAGGTGCTGGAAGACGAGGTTGGCAAACGTGGTGCTCCTGTTTAAGAAGGGTGGTAAGGACAAGCCATGGAACTACAGACCAGTGAGCCTGGCCTCAGTGGTGGGCACATTGTTGGAGGGAATCCTGAGGGACAGGATGTACATGTATTTGGAAAGGCAAGGACTGATTAGGGATAGTCAACATGGCTTTGTGCATGGGAAATCATGTCTCACAAACTTGATTGAGTTTTTTGGTGAAGTAACAAAGAGGATTGATGAGGGAAGAGCAGTAGGTGTGATCTATATGGACTTCAGTAAGGTGTTC
>NC_057723.1:14512476-14517207 GCF_004010195.1 Chiloscyllium plagiosum | reverse complement strand
GTACAGGAGTTGGGAGGTCATGTTGCGGCTGTACAGGACATTGGTTAGGCCACTGTTGGAATATTGCGTGCAATTCTGGTCTCCTTCCTATCGGAAAGATGTGAAACCTGAAAGGGTTCAGAAAAGATTTACAAGGATGTTGCCAGGGTTGGAGGATTTGAGCTACAGGAAGAGGCTGAACAGGCTGGGACTCTTTTCCCTGGAGCAGAGGCTGGGGGTGACCTTATAAAGGTTTACAAAATTATGAGGGGCATGGGTAGGATAAATAGGCAAAGTCTTTTCCCTGGGGTCAGGGAGTCCAGAACTAGAGGGCACAGGTTTAGGGTGAGTTGGGAATGATATAAGGCAGACCTAAGGGGCAACGTTTTCACGCCGAGGGTGGTACGTGTATGGAATGAGCTGCCAGAGGATGTGGTGGAAGCTGGTACAATTGCAACATTTAAGAGGCATTTGGATGGGTATATGAATGGGAGTGGTTTGGAGGGATATGGGCCAGGGGCTAGCAGGTGGGACTAGATTGGGTTGGACCGAAGGGTCTGTTTCAATGCAGGCTGAGGCTACTTTCATTAGAGTGAAGAAGCTGAAGAGGTGACAACAGAGCATACAAGATAATCAGAGGATTAGATAAGGTGGACAGTGAGAGCCTTTTTCCTTGGATAGTGATGGCTAGCATGAGTGGACATTGCTTTAAACGGAGGGGTGATAGATATCAGACAGATGTCAGAGGTAGGTTCTTTACATAGAGTAGTAAGAGCGTTGTAATGCCCTGCCTGCAACAGTAGTAGACTTGCCAACTTTAAGGGCATTTAAATGGTCATTGGATAAATACATGGATGACAACGGAACAATGTAGGTTCAATGGGCTTCAGATCAGTTTCAGTGCAACATCGAGGGCCAAAGGGCCTGTACTGTGCTGTATTGGTCCATGTTCTATGACAGCCTGAACATGCATTGCTTAGAACATCTCTGCCTTTAATTAGACAATTTTGGCTCCGTTTCCACTCAATAATCTTAATCTGAGCCAAAGTCTTCCACATTTAAAATGCAAGTTACATATTGACAAGATAGAGTAGAATCCACAAAAATAAGCCTGCTCATCTGTAATACTCTTAAAATCACCTGTGCAACTTTCTAAAGTCTTGATACCCTCCTATCGGTGCTCAAAACTGAACACAAAACTCTAGCTGAAGACAAACCAAAGCTTTCAAAAGGTTTCACATCATTTGTGTTTTCACTCAAATCCTTCAGAATATATACATTCCCACAACTCTGTTCCTCTTTATAATTGCTCAGTTGACACTCATTCTCCCCAAAATGTTTCATTTCACTTTTCTACCTAAATTTCCTCTACCCAAATCAGTCTACATCCTCCCAAAATTGGTTCCCATCCTTAACGTTTTCTACAATCCTGAGTTGCAAATCATCTGCAAACTCTTAAATTATACTCCATATATTTAAATGACAGGTAATTAATGTGGTCAACAAGAAAATAAGTGGAACTAAAAACTGGAAGGTCATGGTACATCTCTCTCTCCAGAAGAAAGATAAATGGTAAATCACACTCAACATCTTGTCCATTAGCTTTTTTTTAAAAAAATGTATGTGGATTTTCAGAAGGCTTTTGATAAGGTCCCTCACAAGTAGGCAAAGTTAAAGCATGGAATAGGAAGTAACATTATAATACAGATCAAGAATTGGTTGATCAACAGGATATAGTGGGGTTTAATAGGTCTTTTTCTGAGTTGTAGGCAAGGCATTTGATAAGCTGCCGCATGGTAGGCTGCTGCACAAAATACAGAGGCATGGGATTGAGGGTGCTTTCGCAGTTTGGATCAGAAATTGGCTAGCTGTAAGACGACAGAGGGTAGTGGTTGATGGGAAATGTTCATCCTGGAGTTCAGTTACTAGTGATATACCTCAAGGATCTGTTTTGGGTCCACTGTTGTTGGTCATTTTTATAAACAACCTGGATGAGGGTGCAGAAGATTAAGTTAGGATATTTGCAGACAACACTAAAGTTGGTACAGTTGTAGATAGTGATGAAGGATATTGTAGGTTACAAAGGGACATAGATAAACTGCAGAGCTGAGCTAAGAGGTGGAAAATAAGAGTTTAATGCAGAAAAGTTTGAAGTAATAGGAATGCAGAGTACTGGGCGAGTGGTAAGATTCTTGGTAGTGTAGATGAGCAGAGTGAAGTCAGTGTTCATGGACATAAATCCCTTAAAGTTGCCACCTGGGCTGATCGGGTTGTTAAGACGACATACGGTATGTTAGCTTTTGTTCGTAGAGATCAACTTTCAGAGCCATGAGATCATACTGCAGCTATACAAAACTCTGGTGCAGCCACACTTGGGAGTATTGTGTGCAGTTTTGGTTACTGCGTTATAGGAAGGATGTGGAAGTTTTAGAAAGGGCTCAGAAGAGATTTACTATGACGTTGCCTGGTATGGAGGGTAAGTCTTACAAGCAAAGGTTGAGGGACTTGAGGCTGTTTTTGTTAGAGAGAAGGGAGGTTGAGAGATGACTTAATTGAGACATACAAGATAGTCAGAGGGTTAGATCAGGTGGACAGTGAGAGCCTTTTTCCTAGAATGGTGATGGCTAGCACGAAGGAGCATAGCTTCAAACTGAGGGGTAATAGATATAGGACAAGTCTCAGAATTAGTTTAGTTACCCAGAGTAGTAGAGGTGTGGAACGCACTGCCTCCAAAAGGTATAGACTCGCCAACTTTACGGGCATTTAAGTGATCATTGGATAGGCACGTGGACGAGAATGGAATAGTGTAGGTTAGGGGGGCTTTGGATTGGTTTCACAGGACATCACAACATCGAGGCCGAAGGGTCTGTACTGCACTGTAATGTTCTATGTTCTTCAATGATCACAATTTCCCCTCCCACGTGGTCAACGATGCCCTCCAGCGCAACTCCTCCATTTCCCGCACCAACGCCCAAAAACCCCACCTCTCCCAACGCAGCAATGACAGAACACCCCTGATCCTCATGTTCCATGCCAATAACCTCCATATGCATCGCATCATTCTCCGCCACCAACAAACAGATCCCACTACCAAAGATATATTTCCATCTCTACCCCTATCAGCATTGCGGAGAGACCATTCCCTGACTCCCTCATCAGATCCACACCCCCCACCAACCCACACCCCACTCCCAACACCTTTCCCTGCCACCAGGGGAAGTGCAAAACTTGCACCCACACCTGCCCCCTCACCTCCATCCAAGGATCCTTCCACATCTGGCAGAAATTTACCTGTACCTCCACCAATGTCATCTACTGTATCTGTTGCACCCGATGTGGTCTTCTCTACATCAGGGACATACGATCCACAAGTTGGCGTCCTGTCAGGGAACATCTCTGGTACACCCGCACCAACCAACCCCACCGCCCCATGGCTGAACACTTCAACTCCCCCTCCCATTCCATGAAGGACGTGCAGGTGCTGCACATCCTCCATCGCCAAACCCTTAGCACCTGCGCCTGGAGGAAGAACACTTCATATTCTTGGGACACTGCAACCATACGGCATCAATATGGATTTCACCAATTTCCTCATTTTCCCTCCCCCCCCCCATTATCCCAGTCCCAACCCTCCAAGTCAGTACTGCCTTCCTGACCTGTCCATCACCTTTCCCATCTATCTGCTCCACCCTCCTCTCTCAACTACCTTCTCACCCACCTTCGTATCCCTATCACATTCTCAGCTCCCTTTACCCCCCAACCCCACCCCCTCCAATTTATCTCTCAGCACCCCCAGCCCACTAGTTTCATTTTCAATGAAGGACTTATGCCTGAAACGCCAACTCTCCTGCTCCTCAGATGCTGATCTGATCTGCTGTGCTTTTCCAGCAGCACACCCTCAACTATAGTTGTTTTGAAACCACAAGCTTTCCGAGCATTGCTCCTTCATCAGGCAAAGACTTCTGACATCACTAAATGGCACCAAAGATGGTGCAATTAACATTGGGTTGAGAAGCCAATGCTGGAGCTGAGGGTTGAAACCTAGAAAACAAAAACATAAAAGTTGACCAAATGTCCTGTTAAATCTGATCTTCACTACCATCGTGGGCTTCAACTCTCCAAATTCGTGAATTTCGAAAAACCGAAAATCTATCTATCCCAGCCCAAAGAATGTTTACCAACAGAGGCACCAGAACTCTGTGAGCCAAACAACTCTGAAGTGGAGATTAGAGAGATAGGCAATAGTGAAAGCACGGAAGGATTTCAATACAGAGAAATTAATTCAAAATTCAAAGCCGACCTAACCAGTACTGCATGCTACAGCGGTGAAAGCGAAGACACGGAAAAGCAGGTGGGAATTTTCCAGCCGAGCATCACAGTAGCAGGAAGGGACGGCTCACAATCCGGCTGCTGTGATTGATCCCAGGCCGGTCTGGCCTAATGCCGGAAGGCGAACATTGCGGTTCAGGCTCACCCTCACATTCCGCGCGAACATTTCAATTCGTGCCAGAAGCGACAATCTGCGTTTTCCTTACCCGGATCACCCCTGCCCCGATAACGGATTCCCTTTGGTCCACGTCTACCACTCCCACTCCCGGAGCGACCGGGCCCCGGCTGCAGGCGGTCACGTGGCAATCATTGTCACGTGCTAGTCAGCTGACCGGCGTAGGTAAGGAAAGCGGTTAAACTGTAACTGTAACTGAAACTGTCACCGTCTAACTGGGCTCGCCCCTTCCCAACCCTCCCCTTCCC
>NC_057723.1:14501824-14505902 GCF_004010195.1 Chiloscyllium plagiosum | reverse complement strand
CAGCACCGCCCTCTTGACCTGCAATCTTCTTCCCGACTCCCCCTCCCCTCCCCCCCTCCTTTGTGTATTTTCCAATCCAACTGAGCCAATTCATGCCTCATATTTTAATCATGTATTTTAAATTCCACACCCTTCTTTCAAAATGAACAACTTCACTTACATAAATTCTGTAAAATTCTATTTAAAAACTTCAAAAGGTGCTGGACATCAGAAATAAAATTCTCATATTGTCTCATCCTTCACAATGGGATTATTAACTATCTCCTTTTCATACATTACACTAGATGTCATGACTCTCCCGGATAGTACATTCTAAATGAAACTCCGGTATTTCCAAAGTTATCACAAACGTTAATGTGATTTTCAGACCAAGGTTCACAAAAAGCATGAACCTAGTTTCTGTACTGAACAAGAAGGTATTATTTATTACAAGTCATTAGATTCTAGTTACAGGTAAACAGTTAAACTAAATTAAGGAAGCACTACAAATTAAAAGTATAAACCTCTTGTAATCTCCGCCTTATTGACACAGACAAACAGAAACAGGGAGATGAAAATCATGGTTGGAGGAAAGACTGAGATAATAGTACATGGCACAGGTCTAGCCCGTTCCGTGAAACTGTGCAGTTGCAGTCACCCGAGCCATCTTCCACTTCATCTGAGGATCTAAGATAGACCATGTTTGCAGGAACAACACATACAAAACTCTGGAATGGGAGGTGGAGAATGTACCCAACATGGCCCTCATTCTGATGGCCACCTTTCTGTGCAGCTGCATCAAGCTGTTCGTACACCCTCAGTACACAAATATGAAGTGTCACCAGATACCAAGGTTCTACCTGTCCCCAGTATTGTGAAGGATGGGACTGGACACACTGCCATGGGATGCTCCAAGGAGTTGGAACATTCCGTATCACCTGTCCTTCATAGAGAAATTTTCAAAGAAAAGCATCTCTGACCACAATTCCGTCAGGAAGTGGTCAGTATGTAGCACCCTCAAGATCTTGGCAGGAAGAGGAAAGATTGGATCATGTCATATGGGTTCCCTAAGCAGACTGTCAAAGTAATTTGTCAGAATGCCTCATCACCAGAACTTTTAACAAGTACCAAGAGATGGCTTGGCTGGTTGTGAGAAGGATGCTACCTGTGAGATCCTTCTTGTACATCCAGGTACAATGGTGTTTGATGAGGTTCACCCTGAGCAGGTCCATGATGCAGGACTCTACTCTCTACGGACTATTGCCCAAGACGCGCACTGAGGCAAACATCAACACCACCATGGAGGATAATCAACTTGATGAATGATGCTTGTTGGTATGCACACAGCATTTGGTCTTCCAGACCAAAGAGTTGACCTCAATCAAGTGTTGCAGACTGTCACATTCTAAGGTCCAGGATTATGCGCTAAAGGACACACTAAAGCTTGGAGCAGCTGCTGCCATAGTGCAGTGGTGGGGGTGAGGATGACTGTGTGTGGTTTTTCTGCTGAAGTTAAATGGGGGTCAGTTCAGTTCTTGAATCATCCTAGTGCATCAAATTCATGTAAATGTAGTCTTGTACAAGTTTGAAATGCCTTTAGTTTGTTTGGATAGAATCAACTTCCACTTTTTGTTTGTTTCCTTGATATGTTACTGTCCAGAACTGAACTGTGCTTGTGACTGCAATATGGATAAAGACATTTTATGAATAAAGTATGTTTTGAAATTTAAAAAATGAAAAATGTTCCATAGAATTTTGTACTGCTGGATTGGCTCGAGCTAATCCAAAAGTTTCTCTTTGATCTTCCTTTTTCTGAATGTTTCCACGGCTTTGCAAGAGGCATGTGACTGTAATTTCACTTCTGTAAAGGTCTCTAACTTATCTCATTGAAAGTCACAACTTTCAGCAGCTGCTGAAGGAAAGAAGGTTTTCTTCAGGTTTAAAGTTGCTATTTCAGAGAACGGAGGCAGTTTTATTTTGGTGGGTGATTTGCTGCAGACTTGTTTGTTTCTCTTCTGATCTGAGGAGAAAGTGAGGTCTGCAGATGCTGGAGATCAGAGATGGAAATGTGTTGCTGGAAAAGCGCAGCAGGTCAGGCAGCATCTAGGGAACAGGAGAATCGACGTTTCGGGCATTAGCCCTTCTTCCATTCCTGAAGAAGGGCTAATGCCCGAAACGTCGATTCTCCTGTTACCTAGATGCTGCCTGACCTGCTGCGCTTTTCCAGCAACACATTTCCATCTCTTCTGATCTGACCAAGCTTCTGTCTTGCTCACTGTCATTCAGTCAACTGACAACCAATCGCCTTTAGGCAGAAAGAGAACTTTTGTCTTTGGTAATTGGTCTTCGGTCCACAAACCAATAAGATCTACTTATACACAACCCCTCAGCTCTAATTCGTCTGCACTTTGCTGGAACACACAGCTACACAGAGTTCACAACAGATATCAAATTCCTTACTTTCAAACATGCCGCCTTCCTGGTAAATCCCTAGATTTAAAATGGTATTTTTAAAATTTCAGTTGACTGTTTTAAAACACATAAAAATAAAAAGACATGGTCTTTACATTGCGTTTAAATAACCATCTTCTCGTCGGCTCTTCAACTTTTGTTGCCAATTAATATGAAAGAATAAAGTGCAGTCTGGCACCTTGAATTTGAACCATGGAAATGTCTTCTGCTTTGGTCTTCAATTCACAATGTAACATTTCTTTTCCAGTTTACATCATGACTACTCTTTCTCAGAAATCAGGTTATTTTTACATTGTCCCACTGGAAACAGTCACAATGGCTCAATAAATAGGAACTATCAGGTGAATGCGAGGCTGATGAATGGGACTCAGCTGGGTCTTCATTGTGCCAATCTGTCTGGTTCCATAAAAATGGCATAAAACCTCATGAAGGAGCACTAGATTAATTGAGGCAGATCTTTTTCGTGTATATGAACACAGGAGGTTTAATTAGTAGGCTTGCAGATGACACCAAAACTGGAGGCGTAATGGACAGTGAAGAAGGTTACCTCAGATTACAGCGGGATCTTGATCAGATGTGCCAATGGGTTGAAGAGTGGCAGATGGAGTTTAATTTAGATAAATGTGAGGTGCTGCATTTTGGAAAGGCAAATCACATCAGGACTTATACACTCAATGGTAAGATCCTGGGGAGTACTGTTGAACAAAGGGACCTTGGAGTGCAGGTTCATAGTTCCTTGAAAGTGGAGTCACAGGTAGATAGCGTAGTGAAGAAGGCGTTTGGTATGCTTTCCTTTATTGGTCAGAGTATTGAATAAAGGAGGTCATATTGTGGCTGTACAGGACATTGGTTAGGCCACTGTTGGAATATTGTGTGCAATTCTAGTCTCCTTACTATCGAAAGGATTGGAGGATTTGAGCTATAGGGAGAGGCTGAATAGGCTGGGGCCATTTTCCCTAGTGTGTCAGAGGCTGAGCGGTGTTCTTATAGAGGTTTATAATATCATGAGGGGCCTGGATAGGATAAATAGACAAGGTCTTTTCCCTGGGGTGGGGACTCTAGAACCAGAGGGTATAGGGTTAGGAAAGATTTAAAAGGGACCTAAGGGACAACTTTTTCAAGCAGAAGATGTTGCGTGTATGGAATAGGCTGCCAGAGGGAATGGTGGAGGTGGGTACAATTACAACATTTAAAAAAATCTGGATGGGTATATGAATAAGAATGTTTTGGACAGATATGAGCCAAGTGCTGGCTAAGAAGGGCGGTAAACACAAGCCAGGGAACTATAGACCAGTGAGTCTGACCTCAGTGTTGAGCAAGTTGTTGGAGGGAATCCTGAGGGACAGGATGTACATGTATTTAGAAAGGCAAGGACTGATTCGAGACAGTCAACATGGCTTTGTGCATGGAAAATCATGTCTCACAAACTTGATTGAGTTTTTTGAAGAAGTAACAAACAAGATTGATGAGGGCAGAGCAGTAGATGTAATCTATATGGACTTCAGTAAGGCGTTCAACAAGGTTCCCCATGGGAGGCTGATTAGCAAGGTTAGATCTCATGGAATACAGGGAGAACTAGCCATTTGGATACAGAACTGGCTCAAAGGTAGAAGACAGAGGGTGGTGG
>NC_057723.1:14498445-14501195 GCF_004010195.1 Chiloscyllium plagiosum | reverse complement strand
TGTATGGAATGAGCTGCCAGAGGATGTGGTGGTGGCTGGTACAATTGCAACATTTAAGAGGCATTTGGATGGGTATATGAATAGGAAGGGTTTGGAGGGATATGGGCCAGGTGCTGGCAGGTGGGACTAGATTGGGTTGGGATATCTGGTCAGCATGGCCGGGTTGGACCGAAGGGTCTGTTTCCATGCTGTACATCTCTATGACTCTATGAATCTAAATGGGACTAGATTAGGTTGGAATATCTGGTTGGCATGGACGAGTTGAACCAAAGCGATTGTTTCCATGCTGTACATCTCTATGACTCTATGACTCTAATTAGCTTAAAATCTGAAGTATATGAATTATGTTGATAGGAGTCAAGAGTGTAGTGCTGAAAAAGCACAGCAAGTCAGGCAGCATCCATAGAGCAGGAGAATCGATGTTTCAGGCATAAACCCTTCATCAGGAATGAGGCTTGTGGGCTGGGGGCTGAGAGATAAATGGGAGGGGGTGGGATTTGGATGAAGGTAGCTGAGAAAGTGATAGGTAGATGAAGCTGGGGACGAAGGTAATAGGTCGGGGGATGGAGCGAATAATTTGGAAAGGTGATGGACAGGTCAGGAGGGCGGTGCCATGTTGGATCCTTGGGAATGGGATAATGTAGGGGAGAGGAAATGAGGAAACTGTTGAAATCCACATTGATCCCATGTGGTTGGAGGGTCCCACGGCAGAATATGAGGCGTTCTTCATCCAGGCATTGGGTGATAACAGTTTAGCAGTGGAGGAAGCCCTGTACCTGCATGTCCTTCATGGAGTGGGAGGGCTAGTTGAAGTGTTCAGCCATGAGGCGGTGGGGTTGAGGGGATGTGGGTGTCCCAGAGATGTTCTGTGGCATCTGCAAGAAGGCATCCTGTTTCCCCGATGTAGAGGAGACCACATCAGGTGCAATGGATACAGTAGATGACGTTGGTAGAGGTACAGGTAAATTTCTGTCAAGTGTGGAAGGATCCTTTGGGGCCTTGGAAAGAGTTGAGGGGAGTGGTGTGGGTGCAAGTTTTGCACTCCCTGCGGCAGCAGGGAAAGGTGCCAGGAGTGGGGTGTGAGCTGGTAGGGGGCATAGACCTGACGAGGGAGTCGCTGAGGGAATGGTCTCTCCAGAATGCTGATAGGGGTGGGGAATGAAATATATCTCTGGTCTCCTTATGTTGATTAGGTCAAACATAATTGGGTGAAAAGTGATTCATATTCCTCTCTCTTCATCATCCCAACACCCAATACCTCCCACCCACCTCACATCACGTTAAAACCGCTTTCTCACACTCAATTTTTCTCAAAAAATGTCTTACTTACATTCATCAGTCCTCCTTCTTTCAATTGATCAAGCTTTGAAAATTGCCATCATCAAACTACCGCTATGTCTTCATCAACGTCCTCAAAACTGACAGTCATCTCCACTAGAGTTGTTATCCTTTATCTGGGATAACAAAAATGAATTAATTCCTTTTGTTCCTTGTTATTCAAATGTAAGTTGTAGAATCATTTTGTTCTTCTTTATATGTGTAAGACGAAAAAAAATCTTAACATCTCTTCCTTAACCTTACCACTATTTGGTAGTCATTTGATAGGTAGTTTCAATGTAAGACGACAAGTTGTCAGCCGAAGGAGTAGGCATGGAATACTTCACAATGTTTACTCTGAAGACAGTGAATGGAACAAGACCACTAAATGTAAAAGATTCCTTTTTGGACTTGCTGGGTAAGGAGCTATCAGAATGTTCTTCTTAGACTGTTCATCAGGATTGAGGATGACACGAACTGAAAACAAAAAATGCTGGAGATCACAGTGGATCAGGCAGCATCCAAGGAGAGAGAGCAAGGTAATATTTTGAGTCTAGATGACTCTTCATCAGAGCTGAGGATAACATGTTTGCCCACGCCAGTGTGATATATTCTGAGGGTGATGAAATATATGATTTGTGTTCTACAGTCTCTGCCACATGTGGAGCAGGTGGTGCTTTAAGAGTTGTGTAGATTAATTGTTTGGAGTTTTGTGGAGTTTCTCCAATGTGCCCCTATGTATTCCTGCCAAACTCTCATATGTTCAGTACCTTCTTGAATGATTCTTCTCCATTCTAGTCAGTCATAGGCCATGAATCAGTGGGAGTATTTAATCTCTTTGATTGATTTGAGAACACACCTAACGTCTTTCCATTGTCATCCTGGGAGTCTTCTCTGGCGACTGAGTAACAAATAGAGCAATTGCTTCAGGCGGCTAGTGTCAGCAGTTGAACAAGTCCCAGCCAGCTATGCTAAGTAAAAAGGTTGCAAATATATGCTATGAATATTTGAAAAGTTTGGGTCACTAGCATGGGAAAAAATGTTTGTTAATCACTGGGCTACTGTCATAAGCCAGTGCATTCCCATCTTCAAAAAAAAATTGATGCCTGAAAATAACTTGAAATTGGTCTACTAGAGCATAGTTCTGTGGTGAAAGGGTTAAAATTATGTCCCAATACATGTGTGAATCTTATTATGAATATGTTACCGGAATGGAAGGTGTTGCTTAGTCTTGCCCTGTTGTTCGCATGAATATGTTACCGGAATGGAAGGTGTTGCTTAGTCTTGCCCTGTTGTTCGCATGAATATGTTACCGGAATGGAAGGTGTTGCTTAGTCTTGCCCTGTTGTTCGCATGAATGTTTAGATCTCGAAAGAGTATATAAGCTGGGAAAGTCCCCAGTTCGGTAGAGTCTGCTCCGGGTTACGTCTAAC
>NC_057723.1:14486332-14494391 GCF_004010195.1 Chiloscyllium plagiosum | reverse complement strand
CTATCTCATGTCCCCTTTTTGCCCTCCTGATTTCCCTCTTAAGTATACTCCTACTGCCTTTATACTCTTCTAAGGATTCACTCGATCTATCCTGTCTATACCTGATGTATGCTTCCTTCTTTTTCTTAACCAAACCCCTCAATTTCTCTAGTTATCCAGCATTTCTTACACCTACCAGCCTTTCCTTTCACCCAGCAGGGATAAACTGCCTCGGGGCTCTCGTTATATCATTTCTGAATGTTTCCCATTTTCCAGCTGTCCCTTTATCTGCAAACATCTGCCCCCAATCAGCTTTTGAAAGTTCTTGCCTAATACCATCAAAATTAGCCTTCCCCCAATTTAGAACTTCAGCCATTGGATCAGGTCTATCCTTTTCCATCACTATTTTAAATCTAGTAGAATTATGGTTGCTGGCCCCAAAGTGCTCCCCCACTGACACCTCAGTCACCTGCCCTGCCTTATTTCCCAAGAGTAGGTCAAGGTTTGTACCTTTTTTAGTAGGTATATCCACGTACGGAATCAGAAAACTTTCTTGTACACACTTAACAAATTCCTCTCCATCTAAACCCTTAACACTATGGCAGTCCCCTTCTATGTTTGGAAAGTTAAAATGCCCTACCATTACCACCCTATTATTCTTCGAGAGAATTTGTGGTGAAAGGGTTAAAATTATGTCCCAATACATGTGTGAATCTTATTATGAATATGTTACCGGAATGGAAGGTGTTGCTTAGTCTTGCCCTGTTGTTCGCATGAATGTTTAGATCTCGAAAGGGTATATAAGCTGGGAAAGTCCCCAGGTCGGTAGAGTCTGCTCCGGGTTATGTTTAACCGCCGAGCGTGGGTTGTTGGCAACCGCTCTACGAGAACTGACGGCTCCCAGTTCCGGTAACATGTAGAGTGAGTATAAACCAGACCCGTTGTAAGTACGAGACCTGGTTGAGGCGACACTGCGGGGAATAAAATACTTATATTCTAGCAAACTCGTCTCTCAGTTCTTTTCTCCTGGTCTGTGTCAGACTACTCTCCTGCGAACCCGATCCTTGAGAATTTATAAAACAAGTTCCCACTCAACTTCATGAGTATTTTGATATGCATGAAGTCTCGAGGGGAGGCAATGGCCTAGTGGTGTTATTGCTGGAATATTAATCCAAAGGCCTCATCCTGATGAAGGGTTTTTGCCTGAAATGTTGATTTTCCTGCTCCTTGGATGCTGCTTGACCTGCTGTGCTTTTCCAGCACCACTCTAATCTAGACTATTAATCCAGAGACCCAGGTAACGGGAGGTGGTGGAATTTGAATTCAAATTCAATAAATATCTGGAATTAAGAATTAATGATATCCATAAATCCATTGTTGTTTGAAAAAACCCATCTGGTTCACTAATGTCTTTTAAGGAAGAAAACTGCCATTCTTACCTGGTCTGGTCTACATATGACTTCAGACTCACAGCAATGTGGTTAACTCTTAATTTAGGGATGGGCAATAAATGCTGGCCTGGCAAACGATGACCTCGTTCCATGAATGAATAAAAAATACCCAGTACAAGTGGGCAATGTTTTAGAATGTATTATTTTTAAACAGAAAGCATTTAACTTATTGCACCCAGCCCACCAGATGTGGTTAAGTCAATAATAAGTAACTGAAAAAGACTTTTAAATATTAAACAGAACCATTTGATGATTGCATTTGTATATATTTGACTTGTTACTAATACAAAAAACATTATTGTCTGTTTGTGTTTGTGAACAGGAAAAAACACAATCGCCTTTGAGAGTGTGCAAATGTCTGTAATTATCAGAAACTTGCAAAAGTTTCCAGTCGGGTGGAAAGGCCCATTTCCAAGCTGTATGACTCTATGACTCTACAATTAATTTGATATCAGGGGATGTCTCGTTACAGGGCAAAGCTTCTGATTAATGACTTTTACACAACTGAGCACAGAAATCTATGTGGCATTGAATGTTGTTGCGGTTAGAATTCTGTGGCCTTCAGCAGTGAAAGAAGTGTGGCAGTTACCATATCAGAATGGAGAAGGTAATTGGTCTTTTTTCAACATTGTTGGCCGTTCCTCCATACCATGAACAGGTGGTAACATCAGGTGGGACTGAACAGTCTTATGGTGTGGCCTTCTGGGCTGCTCCTCTGAAAAGAGGACTTCTCTCCATTTCACCATTTCCTCAACCAGGATCTCCAGGTCCCTGTCAGGGAATTGCAGCATCAGCCTTCCTTCTCAGACATTGTCAGAAAATATCCTGCGCCGAGCAGAGCAGCTTTGAAATACCAATGCTTGCCCAGCATCATTTCAAAGACAGCCGGGAAGTGAGGGAGTCCAGTTCTTCAGTGGATATGTGCTGAGTGACAAGTTGTTCTAGAAATGGCACAATGTAGGGATGGTGCTTGAATCAACTGACAGGAATGCCATGGGTTGGGATAAGTAGTTAATGTTTCATAAGTTTGGACAAGAAATCACGTGGCAAGAGTTCCTCCAAACAATTTGATGCAACTTGCCTATCCAAAAAACCTAAGGTTCAGCCAATGTATTCAGTACAACCTTGATGATACGACAAGACAGGTGGGGAATATTTTGTTCAGATAATTGATTGTTCAGATAACTGATTGTTTGTTTGGATTAGGTTTTTATGGGACCTTGAGATCTTGTTCGGATAATCCAAAATTCGGATAATTGATGTTCGGATAACCGAGATTGTTCTGTACAAGGAATAATATAAAAATATCTGGGCATTTGCAATCCATTTTTCTGGCAAAGTTCACAGGAGGGCAATAGAAGGCCCAGTAATTAGGTCACAATAAAAATGTGCTGTGTTTCAGACTTGAATTTTTAAGAGACACAGTTTGGTCAGAATTTCTCTCCATTCCAAATAATGTATGATTGACTTTGTGCACGTTGAAAACATTTTATACTGTCCCTTACAATAAATGGACAACGTAGGAGCAAATTACTGCAGATGCCAGAATCTGGACTGAAAACAAAAAATGCTGGAAATTGCAGCAGGTCAGGCAGCATCCATGGCTCTCGCACCTGGACTTATTAACAAATCATTCTCTGTTTAGGTCGAAACAGATGAGGTACAGTATCAAATCATCTCTTCAAATGAGCAAAATCATTCCCCAGCCCCAATCTCAGAAGGTACTCACCCATTATGACATTTCCTTTGCTGGGGCCAATCATCTTGGGATCTCTCAAATTGAGTGTCAAAGTTAATATCAACCTGAAACAAGACTCAGACAAGTATTTGAATTGTCCAAACCCAATATTTATTTAATCATGCATGGGGAGAGGTCCAATAAACATATAGGAAGCAATCTCCAAAGATTATTTAAATTACAGTCTTTTATAGCAAAATCATGGAAAGTCTATACATGACTGATTCATTTTAGTAACATGCAAGTTATGATAAAATGACATGCTGATAAGAAATTAATAGAGCTACAGTCTTACAGTTACATAGTTAGTATTCTATAGGTCACAGCTTGTTCAGGTCACAGAAACTGCGTGTTTCTTCCCAGGCATTCCAGCCAAAAAGGCCTACACTTGCAAAGGCTTTTGGACTATGACCATAAGATGTCTGCTTGACTAATAAATTGTCTGCTTTAAAATGGTTACTGCTTAATGTTTTTAGCTAAATACCTTTATTGTTAACAATAATACATTTTAGTCCTTAAACTATTGTCCTTTCTACAATCATTAAGCTATTCCATCTTTCATGCTAGCCTAGTAAGCAGCTTTTGGCACATTCTCTCTGTCTGACGATCTGACTGGCAAGTTAAGTCATGATTTGTACTTTGAGAATATAATCACAAAGTATATGGTTTAGATTGTTCAAACTCAATTCTCACTGAATGCTCACTGTGAACTGACCAAAGAAGTTTTATTCCAGGATGAATTGATTCGGACTCAGGGCCAAATTGGAGTTTTCATCTCTGGTTTAACATGTACCTGGATATTCGATTGTGCAACATTTAATCACATGGTAAGTGGGCACACAACTTTGCTCATGCGATTCATAACCATGTGACATTTGTTGACTTGATATTTGCAATTTGTCTATGTTGTTGTGTTCATCTTGGTTGATTGAATATCACCAAACCCCAAATCAAGCACTTAACTTTATATTGAATAATGAGTCAAGTAAGTTATATACAGGAAATCAAGGAACACAATAAATAGAAAGGTTTAATGATGAGCAATGTTTAAATAAAACTAATTTTATATGTTTCCACAGTCTTGAGCAACGAGAGCATAAAGTAAATGCTACAAGAAACATTATTAATATATGTGGCATCTAACCAAATCTTTATGCTTTATAATATTCAGCAATTTATAAAATTAAACTATAAGGCTCAGGGATGGATAGGACTGGCAGCTTTATGTTCCAGGATACAAATGCTATAGGAAGGATAGAAAGGGAGGCAAGAGAGGAGGGGGAGTAGCGTTTTTGATAAGGGATAGCATTACAGCTGTACAGAGGGAGGATATTCCCAGAAATACATCCAGGGAAGTTATTTGGGTGGAATTGAGAAATAAGAAAGGGATAATCACCTTATTGGGATTGTATAATAGACCCCTAATAGCAAGTGGAAAATTGAGAAACCGAATTGTAGGGAGATTTCAGTTATCTGTAAGAATAATAGAATGGTTATGATAGGAGATTTTAACTTTCCAAACATAGACTGGGACTGCTATTGTGTTAAGGGTTTAAATGGAGAGAAATTTATTAAAGAGTGTACAATAAAATTTTCTGAGTCAGAATGTGGATGTACTTACTAGAGAAGTATAAACTTGACCTACTCTTGGGAAATAAGGCAGGGCAGGTGACTGAGGTGTCAGTGAGGGAGCACTTTTGCGCCAGCAACCATAAACTATTAGTTTCAAAATAGTGATGGAAAAGAATAGACCAGATCTAACAGTTGAAGTTCTAAATTGGAGGAAGGCTAGTTTTGACAGTATTAGGCAAGAACTTTCAAAAGCTGATTAGGGACAGATGCTCACAGGTAAAGGGACAGCTGGAAAATTGGAAGCCTTCAGAAATTAGATAACGAGAGTCCAGAGTCAGAATATTCCTATTAAGGTGAAAGGAAAGGTTGGTAGGTGTAGGGAATGCTGCATGACTAGAAAAATTGAGGTTTGCTTAAGAAAAAGAAGGAAGCATATGTCAGGTATATACAGGAGAAATCGAGTGAATCCTTAGAGTATAAAGGCAGTAGGAGTATACAAAAGAGGGAAATTAGGAGGGCAAAAAGAGGACATGAGATAACTCTATTTGCCAAAGCTAAGGGTTTTCATAAATACATTAAGGACAAAAGGTTAAATATCAGCAAGCTATGGAAGTGATTGCTGGGCCCCTTGCTGACTTATTTGTTTCATCGATAGTCACAGGTGAGGTGCCAGAAGACTGGAGATTGGCTAACATGGTGGTAAGGACAAGCCGGGGAACTATAGACCGGTGAGCCTGATGTCAGTGGTGGGCACGTTGTTGGAGAGAATCCTGAGGGACAGGATGTACATGTATTTGGAAAGGCAAGGACTGATTAGGGATAGTCAACATGGCTTTGTGTGTTGGAAATCATGTCTCACAAACATGATTGAGTTTCTGAAGAAGTAACAAAGGATTGATAAGGGTAGAGCAGTAGACATGATTATCTTTGCAGCTGTACAGGAGATTGGTTAGGCCACTGTTGGAATATTGTGTGCAATTCTGGTCTCCTTCCTAACGGAAGGATGTTGTGAAACTTGAAAGCGTTCAGAAAAGATTTACAAGGATGTTGTCAGGGTTGAAGGATTTGAGCGAGAGGGAGAGGCTGAAAAGGTTGAGGCTGTTTTCCCTGGAGTTTTGAAGGCTGAGGGGTGACCTCCTAGAGGTTTATAAAATCATTAGGGCATGGATAAGATAAGTCTTTTTCCCTGAGGTAGGGGAGTCCAGAACTAGAGGGTATAGGTTTAGAGTGAGAGGGGAAAGATATATAAGGGACCTAAGGGGCAACTTTTTCACGTAGAGAGTGGTGCTTGTGTGGATTGAGCTGCCAGAGGAAATGGTGGAGACTGGTACAATTGCATTCTTTAAGAGGCATCTGGATTGGTATATGAATTGGTGGGCGGCATGGTGGCACAGTGGTTAGCACTGCTGCCTCACAGCGCCTGAGACCCAGGTTCAATTCCCGCCTCAGGCGACTGACTGTGTGGAGTTTGCACGTTCTCCCCGTGTCTGCGTGGGTTTCCTCTAGGTGCTCCGGTTTCCTCCCACAGTCCAAAAATGTGCAGGTCAGGTGAATTGGCCATGCTAAATTGCCCGTAGTGTTAGGTAAGGGGTAACTGTAGGGGTATGGGGGGTTGCGCTTCAGCAGGTCGGTGTGGACCTGTTGGGCCGAAGGGCCTGTTTCCACACTGTAATCTAATCAAATCTAATCTAGGAAGGGTTCAGATGGAAATGGGCCAAGTGTTGGCTGGTGGGACTTGATTACTTTGGGATATCTGGTCGGCATGGACGAGTTGGACCAAAGGGTCTGTTTCATGCTGTATATCTCTATGACTCTATGCTTTATGAACACCAAAGCTAAACCTAATTCAGTTCACTGGCTTCAACTCTCTAATGCAGAAGTTCAAATTCTAGGAGCAGAGTGTCAGTTATCACTGAGAAGCATCAAAGCTACCTGCTGCAATAATCAAATACATTGTACCTGTATAACCAAGCACATCATAAAACTACAGGGACTCTCTCTCATCCAGTTTACATTACTCTTTTCTCCCTCCACCCTTCTCAGTTTTTTTTCTCTTTATTCTCATTTTGCACTGAATTTCAACTTTTGAAAAACGGGTTGACCTATGGGATACAGTATTGTCGAGGTGGGTGTGGGGACAAGATCAAAGTGTGAAATAGACCCAGTTCCAGATTTAGCTGAAGATGGAAGATTGACAGTCAACTTGATCCATGGAGCAAGTTGAATTTTAAGTCTTGAAAACTGTGTTGCCCAGGATTTGGGGACTGAGTCAGCTTACTGTTGTGTGCCTGTGTGGATTGAGAAGGGAGTGACATAGCATCGCAAGACCTCCAACCTATCCCCATCCTACCACAAGGGTCTCTGATGTTCCCATGACCAACAGGTCTCCAACACCCCTCCCCTCACCCCCACCCCACTTCCACCCAATACCTCCAGCAAGAGATCTTTAAACTACCTTAGTATCAACTCCAACCTCTTTGAAGCAGACTGGCCTCCAAGCAGAGAACCAGTCTGTGTCATCACTGACGTTAAACTAGAGGTGTGAAAACATTATGTCAAGCCAGTAAAACTTCCTCCTTTTTAAATTTTCTCTCTCTCTCATTTTTGATTCTCCCTCCCCATTTTGTTATTCGCTTTCTCAGCTTATTACATAGGAGTAACAGCATGTACATTACATCTGAGTTACATCAGAGTCTTTTTGGCAGGCTGCCCTTAAGAGGTAATTATACATTACTGTTACACTGATTTCACACTGAGATTGGAAACAGGTTAGCTCCTGCCATGAGAAGTCATTGGCATCTTGATGGACAGAGCTTATTTTGGGATGTCAATTAACTCTTTCAAGTAGGAAAGGTCTAATATAATGTTTAAAATTTGAATTGTCATTGAATTCCTATTTGCGACAAATTCAAATAAAGATAACATTCAATTTTGGGAGTGGATTCTAAGACCTGTTATATATCCAGCCATTTTTCAATAGAAAATTGATGGAGAGGGATAAGTGTGCACTACAGGGCAAGAGTTATAGATGGGGGCAGGGAAATTATGATGCTGTGAGGCATGACTTAGGATGTGTGGCCTGGAAAAGTAAGCTTCAAGGCAAGGGTGTAATTGATATGTGGAGCTTGTTCAAGGAGCAACTATTGAGTGTCCTTGATAAGTATGTACCTGTCAGGCAGGGAGGAAAGGGTCGTGTGAGGGAGCCGTGGTTTAATAAGGAATTGGAATCCCTTGTTAAATGGAAGAGGGCAGCCTATGTAAAGATGAGGCGTGAAGGTTCAATGGGGGCGATTGAGAATTATAAGGTAGCCAGGAAGGA
>NC_057723.1:14469211-14485407 GCF_004010195.1 Chiloscyllium plagiosum | reverse complement strand
TGCAGTTTTGGTCGTCATACTATAGGAAGGATGTGGAGGCACTGGGACGGGTGCAGAGGAGGTTTACCAGGATGTTGCCTGGTATGGTAGGAAGATCGTATGAGGAAAGGCTGAGGCACTTGGGGCTGTTTTTATTGGAGAAAAGAAGGTTTAGGGGTATCTTGATAGAGGTGTACAAGATGATTAGGGTTTTAGATCGGGTCGACAGTGAGAATCTTTTCCCACGTATGGAGTTAGCTATTACAAGGGGGCATACCTTTAAATTAAGGGCTGTTAGGTATAGGACAGATGTTAGGGGTAGGTTCTTTACTCAGCGAGTCGTGAGTTCATGGAATGCCCTGCCAGTAGCAGTGGTGGACTCTCCCTCATTATGGGCATTTAAGCGGGCATTGGATAGGCATATGGAGGATAGTGGGCTAGTGTAGGTTTGGTGGGCTTGGATCGGCGCAACATCGAAGGCCGAAGGGCCTGTACTGTGCTGTATTCTTCTATGTTCTATGTTCTAAAGTAATTTTCAGTTGGGTGTACAATTGTCAGGCAAATCACCACCAACCACTTTGTACTCCTGCTATTGTTGGATTTTGCTCCCATCTTGTAAACATTGTCATAATGCAAGATAGTCTTTGTTGTTTTCACTGTTGAGCATCTTTTTGTTACTTGTGCGTATGTTGATTCTAGTCAAACAATAAGAAGCACATTGAAAGTAGTTGATCTTAAACTTTTAGAGTATCAACACTAGTCAACTGTGCACACGATTGTAAGAAAAGAAAGGATATCTGAAAGATGTGAGCTGTTATGTACTTCAGAATGTGTATGTACATGAAATAGGAAATCAACACAAGGTTTACACTAATCTCATCATAATTTGTCTTATTTGGAACATAAACAGCAATAAATGTGAAGGTGCCTCAGAAATTATTTTTAAATGTGTCATATAATTATTGCTGAATTGCTTGGCCTGTGTTTCTCCTCCTCCTTGGGCAGTCTCTCAGACTTACTTCTACTCAGGTTCAATGAATTCAGGGAGGTGCAATATATGGCCTCAGAGTCTGTCAGAAATGGGCAGGTACTGCCTGAAGAGTCAGGTGGATGAGACGTCGATGCACCCTCCTGACATTATGACATTGGCTCTCCACATTCCCAATTCTACTGTCCTCCTTGGAATTTCCATAACAATTGCCTGGAAACCTTGTCCTGAGTCATAGAGGTGTACAGCATGGAAACAGACCCTTCGGTCCAATCTGTCCATGCCTACCAGATATCCCAACCCAATCTAGTCCCACCTGCTAGCAGCCGGCCTATATCCCTCCAAACCCTTCCTATTCATATACCCATCCAAATGCCTCTTAAATGTTGCAATTGTACCAGCCTCCACCACTTCCTCTGGCAGCTCAATCCATACACATACCACCCTCTGTGTGAAAAAGTTGCCTCTTCGGTCTCTTTTATATCTTTCCCCTCTCATCCTAAACCTATGCCCTCTAATTCTGGACTCCCCTACCCCAGGGAAAAGACTTTGTCTATTTATCCTATCTTTGCCCCTCATGATTTTGTATACCTCTATAAGGTCACCCCTCAACCTCCGATGCTCCAGAGAAAACAGTCCCAGCATGTTCAGCCTCTCCCTATAGCTCAAATCCTCCAACCCTAGCAACATCCTTGTGAATCTCTTCTGAACCCTTTCAAGTTTCACAACATCTTTCCGATAGGAAGGAGACCAGAATTGCATGCAATATTCCAACAGTGGCCTAACCAATGCCCTGTACAGCCGCAACATGACTTCTCAACTCCTGTACTCAATACTCTGACCAATAAAAGAAAGCATACCAGATGTCTTCTTCACTATTCTATCTACCTGCAACTCTACTTTCAAGGAGCTATGAACCTGCACTCCAAGGTCTCTTTGTTCAGCAACACTCCCTAGGACCTTACCATTAAGTGTAGAAGTCCTGCTAAGAATTGCTTTCCCAAAATGCAGCACCTCGCATTTATCTGAAGTAAACTCCATCTGCTACTTCTCAGCCCAATGACACATCTGGTCAAGATCCTGTTGTAATCTGAGGTTGCCTTCTTCACTGTCCACTACACCTCCAATTTTGGTGTCATCTGCAAACTTACTAATTGTACCTCTTATGCTCGCATCCAAATCATTTATGTAAATGACAAAAAGTAGAGGACCCAGCACCGATCCTTGCGGCATTCCACTGGTCATAGGCCTCCAATCTGAAAAACAACCCTCCACCACCACCCTCTGTCTTCTACCTTCTGTATCCAAATGGCTAGTTCTCCCTGTATTCTGTGAGATCTAACCTTGCGAATCAGTCTCCCATGGGGAACCTTGTCGAACACCTTACTGAAGTCCATATAGATCACATCTACTGCTCTGCCCTCATCAATCTTGTTTGTTACTTCTTCAAAAAACTCAATCAAGTTTGTGAGACATAATTTCCCACGCACAAAGCCTTGTTGACTATCCCTAATCAGTCCTTGCCTTTCCAAATACATGTACATCCTGTCCCTCAGGATTCCCTCCAGCAACTTGCCCACCACCGAAGTCAGGCTCACTGGCCTATAGTTCCCTGGCTTGTCCTTACCACCCTTCTTAAACAGTGGCACCTCATTAGCCAACCTCCAGTCTTCCGGCACCTCACCTGTGACAATCGATGATACAATTATCTCGGCAAGAGGCCCAGCAATCACTTCTCTAGCTTCCCACAGAGTTCTAGGGTACACCTGATCAGGTCCTGGGGATTTATCCACCTTTATGTGTTTCAAGACATCCAACACTTCCTCCTCTGTAATATGGACATTTAGGTTTGAGACTTTGGTCCACAAATATTGTTTTCTTCATGTCACTACAGGTTGACTGGGCACATTGGCAGCAATGATTAATTACATCATCCACATCTCTCTTCATTGATAGAAGGCTCCAAATCTGAATGAAATAATACTCCACATTTTCCTTTTTCTTGTCGCTGGTCTTAAAATCATAGAATCCTTACAGTGTAGAAGCCGGTCATTCATCCCATTTCCACCCCGATCCTCCAAATAGCATCCCACGCAGACTATTGCCCAATCTATTCCTGTAACATTGCATTTCCCCAGGCTAATCACTTAGCCTGCACATCCCTGGACACTCTGGGCAAATTAGCATGACCAATCCACCCAACCTGCACATCTTTGGATGGTGGGAGAAAACCAGACCACCTGAAGAAAATCCACGCAGACACAGGGAGAATGTGCAAACTCCACACAGACAGTTGCCGCAGGGTGGAATTGAACATATGTCCTTGGCACTGTGAGGAAGCAGTGCTAACCGTTGGCCTACCATGGCCCCAACGCCTTAACCAATGGCAGCTTGGACTTTCAGAGGTGCTATGCTGTGTGAACAAATGAAAGTGAACCCTTGTGTTTAGGTTGTTCAGTGATAGACATATTTTCTCATATGCTTTAGTGATTGATAACGAACTGGAGCTCAGCTTCTGGAATGCATATGCAAGTGTCAGTTACATCCCTGAAGTTCAACAACTGAAGGTGGTGTGATTTTGATTTTTGATTGAAAGTAGATGGAAGAGTATCCCATTTGCTGAGCAGATTATCTCCTTGTACGTGGGGAATTTGCTGAAGGTGAGGTGTAGTATTGCAGCAAGGAATATTAAGAAGAATGTTGATACAATGATTCAACCTTGGTGACTGCAGCCTTCACTGATGTAGTGCCTATGGTGGCTCTATTGGTGAGGATTATGGAATGCTCATCATTGGGGCAAAACTGGAGGATGGTGACAAATCTATGAGGAAGCCAATATTGAGGAAGATGTTCCATAAACCTTCATGTCTCATGGGAGAAAAAGCTATAATGCAGTTCAGAAAAGTAAAAATATGTCTCAATTGGTCTTAACATTTAAAAAATATTGTACGTGTATTCAGCATGTTGAGTCAGGCTGGGTACATTGTGTAACTTTGCATGTATGTTGTTATATTAGCTGTTTGAAAATCCAGATATTGGGCCTTCTGAATCATTAGTGGTTTACTAGTAATTTCAATGGTCACTGCCCAGTCCTCCTCCCTCAGCTGGGGAATTTCTTGGGCTGATCCCTATTTACCACAGGTCTTACTGAAGTCAAGAAATGCTTCACTAATGGGAATACGTTAGGTGCCAATGCAAAGTTGAACATTGAAGAACAAGAAATGAATCACTTGACCATGAGTCAGACATTTTTGGCAATATTCAGCAAGTCAGTTAACATCTTGTTCCAATGCCATGCATGAACTGTAAAGTTTCTGTTATGAACCAGTTAAGGATATCAACATTGTTGTTTGAAGTGAATGAACTTTACAATCAGAAGTTCTTACTAAGAGAATACAGCTGTAACAAAGAACACATTTTACTATAAGCAGTTAAAAAAAATCCACTATATGTTTAACTTAGTCACTAACATCTAGAATTAATCTGAGGTAAAATATGAATTAACAGACAAATTGTGTTCAAACATCACCACAGCACATCAAATGGAAATGGAAGGCAGATCCCATGGATTTCTGAACATGCTCACTCAGACGTAAGTGACTCTATGTGTTGCCAAATCTGATTAAAATTCTGCCTCCTTCACGTTGGATTCATCACTTTGCGCAGTCCAGCATAGGAGTCTCTCAACAATTCCTCTTCCACTTCAGGGACAACATTTGCTTGGTACAGTTTGGGATCCAGAGAAAGCAAGGCACAGTGCCAGCCTAGGTGAATTGAGTTGCTATGTGGAGCAATTTCAAGATTCAGCAACGCACAGCAGCAGTTATGTCTGGGTGAACTGTTGAGAAATCCATGCAATTTGTCTTGACCGTATCTTTCATCTGATGCGCTCTGTAGGGTGCGCAAACACAAATTGTCTCTTAATTCATAATTTACATCAGATGAATTCTGGATGTTAAAGAATAAGCTATATATAATGTAGAGTAAAATGTTTTTTCTGTTATGGCTTTATTCATGAGCTCATTGGATTTGTAAAGTTTGTTGTCTTTAAAAAAAACTTTGATGATCCTTAATCAGATTGTAATCGAAACTTTACAGTCACACCTGGATTCATAACAAGATATTAAATGACCTGTTAAGTATTGCCAGAAATAATTGACTCCATTGTCAAATGTTCTGCCAATTGTTTAACTTGGTATTTGCACTTCAATTAGTTATAGAGTCATAGAGATGTACAACGCGGAAAACAAACCCTTCGGTCCATCTCATCCATGCTGACCAGATAACCTAAATTAATCTAGTTTCATTTGCCAGCATATGGCCCACATCCCCTAAACCCTTCCTATTCATGTACCCATTCAGATGCATTTTAAATTGTATAATTGTACCAGTTTCCACCACTTCCACTGGTAGCTCAGCCTATACACGCACCACTATCTGCATGAAAACGTTATCCCTTATGATCGTATTAAATCTTTTCCCACTCACCATAAACCTCTGTCTTCTAGTTTTGGACTCCCCTACCCTGGGAAATAGACCATCGCTATTCACTCTATCCATTCTCCTCATGATTTTATAAACTTCTACAAAGACAACTTGTTCATAAAATGTAAAGAATATCAACATGTTATTCGTAGATACTTTTTCTGAACCTCACTGTAGCCTTTTCCTTTGTAAGACACAAAGGTTTATGGAGCATACTCCTCAATATTGGCTCTCTCATAAAGACCTCACCATCCTACAGCTTCACCGGGATGATGTGCATGCGTAATCTTCACCAACAGAACTACCATAGACCTTAAAGACTGCAGTCACCAAGGTTGATTCCTTGTATTCTTATGTATCATGGCACCAACGTTCTTCTTAATATTCCTTGCTGCAACATTATGCCTCAGCTTCAGCAAATTCCCCATGTGCAGGGAGATAGTCTAAACAGCAAATGGGATACTCTCCCACCCATACTGTTTTCAATCAAACTTTAAGATTAACTACTTAAATGTGCTTCCTGGTCTTGACTAGAACCAACATGCACATATATTACAAAAAGATGCTCATCATTGAAAACAACAAAGGCTATCTTGCATTGAGGCAATGTTCAAAAGATGCGAGCCAAATCCAAGAATGGCAGAAGTACAAAGTGGGTGATGGTGATTTGCCTGACAATTGTACACCCAATTGGAAATTACTTTCTATTGAAATATGGCTGGATATAAAACAGGTCCTGGAATCCACTCCCAAAATTGAACATTTTGTTTATTTGAGTTTGTAGCAAATAGGAATTCAATGACAATTCAAATTTTAAGCATTATATAAGACCATTCCTACCTGAAAGGGTTAACCAACATCCCAAAATAAGCTCTGTCCATCAAGATGTAAATGACTTCTCATGGCAGGAGTTAACCTGTCTCCAGTCTCAGCGTGAAATCAATGTTGCTAACTGTAATGCATACTTACTCAAAAGTGCAGCCTGAATTCTGACAAAAAACTCTTGACGTAACTTGCTAAGTACTAAATAAGCAATAAATGCTGGCCCAGACAGCAGTGCCCACTTCTCGTGAATGAATGAGAAAGAAAGACAATTTAGATAAGAAGAACTCAAAATGGGAAAGAGAGCAATAATCACAAATGGTGGGAAGAAAAAGAGAAAAGTACAAACTGGGAAAGAGAATATCAAACTGGGGAAGGAGAAACTAAAATAGGAAAGAGAGAGAAACAAAGAAGAAGGCAGTTTCACTGGCTTGATATAAAGTTTTCACAGCCCAGTGTAATATCAGTGATGCCACAGACTGGTTCTCTGCCTGGAAGCCAGTCTGATTTTAATAGGTTAGCATTGATCAGTAGGACGGTTTGAAGAACTCTTGGAAGGATGATTGAGCAGTTGAGGCAATTGGGACCTGGATGATCATGGAAATATCAGAAAGCCTTGTGGTAGGATGGGGGTAGGTTGGAATTCTTGTGGTGCAACTTCTGTTTGCATTTTCCTCTGCTAGTACTTTGGTAAAAGATCTCCTTTCCTGTTCAATACCCACGTGACCAGGATCTTCAAATCCCTGTCGCAGAATCGTGGTGCCATTTTCGTCTTCTCAAAAATCTTCAGGAAATGTGCTTACTGAGAAGAGCAGCTTCAGAATGCCAGTCAACCCCTTCTCAACCCACTCAGGCATCACAGCAGCAAAGCTGACTGATTCCCCAAAGCCTAGACAGTTCCAAATTGATTGGGTTGATTATCAATCTTCCATCCTCAGCTAAATCTGGAACTGGGTGGCTTTAGTGCACGTTTGGGTCAGAAAACGTAAATTTCACTCTTTGACCTTGCCCCCACACCCAACTCAACAATTCCATAATCCATAACTCAACCCTTTTTATAAAAAGCTAAAATTCAGTGTAAAATGAGAGAGGAGGGAGGCAAATAAACTGAGAGGGGGGTGTGGAGAGGAAATGGACCATAAACTGGATGACAGAGAGTCCATCCAGGTCTATGATGTGCCCAGTCGTACAGGTACAATGTATTTGATTATTGCAGTCAGGTAGCTTTGATGCTTCTCAGTGATAACTGACACTCTGCTCCTAGAAGTTGAACTTCTGCATTAGAGAGTTGGAACTGAATCAGGTTTGTTTTAGTGTTATGGATTAATTTTATAATTAGCTGAATATTATAAAGCATAAATCTTTTAGTTTGATGCCACTTCTATCAATAATGTTTCTTGTAATTGGTAGTATTTACTTTTGTTCTCATTGCTCAAGACTGTGGAAACTATAAAACTAGTTTTATTTAAACATTGTTCATCATTACATCTTTCTATTCATTGTGTTCCTTGATTTACTGTATATATCTCATTTGACTCATGATTCAACATGAAACTAAATGTGTGATTTGGGGAACCATGTCCAGCGCCCTCCAGGTCTGATGGAGAGTCAGGTCCAACATCCTCAGGGACTGCTGGAGAGTCAAGTCCAGTACCCTCAGGGTGTGCTGCAGAGCCAGTTCTTCATGAATGCTGCTATAGTGTCTGGTTCCACCACCACCACCACCTCTATTGGTCCACCAATGGTCCCCAGGACTGAAAGCACAACGACAGAGGAAAAGGGAACCTGGCATGGACTCCTCGTAAGAAGACAGTGTGGTGCCAGGAAGCACCCAGCCAATGGAGAAACCACACAGCCTCCTCAGAAGTTTTCACTTGGGGCACTCCAGAGGTGGCCAACCTTCCACCTCCACCAGACATTCCCTCCCTTTGATCCTTGGAAGTTGGCAGCAAGGAGGGTCATCTTAGTTCAAACAAAAGACTTTTGGCACGCTTAGGCTATCCAGACACAAATATCCCTGGGATCACCAAACTAAACCTCTCTGGCCAATAGATTCACTGCTGAGGAGGTTCCTTCCATGCTAGTTGCAGGATGTGATGGAAGGGAGAGAAGGAAGCAAACTAATTGAAGGCACTTTGATAGCGTGAATGACAATGCACTGTACATTATTTGATACAATTTGATGAATGACACTGCTTTGATCTTCTGTCTGGTTGTTTGTTTCTCTGTGTAACCACGAATGTAGCTGTTCCAACATGAGGCATGACCTCATGTCCACATAGACTGTAGCATGAATCGATGTCCATGGGGAGAGCCTACTGCAGTGTCTGGAAGTGAGAGGAAAGTACATTGAGGGCAATGGGTCCTGCTGACACCATTGGCATTTGATCGACAACAGCCCTGATCTTTCACAGCTTCTTGAGATGGTGTGAATGAGTTGGTCCCCCATGTCTGGGGCAGGGAGGTACACAGCAAACAGGGTCCATTACATTAGGACAGCCAGGGATTAGAGACCCTGCAGGTCTATGTCCATTATACTGCATGAGTCTGTGTGACATATTGCTTCCGTTTAAAATGCTATCATAGTGATGGGTGTTGCAGTTCCCTCCCTTACAGTTTGGGACACTTAGCCCACTCACTTTGAGTGTGGTTGCATCGACTTCTTTCCCTATTGAGTAGTTCTGATTTCTAGCATGAGAAAGGCGACAGTGAATACTTTTTGGTCAGCGGCTTACAATCTCCACCTCTCCATGTCAGTCAGAGCGTAAACATCCAGATCCCCTTTCTGATAGTCCTTCCTGTAAACCCCATAGGCTTCACTCCTGCCCCGGTCCTCACCCAGTCTGTCAACATGATCCTGCCTCTGCCCATCTCACCAGTCTCTGGCAAATGATGAGACCGGGCCAGGTGCGGTCATACATTGTCAGAGAGTCATATAGCACGGCAATGGACCCTTCGGTTCAACCAATCCATGCCGATCATAACCCCAAACTAAACTAGTTCCACCTACCTTTCCTTGGCCCGTATTCATCCAAACATTTCTGATCCTTGTACTGTTGTCCCCTGGAAGCCATGGTGCTCTTGACCATGTGCGACACACACCGGTCCCCCGCATGACCCCCTTCCCATCCATGCTCTACCATACCCATTTTTGTAGATACTGTTGCCCCTCCCCCATCCCCAGCTTTTGTTGTTAGCACATGTGCAGGTGTGGGTTTGACATAACACACTGCCATAGAGCAGGAAATTTGCCCATTTGAATGAGAACAAGCTGCCTGGTTGTGTGGCAGCACCAACTGGCAAAGCAGCATGTGGATGGTGCAAGCATGCAAGTCGGTGCGAGATGATCAAGCACTAACAGGGCAGCCCTGTGATGTAGCCTGGTCCACTTATGAGCTGGGCTCTTGCCCCTGCACACAGTGTCCCTGCTGGAGCGACTTAATGCTGGTGCTCCCTGCAATGCTTCCTGAGCAGCCTGCAAATGTGTTGGATAGTTGCCATTTTAGTCATGAGTGGTTGGTAAATGTTGGATGGCAATGTCCATCGGTGATGTGTACATGCAGCTGGTGCCCTTGGAGCCAAAGCTTGGAATGCCAAGTGGTCCTATGCACAATAGAGGTCTTTCAAAGTGAGCAGAGAGCTGAGGACACTGGATATCCGTGTTTATGGTTCAGTTGCACAGAATCTTTGACAGATAAAGCCACTGCAACAACTTGAAGCTTTTGGCATTGCTGCCAGCCAGACCGGTGTGAGAAAAAAAACACTATAGAGCATTAATTTAATTAATTTGTAGAGTTTTATGTGCCTGATGGATGAATGGATCAAATCTGCTCTTTTGTCCATGATTCACAAATAATGAAGGAACAATATGAACTTTTGTTAAAGAAGTGGTGGATCTTTGGTATTTTACTTAATACTGTTTTTTTCATTAGTGAGTTTGAATCATCTGTAAACTGGGCAATGACTCCATGGAATAAGTTTGTCAGCAGATTGCTAATTCAAAAATATATCTAAATTTCCCCCACCAGCAAACACTTCCATACGCTTCTAAAAATATCTAGCATCAAGCAATAACTGAAAAACCGGAATTTTCCAAAGCTCAGTGAAAAAGCATGTGAGGAACGATTAAATACAATTGTAATGTAGAACTCGCCTATAGCTCAAGATTCAGTGAGCAGCACAACAAAGGATACTAACTATAATTCCAATATATCAGAACATAGAATAGTACAGCACAGGAACAGGCTCATTAATGTTGTGCCGAACTAAACTAATCCCTTCTGCCTGTCTTTCATCCATATCCCTCCATATTCTCCTAATAGCATTCAGAGTAGATGAAAAGGAAGAATGAAATAAAGTAGGAATCCTAAATGATGGCCATATGTTGAAGGCGCCATAATGATTAAAGTTTTAAGTAAACACTGGCGACAATTTTTAATCATTGGGCGTAATGGTAATATGTGACCCACATTTTTCAACGATCAGATGGTTGTTTCTGCAGGACAGATGGAAATAGCAGGTTGGGATTTGCAGAATCCCTGACATAGCAGACTCCAAATGAATTATCTGAGAAATTGAAGATTCTGATGATGATTCTCCTGTGCCTGGAACGGTTGAAAATATTCAATGGAAATCAGAGGAATCAGTAGGATCGTACAGTTAAGTAAATAGCTACTAAGAAACGTTAAGTAGTTAAAAACCTAATCTAAATCTTGGGTAACTATTAAGCTGAGCTCCCCAGCTGACAGTCATAGATATTTTCAGCAAAGAAATAGGCCATTCAGCCCATCAATCACCAATATGCTTCAATGTTATAAAGATTTCACAAACAACAACCCTTTTAATGTGTTCAAGTCTCCAACCATCCTCTGGGTGAAAAACATCTCTCCTCAAACTCTCTCGTAAACTTCTACCTCATACCTTAAATCTATGCCCCCTGGTTACTTCATCATAGCTCAGACTCTTGAGCCCATGCAATGTCCTGGTAAATCTCCTCTGCATCCTCTCTAGTGCAATCTCATCCTTCCTGTAATGTAGTGACCAGAACCGCATGTGGTATTCCAAATGTGACTGAATCAGCAGGTTTACAGTTCAAATGTAACCTCCTTGATCTTGTATTCTATTAGCCTTAGATTCAAGGGTCTCTGGATTTACAAGGTATTTCTGACTTTCAGTTCTTATAAGTGTCTGACCATTTATAGTGCAAGCCTTTACCTTAGCCAACTCCTACGGCGTTGCCCAGATATTTCTATGTTGAATATCATTTTCCATTGCTCTTCCCAGATGACGAGTCCATCAATATCCTCCTGCCATTTATGGCCATCCTCCTCACCATTTACCATCCTACCACTTTCTGCATCATCACCAAATGCCTGATCATACTATCTGCATTTAAGTCCAAATCATTAGTGTACACCACAAATAGCAAGGGTCCCAGTACTGTGTCCTGTGGAATCCACTGGATGTGTTGCTCTGGCAATGTTGCATGGGAAGAGAAGGCTGAAATTGGGTGTGAGGAATGCCATGGGGGGGAGGTGGGTCGGTGGGTAGTAGGTAATATGGTGGGCTTTGAAAGTTACAGTGAGAAAACTCACTCAGCCTTGAGGCATGAGACCCTCCAAAACATTCAACACACACTTGGTCAAAAAAATGTAAGATTTTAGCCCACCATCATCATTGCTAGCAATAGCCTTAAGAATTTGCAAAGATGTGATTGCTTTAAAAAAGAATTTATAAAGCAGCAGTTTGAAAACTTCAATTGCTGCAGAATGAATGACAATATTGAAAATATTGTCTTGACTCATTGGAGTCATTGCAACATACACAACAGGAATTACAAATCTTTATGGCTATTGGTTACACCCTAAGTAACACCTCATTGCATTGAAGTATAAAACAACACTGGGAAACCAAACATTTCTGTTCTTCACATGAAGATTGGCATTGCAATACAAGATGGCTGGTTGCTCAGGTATCATTTTGCTGGCCATTTACTTGCTTTTCCAAATAAGAACTGTAAGTATCTTGTCTGATAGTTTTTTTAAATAAGGGAACATGTTTGCAAAGTAGTTGCTGTGATTAAGAAGTAATTTGTTGATTGGAAAGAGTTTATAATGGGTCACATACATCTGATGACAAATACAAGTGTCACTCTCCAAAGGAAGCTGGTTTGGAATGGGAGCTGGATCATCTCTGGCATAGCCCTATTACTCTGTGAGTATATCAGGAGCTCCAATCAGATATCTATCCAGTAAATCTTAAAGGAGATAGAATGATGCCGGAGATACAGTTCTCTTGAACAAACTAGCTTGCTAGGGCCATTTCAGGGTGAAGCATATTGCTGTGGCCCTGGATTCACATATCAGGTAGGGATGAGAGATTTCCCCTCGAGAGCACTTTAGTGAACTAGATGGGTTTTACAACAACTGACAGTGTTACATGGTCACCATTGGATCATGTATTTATTTTAAGATTTTCAATAATTTAATTTCACCATCTGCCATGGTGGGAATCAAACCCTTTCCCCATGATATCAGCCTGGGTTAATGTACTACCATTCACCTGATACTCCCACTGTACCACTGCCTAAGTGCTGGAGAATAATTCCAAATCCTGTTGTTACTTGTAGTGTATGAAACTGACAACCAAATGTTTCAGTAATTGACATGTCTTGTAACATAATGGATTGCTTCAAGGAAGACCATTCCACAACAATTTCATGAATTGTTTCATCATAGTTTTAGTTTTGAATACCCTTAGCTATTGCAAAGTGGGCATTATCATTTAGTTACATGTGACGAGTTTGAAACATTCTTAAAAAATTGCTGACCAAATAGGTATATTATTTAATGTTTCTACATTAGGGTAGTATTAACCTGAATATCAACAATTTTTCATTTTAAGGACTCATTTGGACCTTAATTGAGGTTTGAATACATCTGAAGTGTTGGACATTTCCAGAGAAATGGTGAACATATTCCTTCAAAACAGGGAAACCTTCACAAATATGTTTACGAGGTTTATACATACAGTAATCACAAGAATTCTTCATGTATATTTGCAGATGATCGAGGAGAACTGAATAGTGAGGACTTTATGCTCCTTTTAGTGCTTACTTTATTCAGAACTTATCAAAATTAGTACATCCAGAATAGGTTTCAGCCTGATCAGAACAGATACAATGCAAATTATTAGTATAGAGAGCACGTAAACTCTTCCTAAATGAATATCTAACTATCTTTAATCCTTATTATAATGCATATAATTAGCCCCAATTATTCCTGTAATTAGAACTCTGTGTTTTTGAATAAATATCCTGAATGTTTTTCTCCATTGATCCTATGTTATTTCAATGTCATACCTCCCACCACAAGACATTTGAAGGTCTAATATTCTATATATGAAATACAAAATATTTAAAGATCAAGCAATGTAATCCCTCAGACAGTAAAAATAAGTTTAGCTTACCACATTTTAATTATTGATTTCCTTCCCTGTGAAAAACTTGTAAAATATTAAGAATAGATTCAGTTCTTATTCTGTACTATCTTTATTCATAGCAGTTAGCATCAGAATTCATTAAACTGTGTATATTTATAATCCCCTTTTTCTTTTTAGTTGAACGGCTTTTCCTGGACAGATTGCAGTTATGCACGTGACCCTGTTAAATTCAAGCATATCTCAGTTCAACCAGATCCTGTTGAACTACCCGGATCTTTGTCTTTTGAAGGAAGTACCTATCTGAGTCGGCCCATCTCATCAATGACAGTGAGTGAATACTGTATTCATCCTATTCACATAGGGACATCTGATGTCACTATATGTCACATTTATGATGCACATAATGTAACACTTGTACTTACTGTCAGATAAGCTGTGCTGAGGTTCTTTTACATCACTAGGTAGCAGGCTTAAGTATTCTACATTTCAATGTGTGGATCATTTTGAATTGTGTAGAGTAACATAACCAGCAACTCATACAAATAGCTAAGTTCTGCAAGTTTATTTTGAGATGGCGATCAAATAGAAGAGAGTAAACAATTAGTTATTCCTCCTTTTTTTCCAACCACCTACTCGTCCCTTTCTTATAATCACTCCTTTATGTTTTGTTTCTACAATTTAAAACAATAACTTTACATCATTTCGTAACTTCCTGGCTTGCCTGATTCATTCCTCAAGGGTTTTTGCCTGAAATGTTGATTCTCCTGCTCCTTGGATGCTGCCTGACCTGCTGTGCTTTTCCAGCACCACATTCATGACTCTGATCTCCAGCATCTGCAGTTCTCACTTTCTCCTTGTCTTCTCTTCTTGCTAATAACACTTCCCTATGGTGATTTTCTGTGCAACTGCCCTCGGTTCTTTATCTAAATTTTCCTATACTTTAAAGAAAGTGTAATTTACAAATTGAAATCCAACTACACTCTATTCCTAAACTTTCACTGTGTCAGCCCACAGTCCACTTGATGACACACCTCTGAGTCAAATATTTTGAACCCAGTCCCACCTAAGAGACTGGATATAGTAATCTGGGCTGAAACTCCAATGCAGTACTGAGCTAAAGCCACATCACACAACACCAGGCTATAGTCCAACAGGTTTATTTGAAAGCACAAATTTTCAGAAAGCTGATCGTTCATCATGTAACTAGCAGGGCACAGTGATAGGACACAGAATGTATAGTAAAAGATCAAGGTGTCATATGCGATGAACAAACTTAGATTGCTGTTAAGTCTTTAATCACTTAGAATGCTTGGGTGACATTTTTTCAATGAGGTGTTAAATTGAGGCCATAACAGCTCTATTTGGTGGAGGTAAAAGATTCCATAGCATTATTTCAAAGAAAAGCAAGAGAATGATCCCTAATAACATTTAGCCTTCAATTAACATCACAAAAAGTTCTGGTTGTGTCTTTGTCACATTATTGTTTTAGGACTTTTCCTTATGCCAGTTGGCTGCCCTGCTTCCAACAACTGCACAAGTGACTACCATTAAAAAGCATTTTATAGTCTGTAAAGCATTTTGCAGCATTCTGAAGTTATGAAAGGCGTGTTGTATAATTGCAATTATTTCTTTATTATTTGTGGAGCTCTCCAGTTGTGTGCATTATGATTGCAGTTAAAAGAATACAGGACATGCCAGATCTTTGTTGTGATCTGATTTGATAAGCCTGTAATCTTTAAAGAATAACATGTATGCAGCAATGACAGGTAAGAAAATAAATGGCAGAATTCCAAAGCTGAATTGAATTCAAACACCAAAAATTGTGTTTTACAAATTTGAACAAAACAAACATAAACAAAACACTGAACAACTCCACTGAACAGAAGAAAATGATTCTAAATCATGTACACCATTTATTTAAAACTTACGCACTAACATTCAGGATGGTTTAATATTCTAATACTCCACAGAATGCACATCAACTTGTTGTTGCACTAAAGGCAAACCCTACATTGACATGAGTCACACTCTAGGTCACCTTATTTCATTTAAATTCTGTCTCATTTGCAAAGGATTCCAATTCTTCGCTTTCAAAGGTCTAGCCCATGATATTTTCTGGGTCAGACTGCATCAACAAATAGAGTCAATAGATGTGAAGCTGGAAAAGCACAGCAGGTCAGACAGCATGGAGACAGAGGAGCAGGAAAGTCAATGCTTCATACCAAAACACCTCATCAACAAATACTCACATCCTCAATCCCTTTTCTTAAACCAAGTTGCCCATGACCTCATAACCTCATCACCTCGGGGGATCTCCCATCCACCGCCTCCAACCTCATAGTCCCACAACTCCGCACCGCCCGTTTCTACCTCCTGCCCAAACTCCACAAACCTGACTGCCCCGGCCGACCCATTGTCTCCGCCTGCTCCTGCCCCACCGAACTCATCTCCGCATACCTTGACACCGTCCTGTCCCCCTTAG
>NC_057723.1:14464675-14468065 GCF_004010195.1 Chiloscyllium plagiosum | reverse complement strand
ACGACGGTTGGAGGAAGAGCGCCTCATCTTCTGCCTGGGAACCCTCCAACCACAAGGGATGAACTCGGGTTTCACCAGTTTCCTCATTTCCCCTCCCCGCACCCTGTCTCAGTCAAATCCATCGAATTCAGCACCGCCTTCCTAACCTGCAATCTTCTTCCCGACCTCTCCGCCCCCACCCCAGTCTGACCTATCACCCTCACCTTGACCTCTTTCCACCTATCACATTTCCGACGCCTCTCCCCCAAGTCCCTCCTCCCTACCTTTTATCTTAGCCTGCTGGACACACTTTCCTCATTCCTGAAGAAGGGCTTATGCCCGAAACGTCGATTCTCCTGTTCCCTGAATGCTGCCTGACCTGCTGCACTTTTCCAGCAACACATTTTCAGCCATGACCACTGAAACTGTTCCCAAACATCTAAGTACCAAAACAATTCCACCTTTTATCAGCAACTAGCTTCATTGAGTTGCCAATGAATTTGTCGAAGCTCCAAACTTTCCCAGCTGCATCAAGCAAATATTGCTCAAGGACTTCCTTTACCCCACATTCAGCTGCATAGAACTGTAAATGGCTCCCATACCGTTGTCAACAGAATGAAGCCACCACTGTTTGGAATTTTTCTGGAGCCCTCCTTGAATGGAGTCTCGTAACTGCAACACTAGTACGGCCTGGAGCTAATTCTTCTGCATCAACCCCCTCCCAGCTCGAAGTTGCAATGAACATCTCTCTTAACAAGCACATGCTTAATTTAACATCAGTGTATCTTATTAAGCTCCAAGTTAAAAGAAAGACCCATAAAGAGTAAATATGAAAGATTATTTCTTCAGGTTAGTGAATCAGTAAAGGGAAGGAGTTAGAAGAAACATTTGCAGTTAATGTGAATTCTGGATATGGAATGTATTACCACAAGTGACTACTGAAGTTTGATACATTACAATATTTAAATACAAATGGTTAAACAGCTGAACTATACAAGTACTGGGATATATAGAAAAATGACAGAGTAGATTGCTCCAGTGTACAGCTAGCACGTGTACTTTGGTCTGAACGTCCGCCTTTGCACCGAAATGTTCAGAATTCTAATAGCTTTTGCTGATTATCAGGGACACAATGAGAATCTAATGTGTAACTTCAGCATTCATCATTTCAAAGTGCAGTGTTTTGAGAAATAACATCTGCTATTTTATTTTTGAATATTTTAGGCTGAAATAACACTGTACAAGAAGGCCCTGTTCTGGTGGAAAATTCCCTGTCTTAATTCATTTCCATGTAGTTTTGATCTATGTGAACTGTTTGGTCTTGATTCATCGTGTACTTTCAGCAGTGGAAGTTTGTTTTCTGTTCCTTGAGGCAAGGATCATGATCTATCTTTATTCAAATATCCTGATTGATATCTAATTCATCTCAGTATAGGACATAGTACAGGCTGCTAAACTTAATTCATTCTTCAGAACTTGGTTCATTCATTTTTAACAAATACACATTGTAATTAGGAGAGCTCTAGCAATGGTTAAATGACTAAACAAAATGCAACTGCAACAATACAATTTAAAATTCTGCAACTGTTTGACTTTTAAAATTAAAACAGAAAACATTTGAAATGAACAGGTCTGGCAGCAATGATCAATAGAAAAATAGAGTTACCATTTCTGATTGAAGATCTTTCATTGGAACTGTTGCTATTTTATATCTATAGACTTATTTGCAAGTCTAAACATTTATGAACTGCTAACGGACTTATAACAATTATAGCTTTCCAATTATGGTAATTGTCCAGTGGCATGCGTATTGGTTATACATTTTTTAATGAAACCCAGTCACTATAAAACTAATAACCCTGCCCACTAAATTATTTAACTCTTCTTCAAGGTAAATCTAACCCAGAGTTTAAGAACCTCCACCAGGGGTCAGAAAAGGAGGAAGATCCTGAAACCATCCCAGTTAGAATCATAAATCTGAGGCCACCAATCTGGTCTACACCAGCCAGCTGACTTGCCAAGATGTCCACGTTACTGTGACAACATACACTTTTACAATGAATTTTACCAATGAATATTGGTGGTTGGAGGGATAGGGGCTCTGATTTTTCTTTCCATCACAGAAATGACTCGATATATCTTCTGCTGTTATGGCCTCCGATTGTCATGCATTTCAAGAATTTACAGCTTGATACTCAACTGTGTTATGAAGGCATTTTCCTTAGCCATCATGTCCTGGGTGGAAGTTGAACTGAGCTTCTGGCTCAGAGACATCAATGTTACCTTTTTTGCCACAAGACCTTCTCCATATCCGCTATAGCCACTCAAATAGCTGCTCAACACATTGAATGTATTCCTTTCACTGTTTTATTTTAATAAGTTTTGGAAAATTGTTCTTGTCAAATCACTAGCAAACTGTATCTAGTACAAATAGAATACCCCACCTCGTAACTTTCTTTACTAAATTAAAGGCGCTTTATAAATGCAACTTATTGTTGCTCATTATCTACTCTGGTTCCCCGCCTTTTTTTTTAAGTCACTCGTTGTACCTCGGTATTGCTGCCTGTGGATCCATTTATTCCCTGCCATGACTTGTACTTGGGAAGATGTGGTGAGCTGCCTTCTTGAACCACTGTAGTCCCTTTGCTGTAGGTAGAATCACGATAGTGTGAGGGAGCTCCAGGATCTCACCCCCATAAAATAAATTGCAAGAGAATTTTGTAGCGCTCAGTGAAAAGAATCACTCATAATGGAATAGTCAGTGAATAAGAAAATGCTCTTCAGTAACTTCTGCATCAAACTGGGAGTATTGTAAGTCCTACTCCCACATAGCAGAGACAGACACCAAAACAAAATGAACGTTATTACCTAAGTGTTGCAAAATACAGCAAAGACAATTCACTACTGGCATCGCCACTACATTCTATTCTCATTAAAGTGACTAAAATAGTACTTAACAATCCTTAATGATTTGTCCACACTAGCTATCTGTAAGAATAATAGGGTAGTTATGGTAGGGGATTTTAACTTTCCAAACATTGACTGTGACTGCCATAGTGTTAAAGGTTTAGATGGAGAGGAATTTCTTAAGTGTGTACAAGACAATTTTCTGATTCAGTATGTGGATGTACCTACGAGAGAAGGTGCAAAACTTGACCTACTCTTGGGAAATAAGGCAGGGCAGGTGATTGAGGTGTCAGTGGGGGAGCACGTTGGGGCCAGCGACCATAATTCTATTCGTTTTAAAATAGTGATGGAAAAGGATACACCAGATCTAAAAGTTGAAGTTCTAAATTGGAGAAAGGCCAATTTTGACAGTATTAGGCAAGAACTTTCAAAAGCTGATTGGAGGCAGATGTTCACAGGTAAAGGGACGGCTGGGAAATGGGAAGTCTTCAGAAATGAGATAAC
>NC_057723.1:14426652-14463237 GCF_004010195.1 Chiloscyllium plagiosum | reverse complement strand
GACCAGATGGGCCAATGGGCTGAGAAGTGGCAGATGGAGTTTAATTCAGATAAATGCGAGGTGCTACATTTTGGGAAAGCAATTCTTAGCAGGACTTCTACACTTAATGGTAAGGTCCTAGGGAGTGTTGCTGAACAAAGAGACCTTGGAGTGCAGGTTCATAGCTCCTTCAAAGTGGAGTCGCAGGTAGATAGCATACTGAAGAAGGCGTTTGGTATGCTTTCCTTTATTGGTCAGAGTATTGAGTACAGGGGTTGGGAGGTCATGTTGCAGCTGTACAGGACATTTGTTAGGACACTGTTGGAATATTGTGCGCAATTCTGATCTCCTTCCTATCGGAAAGATGTTGTGAAACTTGAAAGGGTTCAGAAAAGATTTACAAGGGTGTTTCCAGGGTTGGAGGATTTGAGCTATAGGGAGAGGCTGAACAGGCTTGGGGCTGTTTTCCCTAGAGTGTCGGAGGCTGAGGGGTGACCTGATAGAGGTTTACAAAATTATGAGGGCCATAAATAGACAAAGTCTTTTCCCTGGGGTCGGGGAGTCCAGAACGAGAGGGTATAGGTTTAGGGTGAGAGGAGAAAGATATAAAAGAGACCTAAGGGGCAACTTTTTCATGCAGAGGGTGGTACGTGTATGGAATGAGCTGCCAGAGGATGTGGTGGAGGCTGGTACAATTGCAACATTTAAGAGGCATTTGGATGGGTATATGAATTGGAAGGGTTTGGAGGGATATTGGCCGGGTGCTGGCAGGTGGGACTAGATTGGGTTGGGAGATCTGGTTGACATGGACAGGTTGGACCGAAGGGTCTCTTTCCATGCTGTACATCTCTATGACTCTATTTAAAGAGTATCAATTGACACAGGGCAAAATTTATTTGGTATTCCATTCAGCTCCAGTAGGTGGCATATGCGCAACTTGAATTATTTAACTCCCAGCTATTTGAATTGAATTGAATTAGCTGTATTGTCACATGTACTCACATGAGTACAGTGAAAAGTTAAAAATCACACAACACCAGGTTATAGTCCAACAGGCTTAGTTTAATTGGAAGCACACTAGCTTTCAGAGCGCCGCTCCTTCATCAGGTAGTTGCCTTTTAGGTGGTTCATCAGGCGGCGCTGCGAAAGCTAGTGCTTCCAATTAAACCTGTTGGACTATAACCTGGTGTTGTGTGATTTTTTTTTAACTTTGTACACCCCGGTCCAACACCGCCATCTCCAAATCATGACTACAGTGAAAAATTTACCAGTCGCCATTAATGGCATCATCGTAGATAGAAAGGCACCTAAGTACAGATTCTTGAGTACAATTTCTTAGGAAAAACTTCGGAACAATAAAAAAAAGTCTAGCATTATAGACCTTCAGAAGTACAAAACTGTAACAATAAATTAGAAAAATAAAGAAATAAAAGTTCAGAATAACAGTCCTACACAATAATATAATAATTAAAAAAAGAGAATTTCAGACAATTCGAGAATTTGTCCATTTTACTGCTCTGGGCCCTCTGCAGTTTCTTACACCCATAAAGTAAAATACACTTTAAACATCGGGAAGAATTCCACTGAAGTTCCAAGACATAGCAGCACCAGTTTAGCAGAAAATCAGTGGGAAACCCAGAGGATGAGCTGAAATACTGTCTGGAAATTCCAGGTTCAGTGGTAGAACTGATACAGTGCAGCGCAACCTGCACTAGTAGCAATTAAACCCCAATAAATCTGTGACTTGCTGTGGATTTGCAATGTGTTGGCTTCAGTTGTTACACTCAAATGGTGATTGGTAATTACCATAGTCTACATGGAACACAGGCACCTTTCTTCCTTTCAGTGAGACAATCATTTATATAGCTTGCAGGGGTACCACCATATATAAGAGTGGGGCCAAGTCAAGGAGACAGAAGCTTCTGAATATACATCTTGATGTTATCATCAGTAGTATTATTTGTATCATGAACTTTACAGTTTATACAAAACTGGGATCACATCCCTTACACAGCACAGAATTTCAGTCCCATGTTTGTAGAAACTGGGCCACAGAGCATGTATAGGAAATATATGCATTGACTGAAACAATTAAGGCATCATCGTCTGAATTAAATGTTGCCACAAAGTCCATGAAGTAAAGCAAATACAATGGAATAATTAGGATTGATCTCACAATCAGTGTATTCAAATGTATCCTTTTTATACTGATAGTAGAACTGGAGAATAAAACCAAAGATATACCTCTAATTTATCATTACAGTTTTACTCCATATGATTATCTGTTAGCTCTCTCCTATAAAAGCGAACAAAAGGAATATGAGGTAATGCTGATTCTAACATATGTACGTGCCAAGACCCAAGCTGAAGTGAAAATTGTCAAGACCAGCAAGAATTTCACTAAATCTTAGCAAATATTTTAATATGTCATAGTTTCAGATTTCAACATAAATGTGGACAAAGTTAAAAATCACACATCAGCAGGTTATCATCCAACAGGCTTATTTGGAAGCACTCTGAAAGCTCGTGCTGAATAAATCCGTTGGACTATAACCTGGTGTTGTGTGATTTTTAACTTTGTCCACCCCAGTCCAACACTGGCCCCTCCATATCATAACATAAATATGTTGTGACTGTGGATCAACCACACTACAACAGTCTTTGTAAAAATTCATAACAGGAGCAGGACAAGAGAGCTTTGTGATTGCCATGATCACAACTCCAGTCTGTTTTTCCTGTTTAAAGTATGTGCATCAATTGTGGCTCGTTGCTAGGTACACTGAGTCTCAATGTTGAGATTCAGGCCTTACCTCAAAGACTAATCTACGTTTTTTAATCTTGAGGAAGTGTTGGACCATTACATATACAGTCTTTTTAGATAAATTGTTAAATTGAGGCCCTGCCTGCACACTCAGGTCAACATTTATCCCTTAAGCATCATTACTAAAACAAATTTCATGGTTATTTTTACATTGCTGGTTGTGTGCTTATGTGCACAGCTTGACTGCTATGCTTTTTACAGTAGAACAGTGACTATACTTCAAAACTTCTTCAAAAGGTTGTAAAGTTCTTTGGGGGAACATTCTAATGCTATCAAGGTGCTGTATAAATGCAATTGTTTCATTTTAGTACGCATCTTGTCAAAGTTTCTCAAACGGTTTACACAATTAAAAAAAACTAAATGCATAATAGATGGACAAATAAATGGTAAACTAGGGTGAGCATGTTACAAGGCAGAAGTGGGTGCTGCAGATGCTGCAGATTAGAGTCAAGATTAAAGTGGTGCTGGAAAAGCACAGCAGGTCAGGCAGTATCCAAAGAGCAGGAAAATCGACGTTTCGGCCATTCCTGATGAAGGGCTTTTTCCTGAAATGTTGATTTTCCTACTCCTCGAATGCTGCCTGACCTTCAGTGCTTTTCCAGCACCACACTAATCTTGAGCATGTTACATGTTCCTTACTTTGGAATTTAAGCGGCCAAATGCATATATACTGCATTAATATCAGGGATGGCTAAAACAATTAAAAGTAAAACAGTTAACGTCTTTCCTATATTGGAATTTCTAATTGTGTGCATTTCACAACAAAAGAGTGAATTATTTTGTGCTAACTCTGAACATTTGCATTTCAGGGATATCTTCATTCCTCAAAAAGAAGTTATTATTTCTCACGACCACCTATCTCATCCTATTTGTTGAAAGGTTATTACTCAGCAACAATTACTTTGAAGAGCCATGGGAAGCCAGTTGGCTGTGCTTATGTCTACTTTAACATTGATGGATAATAATTTTAATGCATAACAAGAAATTGCAAAGAAAACCAATGATTCACATGTTTAATATTCTTTTCTCACAGACAATCTCAGTTTAGTTTAGAATGATTTAAACTGTTGCTGTAAAATTGTAATTGTCCCGTCATTTACTGATGCTTCCTGGAATGAATAATGCTTGTATTTCCATTTTAAAGTTTGAATGTAACATGGAAAGGGATTTATAGTAACTTGTGTGCAATTTTCTTCACCAATTTACCAATCATTAAAGTTTGCTGCCAAAAGAGACATTAGCTCTTTAGTTTTTTAAATGCATGATATCAGAGCTCAATTCTATTCATGCTGCAATTCTATTCATGAAAGTCTGTGTAATGAATTGGTCTTACAGATTCAAGCACTTTTCATTATAGTTGAGGGCTACTGCGTCTGACAGCTCTTTACTTGAACAGTTGAGCTAAAAGCTGATGATCTCTGGGAGGAATCCTTTTTCATCTTTTAATTCAAATATCAGGCTTCACCTGAGCAGAAATGAAACTACTCTCCAGACTGAGAGAGTAAATAGTTAAGTGGTGATGGATTTAAAATTGCAAGGCAGGGGCATGAGTTGAGTAATGGGCCTGGTTCTGCAAGTACCAGAGAGGGCAAAAGAGAAAAAATGAGGAACAAGAAAATGGAAGTGAGAGAAGGCTTAAGTGTTGACAGTGAACAAAGAAATGTTCGCCTTCCAATTGACAAGAAAGAGATAAGGGCAGTGTTAAATTGTATATATGTATATGCACTGAGTAAAGCAAACAAACTTGGAAATGGTTGGCTGTATGGGGATGTGACATAATAGCATTGAAACATGGCTCACGCCAAAATAGGACTGGATAATTAACCCAACAGAAGTTAGCTAAAAGACAGGGAACAGAGGGCATTTCTCAGACTGGAGACAAGTTGAAAGTGGTGTTCCCTGAGGAAGAGTGTTGGGATAGTTTTTACTGATTTATATAAATGATTTTGGAAATGGATTTTAAGAGTAAAACCTCTAAATTTGCAGATGATATTAAAGTAGAGAGGATAGTGATTTGTGAGGATGACACTAGGCAACTTCAGAGAAACATTGATAAATTGGCCAAATGGACAGATACCTGGTAGATGAATTTCAATGCAGCGAAATGTGAAGTAAGGATTTTGATACAACAAAATTGAAACAGTTGTTAAGAAGGCTTATGGGATGTGTGTGTTCATAAATAGAGGCATAAAGCAAGGAAGTCACGGTATATGTCTACAAATCACACCACATTTGAAGTTTTGTGCTCAGAGTCATAGAGTCACAGAGATGTACATCATGGAAACAGACCATTCAGTCCAACTTGTCCATGCCGACCAGATATCCTAACCTAATCTAGTCCCATTTGCCAGCACTTGGCCTTCCTATTCATATACCCATCCAGATGCCTTTTAAATATTGCAATTGTACCAGCCTCCACCACTTCCTCTGGCAGCTCATTCCATACACACACCTCTGTGTGAAAAGGTTACCCCTTAGGTTCCATTTATATCTAACCCCTCTCACCCTAAACCTATGCCCTCTAGTTCTGGACTCCCCTACCCCAAGGAAAGGACTTTGTCTATTTATCCGATCCATGCACCTCATGATTTTGTAAACATTTATAAGTTCATCCCTCAGCCTCCAGCGCTTCAGGGAAAAATGCCCTAGCCTATACAGCCTCCCCCTATAGCTCAAATCCTCCATTCTTGTAAATCTTTTCTGAACCCTTTCAAGTTTCACAATATCCTTTGTATAGGAAGGAGACCAGAATTGCACGCAATATTCCAACAGTGGCCTAACCAATGTCCTCTACAGCCACAACATGGCCTCCCAACTCCTGTACTCAATACTCTGACTAATAAAAGAAAGCATACTAAATGCCTTCTTCACTATCCTTTCTACCTGTGACTCTACTTTCAAGGAGCTATGAACCTGCACTCCAAGGTCTCTTTGTTCAGCAACACTCCCTATTACCATTAAGTGTATAAGTACAGCTAAGATTTGCTTTCCCAAAATGCAGCATCTCACATTTATCTAAATTAAATTCCATTTGCCACTCCTCAGCATATTGGCCCATCTGATCAAGATCCTGTTGTAATCTGAGGTAACCTTCTGCGCTGTCCACTACACCTCCAATTTTGGTGTCACCTGCAAACTTACTAATTATACCTTCTATGTTCACATCCAAATCAATTATATAAATGATGAAAAGTAATGGACCCAGCAACAATCCTTGTGGCACTCCACTGGTCACAGGCCTCTAGTTTGAAAAACAACCCTCCACCACCACCCTCTGAGTTCTACCTTCGAGCCAATTCTATATCCAAATGGCTAGTTCTCCCTGTATTCCATGAGATCTAACCATGCTATCTAGTCTCCCATGGGGAATCTTGTCCAATGCCTTACTGAAGTCCAAATAGATCATGTCCACCACTCTGCTCTCATCAATCCCCTTTGTTACTTCTTCAAAAAACTCAATCAAGTTCATAAGACATGATTTCCCATGCACAAAGCCATGCTGACTATCCCTAATCAGTCCTTGCCTTTCCAAATATATGTGAATCCTGTCCTCAGGATTTCCTCCGACAACTTGCCCACCACTGATGTCAGGGTCACCAGTCTGTAGTTAGCTGGCTTTTCCTTACCATCCTTCTTAAATAGTGGTACAATTTTATCCAATCTCCAGTCTTCCGGCACCTCACCTATGAATATCGATGATACAAATATCTCCGCAAGGGGCCCAGCAATCACTTCCCACAGAGTTCTAGGGTACACCTGATCAGGTCCTGGGGATTTATCTACTTCTTTACGTTTCAAGACATCCAGCACTTCCTCCTCTGTAATATGGACATTTTTCAAGCTGTCACCATCTATTTCCCGCCATTCTATATCTTCCATGTCCTTTTCCACAGTAAACACTGATGTAAAATACTTGTTTAGTATCTCCTTCTGGTCACCTTATTTAAGGAAGGATGTTAAAGTCCTGGAGAGAGTTCAAAGGAGATTTACTAGAATGATACAAGGAGTGAGGGATTTTATGTACAAGGAAAGATTAGAGAAATTGAACTTATTCTCCTTGGAGCAGTGAAGATTAAGAGGTGACCTTATCGAAGTGTTCAAAGTTATAAACTATTTTGATGAGGTAAAGAATGATATTCTATTTCCACTTGTTGGTATATCAACAACTGGAGTTCACAATTTCAAGATTGTCAGCAAAAGAGTTAGGAGTGAAATGAGGAGAAGCTTGCTTACTCTGAGAGTTACTCAGATTCAGAATGCATTGCCTGGGAGGGTAGTGAAGGCAGGGTCCATCGGAGTTTTGAAACGAAAGCTGGATATTTATTTGAAAGTGAGAAATATAGAAGGCTGGAGAGAGGCACCAGCTGAGGAGCTTTTTCGGGAGCCAGTACAGACACAATGGGTTGAATGGCCTTTGTCATTCGATAAAATTTTATGATTCCATGACTCTATCTCTTCACCTATTTACTTAAAAAGTCGGAATGGTTTCTGTGTCTGCTGCGGTAATACAATTAATGCACCAAAAACTCTGCATCAAAACATTTTTCTACTATCACCCTTCCCACTCAGTGACAATATATAAAGTCATACTTAAAATTAAGGATCCATACAATACAACAAGGCCATTCATCCTATCAAACTACTGTCAGATCATTTCAAGTATTATCTAATTCACGCCAACCTCTACTCTTTCCTAACAATAATGTAATGTTTCCGTTTAAATGATGCAAGTACTTAGCACTGACTTATCAAATAGATGGTTAAGACTTGCAGCAACATATTTGCTGTATGGTTAGAGGCTAAGAGATTTGTCTATAATGTGAAGATGATAAACATGAGAACGTAAGAACAAGGAGCAGGAGTAGGCCATCTGGACCTTCGAGCCTGCTCCACCATTCAATACGATCATGACTAATCTTTTCGTGGCCTCAGCTCCACTCACCTGCCCTCTCACCATAACCCTTCATTCCTTTACTGTTCAAAACATTATCTGTCTTAGCTTTAAAAACATTTACTGAGGAAGCCTTAACTACTTCACTGGACAGGGAATTCCATAGATTCACAACCCTCTGGGTGAAGACATTTCTTCTCAATTCAGTCCTAAATCTGCTCCCCCTAATGTTGAAACAATACCCTCTTGTCCTAGCTTCACCCACCAGTGGAAACACCCTCGTTATTTCTGTCTTATTTATTCTCTTCACAATTTTATGTTTCTATAAGTTCTCCCCTAATTTTTCTAAATTCCAATGAATATAATCCCAGACTACACAGTCTCTCTTCATAAGCCAAACCTCTCAACTCCGGAATCAAAAACTAGTGAACCTCCTCTGCACCCCCCCTAGTGTCAGTACATCCTGTCTCAAGTAAGGAGACCAAAACTGCTCACATTACTGCAGGTGTGGCCTCACTAGCACCTTAGACTGCTGCAACATAACCATCTTCCGCAACTACACTGGCCAATCCATCTTCCGCAACTACACTGGCCAATCCATCTTCCGCAACTACACTGGCCAATCCATCTTCCGCAACTACACTGGCCCCACCCCCCATCTTTTTCTTCGCTACATTGATGACTGTATCGGCGCTACCTCGTCCTAGTGTCATACATCCTGTCTCAAGTAAGGAGACCAAAACTGCTCACATTACTGCAGGTGTGGCCTCACTAGCACCTTAGACTGCTGCAACATAACCTCCCTGCTTTCAACTAACACATGAAAGAAGTGAAACTATCACTGTATTCTAACAGATGAAAGGCTTAACAGACAATCAATTCTTCAATGTATAATTTCAGTTACATCACACTGCAAATTTTTGCTATAAATTCTGTGTTACGATCGAGCCCTCCACAATCACCTGATGAAGGAGCGTCGCTCCGAAAACTAGTGTGCTTCCAATTAAACCTGTTGGACGATAACCTGGTGTTGTGTGATTTTTAACTTATTTAGTCTCTCTTCACAGCTAAACTGCTCTATCCAGGCAATGTCCTGATGAAACTCCTCTGTACCCTCTCCTTTGCAATCATATCCTTCCAATCATCTGATGAGCAGAATGATGATTCCTCTCCAAGTCTGCTGTCATGAACTTCTTATGAGTTTGAGGGCTTAAGCTTTCTCAGTTCTAATAACTTGCAGATTTCTCTTCTACTAGGGTGACTAGCTTTCCAGAATTAAATTGAAAAATGCTTGAAAAGAGGAAAACTAAAATTTGCTTCTAGATTCAAACAAACTGAAAAACCTGCTTCTGAACTCATTCACTTATTCTTCTGAACCCAAATCTGAGTTCTCTGCTCTGAAATCATAAAACTAATAGAACATAGAACATAGAGCATTACAGCGCAGTTTAGGCTCTTCAGCCCTCGATGTTGCACAATCTGTCGTTTAATGTCTTTGACATTGTCTGTCATAAACCCAAAAGTATAAACATCTTATTCCATTAGCACCACAATATATTACACATCCTTCATTACACTACCTAAAACTCACCTGGCCATAGCCTATCCGATACCAAACCATGCTGTCCATCACACCCATCTTCACTGATATGCATCAACACCAAGTTTCCTACTATGGCAAATTTAAAATGTTCATGCTCATGATTAAATCTCTTCATGGCCTTTCATCTCCATCTTTGTAACATCCACCAGCATTAAACAGACCTCTTTAATCCTCTGACTGAAACCATTTGTGTATCCCCTCCCTTCACTCCTCCAGGGGAGTCTAATGTTTCAGCTGATTAAGCCCCGCTGTTTTGAATTCCCTAACATCTCTCATTTTTGTATGATATTCACTTGACCAAGCTTAAAATTTCGATCTTGACCAATGCTTTCCCTCTTGTATCTCTGTGAAACATTTTGGATGTTTGTTTCTACACAAGAAGCACCGGAAAGCTGCTCTGTTGCTGCTGAATGGATAGGATAAATAGACAAAGTATTTTCCCTGGGGTGGGGGAGTCCAGAACTAGAGGGCAAAAGAGACCTAATGGGAAACATTTTCACGCAGAGGCTGGTATGTGTATGGAATGAGCTGCCAGAGGAAGTGGTGGAGGCTAGTAAATTGCAACATTTCAAAGGCATCTGGATGGGTATATGAATAGGAAGGGTTTGGAGGGATATGGGCTGGATGCTGGCTGGTGGGACTAGATTGGGTTGAGATATCTGGTTGGCATGGACAAGTTGGACTGATGGGTCTGTTTCCATGCTGCACATCTCTATGACTCTATGACTATATGAATGTCTTGCCATGGTAATTTTCAAAGTTCAGATAAATCTGCTCAAAAGACAAAAAAAATGCCGAAGTTTCAAAACTGTTAGGCATAGAATTGAATCTTTGAATTCAATACCATAAAATTTAACGAATACCAGTGAATTTAATCATGTTCCAGAAAAGCATTTCATTCAAGTAATAGCAAGTTAAATCAACTGGTTAAAATATGCAGAAAATAACTTCACTGCCATTGGCCATGATCTCAGAGAAATGGTTACATCCATTTGGTGTTGGCTATAAAATCAACGTGTACAAGCTGAGACTTTGGCTTCTCACTTGCAGCTCCAAGCTGAACAGAAAATGATTCTTGTCCTGAGTGCCATTCTGTTGGTTATTCATTTGTCCTACCAAATAAGAACAGTAAGTATGCGATGAAACTAATTGTTCATGTTCAGCTAGAAACAAACTGTCAAAAGAATGTACTCAGAATGTTTTTTGTGTGACAGAAAGAAAAGTCAAGGATGAGGATTGGCTATCCTGCTCATTGAAGTTCATTTCTCTGTATCCGAATGCATTCTATTGTACCAACCTTGTACATTATAAATAGAGTCATAGAGTAGGAGAGGTTTACAGCATGGAAAGAGGCCCTTCGGCCCAACTTCCATGTCACCCTGTTTTTACAATTAATCCAGTCCCATTTGCCTGCGTTTGGTCCATATTCTTCCATAACTATTCCATCCATGTACCTGTCCAAATGTTCCTTAAATGACAAAATTGCACTCGCCTCCACCACCACCTCTAGCAGGCCATTCCAGTTACTCACCAGCCTCTGTGTGAAAAAAGTGCCCCTCTGGACCCTTTTGTATCTCTCCTCTTTCATCTTAGATCTAACATATTCTTTCTTTCTGCTAGCCTATCTATGGGTAGTGCTAGTGGATATTACAAAGATGGAGATGAGAGCACATGAAGAGATTTAAATATGAGGATAAACACTGACACAGAAAGACACTTGGTGTCAATGTACATGAGTGAAGAGGACAGACTGTATTGAGCATTTAGCATTGTTTTGTGTGAACTTTGAATGCCTTGCTGGGTGTGAAAGGTTGCAAATTCCGATTGGTTGAGAAGGGACTGGCACCATTTTAATTGGAGCCCACCACCAAAATGCCCAAGTATCTCAGGTAATTAGGCTCCATCTTAATAGTAATTGGAATTCTATGCCAAAAGTAGGACCTGACTACCTTATTAGACAGGAATTAATTTACAGGCACTGTGCAGTTCTCTGAGCAATGGAAGTGAAGAGGCCTTTTAGAAGTAAATCTCAAATTATTTTTGTGAATCCTAGAGCAGGGGTTGGGGAACCTATGGCCCATAAACTAACTCCAGCTCACTGCTTGATTTAATCTGACCCAACAGCTCCCAGATATGTGAGCTAAGTGGATGAGCAATGGGAAATGTAAGGTTAAAGGGATAGGTAGGGGGGTTGTGTCTGGGTGGGATGCTCTTCAGAAGGTCAGTGTGGACTCAATGGGTTAAATTCCACCTTGTAGGGATTCTATGAAAAGTTATAGAATTACCCAAGGATTAGACTAAGTTTATCTCTAACATTTCTTGGGTAACAATTCAGCTAAGTACATCTGAACAGTCCAAAGTTTCTGAGTTAAGAGTCAAAGATATTTGCAGAGTTCTGAGGCTTGGGGGAATTGTGCATCAGAAGTTGAAACTTCCCGGCAATTCAGGATTGCCAGAGGATCTTAAAGTGCATTGATGGGTAGTGCTAGTGGTTATTACAAAGATGGAAATGCGAGACCAGGAAGAGATTTAAACATAACGATAAGCCTATGTTTAAGGTCTCTGAAGATCCAGAGATGGTACAATTTAAGCAATAAGTACAATTAGTTTAATAGGAAATCAATTAAACCAAGATAAGGTGTGTAACCTGCCTTTATCCAAACAGGTGTCTGTGCATAGATACTTCCAGTTACAGTCAATTAATGCCAATCTAATCAGGGGGGAATTATTTACTTAGTGCAGTACTGGCTGTGTATATATTGCCTACTGCAATTACGACTGTGAGTTTTGCTCAGAATGAAAGAGCATTCTATTATTTTCTCTCTCTGGGATGGATATCATGTGTGGCTTCTCCCCAATCAATATATACATTTTTTGTAAGTGTTAAAATTGATGAAAAGAGTTCCATGTTGCTGAAATTTTTCGTGTTAAATTAATCAGAAAAAGTGCACGAATGGCAAATTTGACCTTATCCCTTTTGTTCTGGCTCATGCAAAATGAAAAGCTTCAGCAACATGTAGCTCTTTTCACATCTCAATTATATTCAACTTATCGATGACAAAGTCTTAATTAAAAGAAAAGCTTCCCTGATGGTCAAATGAATTTATGCACAATTTGATGGAGTACAAAACTAGACATTTCCTGTTCAGTCTAGAGACCATTCATCTCAGTCAGGCAGTATTTACTGCATCAGTAAGAGGTTCTGTGCCCTTTAAATTCATAGACTCCATACAGCATGGAAGCAGGCCCATCGGCCCATCGAGTCCATACCAACCACCAAAGAGCATCCCACTCAGACCCACTGCCTACCCTATCCCTGCAAACCTGCATTTCCCATGCATAACCCTGGACACTATGGCCAACTTAACATGGGCATTTCCCCTCACTTGCACAACTTTAGACAGTGCAAGGAAATCAGAGCACCCGGAGGAAACCCATATGGACACAGGGAGAATGTGCAAAGTCCACATATATAGTTGCTGAGGGTGGAGTTGAACTTGGGTCCCTGGGTTCACTGCTGTGAGGCAGCAGTGTTAATGACTGAGGGACCATGCCAATGCTACCATGTGCTAAATTGTCCAGGAAAGATCAAATTCCCTTTATTATGGGGTCACGGTGTCTCAGTGGTTAGCACTGCTGCCTCACAGCGCCAGGGACCCAGGTTCAATTCCTACCTCGTGTGACTGTCTGTGTGGAGTTTGCACATTCTCCCTGTGTCTGCGTGGGTTTCCTCCAGGTGCTCCGGTTTCCTCCCACAATCCAAAGATGTGCTGATCAGGTGAATTGGCCATGCTAAATTGCCCATAGTGTTAGGTGCATTAGTCAGGGGGTAAATATAGGGGGACTGTGTGGGTTATCCATTGGAGGGTCGATGTGGACTTGCTGGGCCGAAGGGCCTGTTTCCGTACTGTAGGGAATCTAATCTAATCATTAACAAACTATCTGTTGATTGGAAGGCATATACAGAGACAAAGTCAAATAGTCTGCTGACATTGTATAGACTTAAGAACGAAAAATGACTATTTAGGTGATATGCTAGTAGGTGGTCTATATGTTCTTGCTCTTTAATTACAGAATTATGGTGGATCTAAAGAGTGATGATAAATATGCTTAATACAAGATCTGTGAAAAATTAGTCAACTGGAGACCCATGTGCTGCATGGACTCATATCATGACATTTTAATTTCAGTCACACAGCCTCAATTGGAAAAACTGCAATGAAAGTGGACAAACTATTATATTAAAGAATGTTTCAGTCGAACCAGATCCTATTCAAATACCAGGAAAAGTCTCAATTGCTGGGTCCATTTATGTGAATAAATCTATTACCCATCCAAAGGTAAGGGATCATTCATTGTTGAAAAATTGTCAGAAAATTCTGCCCAAAGTGTGGGTGTGGGTGCCAGAACACACAGGACTCCCCCCACCATTACCACCAACAGGAAAGCCTGTTGGATATTGTGCCCATCAGGAACTGAAGTGGTCACCCAGCCCCCCTTTCAACACATCACTCCCTGAGGCAGTGCTGCCTCTGAGGCAAAAGCTGCCAATGATAACATCTTTGTCCAGGAGCAAACAGTAAGATTTCTTTTTACTTCAGGAAGGGAACTGTTAATGACTGCTGGTCGTAAGGAGGGGGTGTCATTTGGTTTGGAGGCAAAAGCCGCCCAAAACCTTCCACACACCTTCAGATTGGGACAAATTGAGCACTGACACCCATCCTCTCCCTCCTAACCTGGAAGGCAAGGCTACTCTATTTTACTTGATAAGTAGGCTGCCACTGTTCTCACCTGTCAGGAATGCAGTTGATTGCAATGATGGAATGAAGAAGTCCATGACTGATTATTAATTGATCAATTAAGGCCCTTAATTGACAAAGGGTTGGAGTGTCAACCATGGGCCTTACTGCCCAGAACCTAATTTCTGAGACATCAGAATGCCAATTCCTCTCCATGTCACTTTGTCTTATTATCTGTCCTTTCCTTAACTTCTCCCTCTAACTTTCCCACTGTTTCTTGGGATGGGGAGATTCTACCCAATGATATATCTGACCCCATTTCATGCATATCTTTCACCAAGGGTTTCTCTTCTAACTTGGTGGTCAAACGAAGGAAAACTCAAGTTTCAAGACACCAAGCCACACCAATGTCCTTTCCAATCTCAAACTTTTTTACAATAAGGATTTTAGGAATGGAATAAACCAATCATGGTTAGCCAGGAAGTTAAGGATAGCATCAAATTATATGACAAAAGATACAATATGGCAAATATTGATGAAAAATCGGAGAATTTGGGAAGTTTTAAAAGATATCAAAAAAGAGAGGAAACTAGCAAGTAACATAAAACCTATCAACAAGAACTTCTTTAAATATATATAAAGGAAGAGGGAGGCTACAGTAAGCACAGGCTCCTTGGAGAACAGGGTGGGGAAATCATAATAGGGAGCCAGAAAATAGCATAGGAATCAAATAAATACTTTGTAACAAGTCTTCATGATAGAGGATGATAATCATATTCCAAAAATAATAAATAATCAAGACGCTTAATGGGGGGGGGAAATAAATACAATAATTACCATTTGAGAAGAAATACTTGGGAAATTATGGGGCTAAAAGCTGAAAAGTTAAGGATGTGAACAGAGGAGGTATAGTTAGTATGCTTGCAAATGACACCAAAATTGGAGGTGTAGTGGACAGCAAAGAAGGTTACCTCAGACTACAGTAAGAGCTTGAAGAGATGGGCAAATGGGCTGAGAAGTGGCAGATAGAGTTTAATTTAGAAAAATGTGACCTACTGCATTTTGGAAAAGCAAATCAGGGCAGGACTTATACACTTAATGGTAAGATCCTGGGGTGTGTTACTGAACAAAGAGACTTTGGCGTGCAGGTTCATAGTTCCTTGAAAGTGGAGTTGCAGATAAATAGGATAGTGAAGAAGGCATTTGGTATGCTTTCCTTTATTGGTCAGAGTACAGGAGTTGGGAGGATATGTTACAGCTGTACAGGACATTGGTTAGGCCACTTTAGGAATACTGTGTGCAACTCTGGTCTCCCTGTTGTAGGAAGGATGTTGTGAAACTTTAAAGGGTTCAGAAAAGTGGGCGGCACAGTGGCACAGTGGTTAGCACTGCTGCCTCACAGCACCAGAGACCCGGGTTCAATTCCACCTCAGGCAACTCTCTGTGTGGAGTTTGCACATTCTCCCGTGTCTGCGTGGGCACCCTCCGGGTGCTCCGGTTTCCTCCCACAATCCAAAAAAAATGTGCAGGTTAGGTGAATTGGCCGTGCTAAATTGCCCGTAGTGTTAGGTAAAGGGGTAAATGTGGGGGAATGGGTCTGGGTGGGTTGCACTTCGACGGGTCGGTGTGGACTTGTTGGGCCGAAGGGCGTGTTTCCACACTGTAAATAACCAAAAAGATTTACAAGGATGTTGCCAGGGTTAGAGGATTTGAGCTATAGGGAGACATTGAATAGGCTGGGGCTGTTTTTGCTGGAGTGTCAGAGGCTGAGGGGTGACCTACAGTCATCAATGTGGTGGAGGAACAGGTGTGGGGTGGTATTGGTCATTTCCCCGGCCCCCGACACCTTATCTTCACCATGGACATCCAGTCCCTCTACACATCTATCAGCCACAACGAAGCCCTCCAAGCCCTCTGTTTCTTCTTCTCACGCCATCCCAACCAGTAACCTTCCACTGACACCATCACCCACCTGGCTGAGCTAGTCTTCACACTGCTCCTGAACGTCTCCTTCCAATCCTCCCAGTTTCTCCAAACAAAAGGGGTAGTCATGGGCACGCCATGGGACCCAGCTATGCCTGCCTCTTTGTCGGATACATGGAACAGTCCATTTTCTGCAGCTACACTGGCATCATCCCCCACCTTTTCCTCCACTACAGCGATGACTATATCGGCGCTACATCGTGCTCCCACGAGGAGGTTGAACGGTTCATCAACTTCATCAACACCTTTCACCCTGACCTCAAATTCACCTGGACCATCTCAGACTCCTCACTCCCCTTCCTGGACCTCTCCATCTCCATCTCCAACGACCAACTAACCACAGACATTCTACTACAAACTCACCGATTCCCACAGCTACCGAGACTACACCCCCTCCCACCCTACCTCCTGTAAAAACGCTATCACTTATACCCCATTCCTCCACCTCCACTGCATCTGCTCCCAGGATGACCAATTCTACCTTAGAAAAATCCCAGATGGCCTCCTTCTTCCAAGATCGCAATTTCCTCTCCCATATAGTCGACAATGCCCTCCAGTGCATCTCCTCCACTTCTCACACCACTGCCCTTGAACCCCACCCTTCCCAACACAACAAGGACAGTACACCCCAGTCCTCACCTTCCACCTCACCAACCGCTGCATAGATCACATCATCCTCTGCCACTTCTATCACCTACAAACAGACCCCACCACCAGAGATATATTTCCTTCCCCACCCCTATCAGCATTCCAGAAAGCCTATTCCCTTTGCAACTCCCACACTACTCCCCTGACCTCCATCCAAAGCCCCAAAGGATCCTTCCACATCAAACAGAAATTTACCTGTCCCTCCACCAATGTCATCTACTGTATCCGTTGCACCTGATGTGGTCTCCTCTACATCAGAGAGACAGGACACCTACCTGCGGATCATTTCAGAGAACATCTCTGGGCTTCCTGTACCAACCAACCCCACCGCCCATGGCTTAACACTTCAACTCCCCCTGCCACTCTGTCAAGGACATGTAGGTCCTGGGCCTCCTCCATCGCCAAATCGTTACCACCCAATGCCGGGAGGAAGAACACCTCCTATTCAGCCTTGGGACCCTGTAACCACATGGGATCAATGTGGATTTCAACAGTTTCCTAACTTCCCCTCCCCCGACATTATCCCAGTCCCAAGGCTCCAACGCGGCACTGCCCTCCTGACCTGTCCATCACTTTTCCCATCTATCCGCTCCACCCTCCTCTCTGACCTATCACCTTCTCCCTCACCTTCATCTACCTATCACATTGTCAGCTACCTTCCCCCCCACCCCACCCCTTTCCCATTTATCTCTCAGCCCCTGGACCACAACCTCATTCCTGATGAAGGGCTGATGCCTGAAACATTGATTCTCCTGTTCCTCGGATGCTGCCTGACCTGCTGTGCTTTTCCAGTATCACACTCTCATGACAGAAGTGAGTGTGCTGTAGCTGACACACACATAGGTCAGAAGACAAGTAACAAGTAGGAGTCAGGCGTTCACAGAGAGACAAAGACAGGTTCAGTGAGTGGACGACAACTTGGCAGATGGAATGCAATGTTAGAAAATATGAGGTTATGCACTTTAACAAGATGAATAGAAGAGCTGAGTATCATTTAAATGGGGAAAGAGTGCAACATGGTGCGATTTAGGATCTTTATGCATGGATCACAAAAAAAGGCTTCCGAGTTCAGCAGACAACAGGAAAGGCACATGGAATGTTGGCTTTTATTTCAAAGGGTACAAAAGGAGGCAGGTCTTGCTAAAACTATACAAAGGTACTAGTTAGACCACAGCTAGAATGCATAAACAGTTTTGTTCTACTTCTGTAAGGAAAATATGCTGGTACTGGAGGCAGTCCAGAGAGGGTTCACTGGGCGAGTACCAGGTAAAAGGAAGCCATGATGTGGAGGTGGTGGCGTTGGACTGGGGTGGACAAAGTTAAAAATCACACAACACCAGGTGATAGTCCAAAAAACTTATTTGGAAACACTAGCTTTCAGAGCGCTGCTCCTTCGTCAGGTATGGAGGGACTGTCTTATGAGGAGAAGTTGAATTGATTGATTGATTGATTTATTGCCACGTGTACCGAAGTACAATGAAAAGCTTTGTTTACAACAAGTACAGGCAGATTGTAGTAAGTGTGAATGTACAGATTAGAGATTGTAAAAAGATTTAGACAGAGGCAAGGAGGCTAAATTGCACAGAACATGTTCTAGGTGAGACCAACATTAGCAAGATCAGCATTATTAGAGGCTGGAGAGTCCATTTATCAATCTAATAATGGCCCAGAAGAAGGTCTACCTGAACCTGCTGGTGCGTGTGTTCAGGCTCCTGTATCTCCTGTTGGTTGTGACTGTATTCATTGGAATGTAGAGCAATGAGAGGTGAACTTTTTTTTAAAATCAGTGAGGGGATCAAGAGTTAATGGATAAGACAAGAAAGTGAAGCTGAGAACGATTAGATCAGCCATGATCTCATTGACTACAGAGGAGATTCAATGAACCAAACAGCTCATTTCTGCTCCTACATCTTTTGGTTTATGGTAGTCACAATTGTATTTCAAGAACTACTGCTGAGGCTATTTGAAAAGAGAGAACAGCGGTTTTAATAATATTTGGCTAAGAGAATGCATTATCAATTGAGTTTATTGCTGCTTTAACGATGAAGACAGTAGACAAGGATTAACAAGAAACCAAGAATATTGAACAGTCAACCAGTGAAGAGCCATTTAAACTGGTTGTTTCTGGCTTTTCATATTGTCCCAGATGTTAATTATTCCTCACTTCAGATTTCAGCAACCAGCCTGTACAAATGAGCTGTATTTTAGAATCTCAGAAAACCATGCCTTGATAATAATGAAGAAAATGTCTTCAATTCTGTTCCAAGCATGGTACAAATTGAACAATGTCATATTTTTGGGCAGTTCTGGTATTCAAAGTCATCTTTCCAAGAACTGAATCTTGTTTGTCTGTCCTTTCTTTCTTCTGTTAGCTTTAGCACTTAAAATGTATTGCATTCACTCAAGAAATAATTGCCATTTTGTCTTTTATCCCATATATAGACATAATGTTTTACTTCAATGTCCAATACATGAAGACTGTCTAAACATGGTTATCTATTTGCTGTACAGTAGCACAGCGTATTGATATTATATGTTATTTGTAAATAATTTTCTCTACTTTGTTTCCTTCTGAACTGTGCTGTTCACTGCCTGGAAGAGTTACTTGGTGAACACACCGCAGCTTTCTCCAGCAGATCTTCTAAGTTGACAAAGTTACAGGCTGATTTGCATCGCATATGACAAACATACAAACAGAAAAAACAGAAACAAAGACAGAAATTGATGGAAAAGCTCAGCAGGTCTGGCAGCATCTGTGCAGAGAAATCAGAGTTAACGTTTCGGGTAGAGTGACCTTCCCTTAGAACTGATGAGCAAAGAAGATGTCAGTTTATATGCAGGAGACAGGGTCTGTATGGGGTAAGGAGTAAACAATACACAGGGACAGAAGCCAAAGAGAATAACAGTTGGACAAAGGAGTGGATAATGATTAGCCTAGGAGGCTGAATAGCTACCAATGGAGACTAACAATGGATTGTGTGTAAGAGCAGACAATGTGATAACATGTGTGTGGTAGGTGACTAGGACAAAATGGGAGGAATTGTACTCAATATTGAGTCCAGAGGGCTGCAGGGTCCCGAAGTAGAAAATAAGGTGTTGTTCTTCCAGTTTGCACTGTGTTTTGCTGGAACACTGCAGCAAGCCTGAGATTGAAATATTGGCCAGGTGCTGTTTTAAAGTGGTAGGCAACTGGAAGCTCAGGGTCTTTTTTTTTTGGAGAGAACATAGGTGTTTTGCGAAGTGGTCATCCAGTTTATACTTTGTTTCCCCAATATAGGGGAGACCACACTGTGAGCAGTGAATGCAGTAGACTAGTTTGTGAGAAGTGCAGACTTACCTGGAAGGTCTGTTTGGGCTCTTGGATACTGAGAAGGGAGGAAGTAAATGGGCAGGTGTTACACCTTCGATGGTTGCATGGGAAAGTGCAGTGGGGCTGTGGGGGGTGCTGGAATTGATGGAGGAGTGGACCAGGGCATCCCGGAGGGAACAGTTCCTGCGGAAGGCGGACAAGGGAGGGGAGGGATATGTGTGTTTGATGGTAGCATCTGGCTGAAGGTGGCAGAAATGGCAGCTAATGATCCTCTGGATGTGGATGCTGGTGGGATGGTAGGTAGGGACAAGGGGAACCCTATTGCTGTCGCAGGACGGAAGAGAAGAGGGGAGTGTGGAAGTGCAGGAAATAGGTCAAACCCGGTTGAGGGCCCTGTCAACAACAGCACTGGGGAATTCTTATTGAGGAAGAAGGTAGACATTCCGGAGGCTCCCTTGTTGAAGTTGGCATTATCGGAACAGAGAAGGAGAAACTGGGAAAATGGAGTAGAGTCTTTACAGGAAGCAGGGTGTGAGGATGTACAGTCCAGGTAACTGTGGGAGTCAGTGGGTTTATAGTGGATATTGGTGGCCAGTCTATCCCCAGAAATGGAAACAGAGTTGTGAAGGAAGGGGAGGGAGACGTCAGAAATGAACCAGGTGGACATTGGAAGTAAAATCGATACACTGCTCCAATTCCGGAGCTGGAGTAGAACCAAAACAAGGGATGTTCCGCATACCCCACAAAGAGATAGACATAACTAGGGCCCATGTGGGTACACATGGCCACCCCTCTGACCTGAAGAAAATGAGAGGAGTTAAAGAGAGGTTGTTCAGAGTGAGGACAAACTTGGTCAAGCAGAGGATGGTAGTGGGGGGGGGGGGGGGAAATGGTTCAGGCCTTTATTCCAGGAAGAAGCAGACAGCCCTGAGACCATCCTGGTGGGGGATGGAGTTGTAAAGAGATTGCACATTCATGGTAAAGAGGAGATGCTGGAGCCTGCAAACTGGGCATTCCGAAACTGGCAAAAAGTGTCAAAGGAATTGTGGATGTAAATGGCACAGACTGGACCATGGGAGAAAAGATCGAGTCAAGGTAGGAATAGATGAGTTCTGTGGGGTAGGAGCAGGCTGAAACAATGGGTCTGCTTGTGCAGTCCTGTTTGTGGGTTTTCAGTAGGAGGTAGATGTGAGCTGTGCAGGGCTGGAAGATTATCAATTTGGAGGCAGTGGGGCAGAGATTACCAGATGAAATGAGATTAGTGACCTTAGTTGACACAATGACCTGATGTTCCATTGTGGGGTCATGGTCCAGGGGGAGATAGGAGGAGATAACTGACAGCTAACACACAGCATCTGTAATGTAGAGGTCAGTATGCATATTAAGTGTAGAAGGCTGTAAAATGCCTAGTCTGATGAGATGTTGTTCCTCCAGTTTGTACTGTGATTTGCTGGAACACTACAGCATGCCGAGGACAGACTTGTGGGCATGCGAGCAGGATACTGTGTTAAAATAACTGGCTATGGGAAGGTTGGAGTCCATAATGCTCCTATGAATCATAGTTCAAACTGGAGGAACAACATCTCATCTTCAGACTAGGCACTTTACACAGAAACATAGAATTTAGGAGCAGTTGGAGACAATTCGGCCCTTTGAGCCTGCTCTGCCATTCATCATGATCATGGCTGATTGTCCAACTCAACAGCCTAATCCTGCTTTCTCCCCATAACATGTGATCCCTTTCACCCCAAGTACTATACCGAGCCGCCTCTTGAATACATTCAATGTTTTGCCATCAACTACTTCCTGTGGTAATGAATTCCACAGGCTCACCACTCTCTGGGTGAAGACATGTCTCCTCATCTCCGTCCTATATTGACCTCCCCAATCCTCAGAGTATGACCCCTGATTCTGAACACACGCACCATTGGGAACATCCTCCCTGCATCTACCCTATTGGTTCCTGTTAGAATTTTATAAAGCTCTGAGATGCCCCCTGCTCATTCATCTGAACTCCAGTGAAAACAATCCTAGCCGAGGCGATCTCTCCTCACACGTCAGTTCCCCCCATCCCTGGAATCAATTTGTGAAACCTTTGCTGCACTCCCTCGAGAGCAAGAACATGATTTCTTAGAAAAGGAGACTAAAATTGCACACAATATTCTAGGTGTGGCCTCACCAAGAACCTGTATAACTGTCCAACCTTCTGGACTTAATATTGAGTTCACTTGTTACATTCTCTGCCACCATGTCCTTTCTCCCCTCTCCCCACCCCAGTGGGGCCTTCTGTTCTTTCCACTCTGGCTGACACATCATTGTCCTGCCATTCTCACATTCTGATTACTTAATCTGAACTATCAACATCCTTTCTCCCCGAGCACTCTAGACTCCATCTCCCCTCTAACTATAGCGTGAATGCCACCCCCTCCACACCTCACTTCAGCTCTGATGAAGAGTCATCAAAACTTAAAATATTAGTTGCTCTCTCTCCATGGCTGCAGCTTGACCTGGTGTGAGCTCCACATATGTTCTTTTCAGTACAGATTCCAGCATCTGCAGTAATTTGCTCCGTAATTCCTCAGAACCATTAATCTTTACAATACGCTATGCACATTGATTAATTCAATTCTCACTGCAAAAGTAATGAATGTGACAATACTTCAAAAGTGCTACATTAGCTGTAAAGCAATTTGCAATGTTCTGAGTTTGTGATAACTTGGAGATTATAAATAGTAGTCTTTGTTTACTTAATGTTTAGTGAAATAACCATATTTTCATTGACCTAGGCTGACATAAGAATGTACAAGAAGTTTTTATTTTGGTGGAAGCTTCCCTGCATCGATGCTAACTGCATTTATGATTTATGTCTGCCACTCCACCTTGGATCATCATGTTCTCTCAACAATGTAAGTCACATCTCTCCAATTGTATTTCTGCACATTACATCATTGATTTCAGATCAGAGACTTGTGGAAAAATCTAAAACACTCATATAACAACTCATTCAGGACAGATATAATTGAGGCTGATTAGAATTGCCTGTCATATGGTTAACTGCGTCATTTATTTACAATCTATCTTTTTTCTAAAAGCATGATCTTAATTCAATTAAAATCTATTCACTTACATAGGGCGGCATGGTGGCTCAGTGGTTAGCACTGCTGCCTCACAGTGCCAGGGACCCAGTTTGATTCCAGCCTCAGGCAACTGCCAATGTGGAATTTTCACATTTTTTCCCGTATCTGTGTGGGTTTTCTCCGGGTGCTCCAGTTTCCTCCCACAATCCAAAGATATGCAGGTCAGGTGAATTGGCCATGCTAAATTGCCCTTAGTGTTAGGTGCATTAGCCAGGGGTAAATATAAGGGAGGGGAATGGGTTTGGGTGGGCTACTCTTTGGAGGGTTGGTGTGGACTAGAAGGGCCAAATGGCCTGTTTCCATCCTGTAGGAAACCTAATAGGGTTAAAACTGTGCTGTAATTGGCCAAAGCTGTACATTGCTGATCTCAGATCTGAGCATAAAACAAGTTCCAAAATATCAATTAATAATGTAGTTTTAACAGTTTTTTAAAAAAAACCCAAAAGAACTGGGGATCTATAAATCAGAAACAAATACCAAAATTGCTAGAAAAACTCAGCAGGTCTGGCAGCATCTTTGGAGAAAAATCAGAGTTAATGTTTCAGGTCCAATACAGCTTGGTTTGTTTTAAGGTTGGAACAATAGAAGTTGCAGCATGATGGTGAAGCAGGCTCTCACAGAACCAGGGTTTTAGTTAGCGTTCAGTGGTTGCTGGGTTTTAAAGGTGGTTATTGAAGCGACAACAATAACCACCTGCTTCATTTAAAAGCTTGGGTTCTCTTGCTGCTGCATGTGAGACAACCAGCTTCACTGAATTTGCCTTTGCCAAGGGTGTGTTTATGGAATGTTACTATTTTGGAACAATTGCTGCTTAGTAGCTCTGAGAAAAGGTCATACAATGGAAACATTGTTTAGGATTTCCTGGGAAACTGGGGTCCATTCATGGACACTTCCCATCACTCATCCAGGTGAAAAGGTTGAGGACAGCGCCATTGTACACCGAGAGTCACCCACAAGGTATAAAACGATCATTGCACTGTTTAATTGGCTTGAGCTGGGCTTCCCATCCCCACTTTGGAAAAAAGTCCCACCTCTAAGATCTAGCTGGCCAATCAAACAGTTGATGGATCTCAGATCCTGTAGTGTCACTGGGAAATGCAGCAAGATCCCAAAAAGGATGAGCCATGGAATCAGAGTGGAAGGTAACTTGAGTTGGGGAGGTTTTGGATGGGCCAAGAGGTCTGGGTGGATAGGGGAGGAAAGGGGCAACTTGACAGGAGAAGGGAAAGCCTTGGGTGGAGAGGGTGCCCTGACATGCTCGGTGCATCGGTAAAGGAGGCACCACCTCCCACACAGTGAGACCCACCCGACTGGATGCTTGCGAGAGGGCCTCTCTTACCTCTGGTTAAATTCCAGTGACAACATAATAAGCCATTGGCACAGAAGGTCCCAATTGACCTATCGGTAGATCATTTGCTTGATGTTTTCCCATCAGCTGGGGCAGTCATAGAATTCCTACAGATTGGAAGCAGGCCATTCAGCGTATCAAGGGCACACTGAATCTCTGAAGAGTATCCCACCAAGACCCACCCCCTATCCTAACCCTGCACTTCCACTGGCTAATCCACCTAGCTGGCACATCCCTGAACGCTGTGGGGAATTTAGCATGGCCAATCCACCTAACCTGTACATGTTTGGACTGTGGGAGGAAACTGGAGCACAGGGACTATGTACAAACTCCACATAGACAATTGCCCAAGGCTGGAATCAAACCTGGGTTTAAATTCAAACAAAAGAATGAAGAATTGGAATAAGTTTACTCAACTGGAAACAGAATAATAGATTATTTAACCACTAAACAGCAATATAGTAACATCCCTTAAACACATCCTTGACAAAGGCAAATGCGGTAAAACAGATTATTTCACATGCGATCCTGGCAGCAGCATGAGAACCCAAGCTTTTGGATGTAACAGAATGAAACCAAACCCGTGTTCCTGGGGCTATGAGGCAGCAGTGCTAACCAATGAGCCTCCACACCACCCACAGTGTTTGGGACCATGCCTTCAGATGCTCTAAGCTCTGGGATTCCCTTCCCAACCCTCTCCATCTCCCTACCTTCCTTTCTTTCTTTAAGGCCCCAACTAAAATATACCTCTTTTCCTGTATGATTTTGGTTATCTGTCCTAATAACTCTTTCTGTGGCTCCATGTCAGGTTTGATAATGCTCCTGAGAAGCATCTTATGTTTAATCTGCGAAATTAGTGCAAACTGTTGTTATTGCAGGAATTAGCATTCCTTTCCTGTACTGACACTTTTCTCTAAGGGACGAAAGCAAAAGGATAGAAATAACTATACTGCAGTTCTCCATCATTAAAACTAGCATTTTATGCCAAATTGCAACACACCTGCAATGCATGACAATTGAAGTACGGTGGTCTTCTCCCCTATTTAGCTATAACACCATATAATGTTGTTACTCACAGGTCCCGTGTGCTCGAGTGCACAGAAGTAATCTCTCAACAGCAACTTGTGTTGAGAAATGAACTATGTTCGGTTTTGCTAAAATCACTCATCATTAACCTTTAGATAATGGCACTGTTAATTCCTATACTAACAGTGATCGTTCTAACAGAACAGTTCCCAGTGACATTACTGTGCTTAATAATAAAAGTGTTCACAAGGAATCCATTAAATTCTCCACCACTGGTTACTGGGACTATAAACATCGTATGATCACATCGTATGGGTGTGTAGGGACAGGCGTTATAGTGAAAGGAAGGGACCCATCTAAGTGCAGCACACAATAACAAAGACCAACACATCAGCAGCAACACTGGCTAGGACAATTTTATTCTGTGTGTTGGGCTTTAAAGTGAATGATAGTTGAACTAAAGTGAGTTATCTTATTACGATCTCTGTCCAATTCCTTTTAGCACCACTAGGTGGCAACTATGTAACAGAATGTTTTTTATTTCAATGTTGTTTTTCCATAACTTGTTTCGTACTTTGTACTTTCATCCTGAGATGAATTTCACGGTCTGTGTTAATTTTATACTGTACACACTATTAATCCAGATTGTGAATAAACTTCATTTTTACCATTTCACTCATTACATCTTTGTGACAATTCTATGGAAACAAAGGTGGATTTGATTGCGCAAAATAGTATTAATTGTGCTTAGAGGAATTAAACTTGATTTAAAAGAGTTCCTGTTGTGGAAGAAAATGAGTTGGCATCGATAGAGGATTGACTAAAACAGTGTCTGTTTTCAGGTTGGATCATTTTCAGGTTGGGAAACTAATGGAGGGCTACAGGGTTCATGCACAGCCTCAATAATCTACATAAGTTACAGAGATGGAGGGACCAAGTGTACTTGTACCAAATTTGTCAATGATGCTAAGACAGTTGGAAAAGTACATTGAGAGAAAAGGTCACAAATAACTCTGCAATAAATAGGTTAAATGAATGGATACAAATTTGGCAGATTTAACATGAGAAATGTAATTTTGTGCACTTTAGTAAGAACCAAAGAAAAGCAAAATATTATTTCAGTAAAGAGAGTGTGAAAATTGCTACTGTTAATTGGGATCTGATTGTCCTTGTACAAAGTATTAGCATACATTTACAGAACTTTATAGAGAAAAGACTTTGGAGTGTTGTCCTTTATTGCAAGTGGTATGAATTATGAAAGTATGGAGGTTTTGCTACAATTATACAAGGATGAGACAACACCTACAGTGTAGCATAACAGTTTGGTCTCTTTATTTAAGAAATAGTGTACTTGGAGGAACTCCAGAGAAGATGTTTGGGGTAGATGTTGAAACGATGTTTTCCTTCATAGTGGAACCTAGAAGCAAGCAACATCATTTCAAAATAATTGGAGATGAAGAGGAGGTTCTTCTTTCAGCAAGTTGTGGACCTCTGAAGTTGACTACCCCAGAGATCCATAAAGGATGTCTTTGAATATATGTAAACTTTATGCAGCCAGATTTGGGAGCTACAGGAGTGTTAAGGTTTATGGGGAATAGGCAGGCCAGGAAAGTTGAGGCCAAAATCTGATCAACAATGATCTTACTGAATGGTATTTCAGTTGAAGTTTGAAGTCCATTCCTGTTCCTATTTCTTATGTTTCTTTGTATACCTAAAGCAATGTTGATCTCAACTTATGTGAGCAATATCTTAACCAAGTTATGGCAATCTGGTAAAAAAATACCCTGGATTTAACGAAGGGCCAGAATCATTGACAAATATGGTTCCGCTAGTCTGAACCAGTATTGGATTCAAGGAAAGCCGTTTTCCAATCAGTGCACAAACATAACCTCTTCTTTGCAGGCTTGTAACAAATTATTCATAGAAAACTTTCCAGTACATGTTGTGAACCCTTATGAGACTCTCTCTCTTAAAAAAAACAGAATAAGGTCATTTTGACTGAAATCCTGTTTAATTGGTTTTACACTATGTAATAATTAAATAGACAATTATTGTCAGCTGGCTGATGTATGAAATGCTAAAATTTGCATTTTTCTGCATTAGCTCAGTGTTGGATAATATGAAGGAAGAATTTTGCTTATATGCTGTCTTGTGTTTCAGGGATATTTGAATTTCCCATCAACAACTTTTGACATTCCTCATAAATTATCCCTGTCATCTTGGACATCTGGCGAGTACAGTGCAACAATTCACCTGACAAGTAACACATCGAATGTTGGCTGCTTTGAGTTCTACTTTAACGTTAATATGTAATAAATATTAATAATTAGCCATTGACTGTCTCAACTTCAGCCACTTAGGCCCGAAGCTCTGGAACACCCTCCCAGAATCTCATCATCTTGCCTCCTCACTGTCCTCAATTTAAACATTCCTTAAAAATCTACCTCTTTGACCAACCATTGGCTCCCTGTCCCAATGTCTCCTTCTCTGGCTCAGTGTCACTATTTGCCTGATTTTGCTCCTGTAAGCGACTCAGGGTGGACATTAAAGGTGCTACATAAATGCGCCATTGTTGTGGTACTAGAGTGTGAAGAATGACCCCTGCTTGTCTAACTGCACTAATAACCATTATCAGTTTACAATGATACAATTGTTCCTGAGCTGGCCAATCTCCTATCCTTCCATTACATCGCAGCTCATTCAGCACATGGCTGCCCATATCCAATCTTAATCCACATCTCTTTTGCCCCTCAGCTTGTCTTCGCACCTGCATAGCTTCCCTATTCCTCAACATCTAGTATTTAAGACTCTCATTCTAATTCTTTCATGGTTTCACCCTTACTTTCTGTAGTGATTAGAACGAGTGCCAGGTGGATCGCATTGACTATGAGATCCTTGATTGGGATTTTTAATCTGGGCCAGTCAAGGAGCTCTGGCTGACAAAAAGAAGCAGGAGCTTTAGAATCTCCTGATTATAGTGATTGGCTCTGAGCTGGTTGGTCATGTACTGTGCACACGTAAATAAAGGGTGACTTGGTGAAGAGATACCAGTCTCTGTGCAGTTATTTCAGTGGCGATGAGAGAAAACTGTATGTGCCTGAAGAACATTTGCTTGCAACTGTCATCTTGGAGTTGCGGTAAGCATTTTTGGGACCATGCCATTATTTGGGGAGTTTGACTCGTTCAATCCTGCGGTTGAAGACTGGGCTGAGTATATGGAAAGAATGTGTTATTTCTTCTGGGCAAACGAAAAGCAATAAGTAATTCTCCTCAATGCTTGTGGTCCTGCAACAGTTTTGGTTATTAGGAGCCCAACTTTCCCTGAAGCACCAAATACTTAAACCTTTCAAGAGTTGACAGATTTAGTTAAGGAAATTATGACCCAAGCCTCCTCTTATTCTGAGATGCTACTGGTTTTCTTTGGCAGTTCGAGAACCAGGGAAATATGGATCAGGATTTATGACAAGGTTAAGATGATTGGCAGAGGCATGTGATTTTGGATTAACCCTGAATGAGATGCTGACATACCTTTTGGTATTTGGGATTAATGATGTAACCCTGCAGAAGCTCCCAGCTGAAGCCCAACTGGACTTCAAACAGGCACTGTAGCTGGCATTGTCATTAGAAAATGTGGCAAGTAGAGTACGTGAGCTACAGGCATCCCAATGAAAGTGGACACCCTCAACCTGTTCGACTGAGCTTGGGGAACACCACTTGAGCGTTGGCAATCGCAGAGCCTAATGCAGGGCATATCCTGAGCAGAGGAGCCTGAGGTTAGCCAACAGGAAAACTCCAAAACTAGGCCAAGACTCAGCCATTGTGGTTGCTGCATCTGTAAGTAGATCATGGAAAGATGTGAAGATAACAGGGTTGCTGTAGTGAATGATTTTAACTTATTGACTTGGGAATCCCTTAGTGCCAGGAATATGAATGGGGCAGAATATATTAGATGCATCTAGATGTATTTCTTGAAACAATATGTAGATACTTCAACGAGGGAAGAGGCTGTACTAGACCTTATATTGAGGAATGAGCCTAGCCAGGCGATCAGAGTTTCAGTGGGGGAGCATTTTGAGAACAATGATCATAATTCCGTAAGTGTTAAGATGGTTATTGATAAGGATAAAACTGGCCTGTGGGTGAAAGTGCTAAATTGGGAGAAGGCTAATTATAAACAGTATTAGGCAAGAATTGGAAAAATTAGATTGAGATGGCTATTTTAGGGTGAATCCACATAGAGTCATAGAGATGTACAGCATGTAAACAGACCCTTCGGTCCAACCCGTCCATGACGACCAGATATCCCAACCCAATCTCGTCCCACCCGCCAGCACCCGGGCCCATATCCCTCCAAACCCTTCCTATTCATACACCCATCCAAATGCCTCTTAAATGTTGCAATTGTGCCGGCCTCTGGTAGCTCATTCCATACTGTAGGAGCTTTTACTAAGACCAGTTGATCAGAGTTCAGGACCAGCATGTTCCTGTGAGATGAAAGATAAGGATGGCAAGATTCAGGAACCCTGGATGACAAGAGATACTGAAAATTTTGTCAAAAGAAAAGGAAGCATGTGTGAAGTTTAGGAAACTGAAATCAGTCAAGACTCTTGAGAATTATAAAGGAAGCAAGAAAGAACTTAAAAAAAAAATTAGGAGGACTAAAAGGAGCCATAAAATGCCCTTGGCAAATAGGACTAAAGAGAATTCTAAAGTATTTTATAAGTATGTTGGGAGTTAGGGAAAGGGAAGGACTACTGAAAGACAAAGGAGGAATTTTATGAATGGAGCCAGAGGAAATGAGTGAAGTCTGTAATGAGTAATTTGCTTTGGCATTCACCATGGCAAAGGGTATGTTGGGAAGATTAAGGAGGGGTATGTTGATATTCTAAGGCATGTCGATATTAAGAAGGAAGTGATGAATATGATTGAAGGCAGGGCAGTGAATATTGTCTCTATGGAATTTACTAGAGCAGTAGGCTGGTTCAGAAGATTAAGTCACATGGATTCACAGTGAATCAATACATTGGATACAAAATTGGCTTGGTTATAGAAGACTGAGGGTAATTGTAAAGGTATGCTCTTCTTATTATTTTCCTATGATGAGTGGTGTCCCTGACAGAACATTGCTGGGACCTCTATTTGTAATATAAATATATATAAACACAGGTGGATTTATCAGTCAGATGAAAATGCAGGTGGTCTGATTACTGAGTCTGCAGATGACATGAAAATTGGTGGAATTGTGAGTGATGAGGAAGGCTGTCAAGGGATAGAGCAGGAGATAGATAAGTTGGAAACTTGGGCAATTTAATTCTTTTTCTTAACCAAAGCCTCATCCAGCATTTCCTACACCTACCAGGTTTCCTTTCACCGTAACAGGAACATATTGTCTCTAGATTCTTGTTATCTCATTTTGGGGTGAAGGAGAATCCAAAGGGTTTTTATAAATACGTTAAGGACAAAAGGGTAACCAGCGAGAAAAAAGGGCTCCTCAAAGATCAGCAAGACAGCCTTTGTGTGGAGTTGCAGGAGATAGGGTAGATACTAAATGAGTATTTTGCATCAGTGTTTACTGTGGAGAAAGTCATGGAAGATATAGAATGTAGGGAAATAGATGGTGACATCTTGAAAAATGTATATATTACAGAGAAGGAAGTGCTGGATGTCTTGAAATGCATAAAAGTGGATAAATCACCAGGATTTGATCAGGTGTACCCTAGAACTCCGTGGAAAGCTAGGGAAGTGATTGCTGGGCCCCTTGCTGAGATATTTATATCATTGATAGTCACAGGTGAGGTGCTGGAAGACTGGAGGTTGGCTAATATGGTGCCATTCTTTAAGAAAGGTGGTAAGGACCAGCCAGGGAACTATAGACCAGTGAGCCTGACACCAGTGTTGGAGGGAATCCTGAGGGACAGAATTTACATGTATTTAGAAAGGCAAGGACTGATTAGGGATAGTCAACATGGTTTTGTGCATGAGAAATCATGTCTGACAAACTTGATTGGGTTTTTGAAGAAGTAACAAAGAGGATTGATGATGGTAGAGTGGTGGATGTGATCTATGTGGACTTCAGTAAGGTGTTTAACAAGGTTCCTCATGGGAGACTGGTTAGCAAGGTTACATCTCATGGAATATAGGGAGAACTAGCCATTTGGATAGAGAACTGGCTCAAATATCGAAGACAAAGGATGGTGGTGGAGGGTTGCTTTTTAGACTGGAGCCCTGCGACCAATGGAGTATCACAAGGATCGGTGCTGGGTCCACTACATTTATTTCAATGCATTGGATGTGGATATGAACATAGGAGGTGTAATTAATAAGTTTGCAGAGGACACAAAATGAAGGTGTAGTGAACAGTGAAGAAGATTACCGTTGAGTAGAGGGTCATCTTGATCAGATGGGCCAATGGGCTGAGGAGTAGCGTTTAATTTAGATAAATGTGAGGTGCTGCAGTTTGGAAAAACAAATCAGGGCAGGATTTATACATTTAATGATAAAGTCCTGGGGAGTATTGCTGAACTAAGAGACCGTGGAGTGCAGGTTCATAGTTCTTTGAAAGTAGAGTCACAGGTAGATAGGATAGTGAAAAAGGCATTGGTATGCTTTCCTTTATTGATCAGAGTATTGAGTACAGGTGTTGACAAGTCATGCTATGGATGTACAGGGCATTGGTTAGGCCACTTTTGGAATATTGCATGCAGTTCTGGTCTTCTTCCTATTGAAAAGATGTTGTGAAACTTGAAAGGGTTCAGAAAAAATTTACAAGGGTGTTGCCAGGGTTGGAGGTTTGAGCTATAGGGAGAGGCAGTAGAGGTCAGAGCTGTTTTCCCTGGAGCATCGGAGGCTGAGGGGTGACCAGAAAGAGGTTTATAAGATCATGAGGGGCATGTTTAGGATAAATTGACAAGGTCTTTTCCTGGGGTGGAGGCTTTCCGAACTAGAGGACATGGGTTTCAGGTGAGAGGGGAAAGATATAAAAGGGACCTAAGGGGCAACTTTTTCATGCCTTGTAAATGCTGTAATTGTACCAGCCTCCACCATTTCCTCTGGAAGCTCATTCCATACACACAGAGGAAAAGTTTCAAAGTCAGAATTGAAAAAAGACTTATTAAAGGACACACCTTTTCTTTAAATGACTCAGAGAGAGGATAAAGGAATCATCCCATTTATCTGTGAATATTCTGCTGCCAGGACTTCGTAAAAGTATTTTTGAACTTAAGTATATGGAGTCAACACCTGATCTTGAACCAGTTTGTGCTTTTGTAGATTATAACAAGACATGCATATCCGAATGTATTGTAATTCTAAATATGCAATCTAGGTGGGAGTCTACAGCTGCAAGGAATGTATCAGCTCTTCAAGCTCCTTGACGGTGTTGTCATAATGAAATGATTTAAGTCAGGCCTGTGTCCTTTCAATCTGATTAAGTATTGGGAGCTTAAAATTCCCTAGCAGCGAATCAAGTGCCCAATAGCTAAAGGTCATCATAACCTTGAAGAATGCTCTGTCATGCTTGACTATTAATTTATACTATTGATTTAGTCCTCAAATAAAAGATATTCATACAATATGGGGTATCTGGTCGGCATGGATGGGTTGGACCGAAGGGTCTGTTTCCATGCTGTACATCCCAATGACTCTATGACTCTAATATTTCGAACAGCACTATTTGGGGTAAACTGTATATTCTCTTTGAACTATCCAGTGCCTTTTAAATCTCAGCTGATTGCTAAGTGCTTTGAGGCTAACATTTTGTTCCATGACAATAGTGTATTTAACACATTCCTCTGTTTATTACTTTAACATGTTACCTCATGTGAACACATTAAAACATTCACCTGCGATTTACTTTCTGAAATTGAGAGACTCCAGTCAAGAAAATTGGAAGTGGTGCAAACTGGGGGCCCTGACCTCTGTTCTCCAACCCGTGACTCTACAACAGGAATGCAGACTTACAATTTCATGGTTATCATAACTTCAGCTGAGGAACAACAGTTTGTGAAAACAGGACATAAATGCTGAATTTATTCATCCAAAACTCTTCTGTTTGATTTTAACCTCATGTTTTACCTGTCTACTTAAGACGAGTCAATGTCTGTGTAATAACAGCAGAAATGCAAGTTGTCCTCATGTTTATGAAATCATATCCTGAGACAGTTTAATTTTTTTTGTTCAAATACAACCTACAGAAAAATATAAAGAGTCAGCATTTTAAAATAAATGCCATGTCCCATATGGGGTGGAGAGTAGGGCACTTATTCTCCCGTGTGCTTTGAGAGCTGTTTAGCTATCAGTCAAGATCACTTTACACAGATGAATTGCTCAATATCACATTGCAGATTGTGGGATCTTGCTGTGCATAAACTCACTGCCTTGCTTCTTATGTGGCCGCATTGTCTAAGCTTCCAAAGTGTTTATTGGCTGTAAAACACTATGGGAAGGCATGAGATGATGAAAGAAGCTATATAAATGCACATCCTCCTTTTCCTCCTGAATACATCTCTTCAACAGAAGGGTGGACTATAGGGGAAGGAGGACTGCTAATACTTTTGTCAGCTTTGTCATAACTCAGCATTAAAGCATCCACTTGCTGGTGCCACAGACAGACAGTAAAGAAACATGCTCTGAATAAAGCTTTTAATCCGGACATTTCCATTTGCAGTTTCATTGACCTGTTTGTGAACAATGTTGAAATAAAGTTATATTAATGTAATCTGCAGGATAGATTGTTTAACCTTGCAGGATAACAAATGTGCATATGAAATCATTCAACAAGGTAAACATTCTGAGTCCTAAAGAATCTCACAATCTTCTTCTAAATATTTGAAGTGTCATCAATAACATATGGTAAATATTAAAGGTTTCTGCAGCCTAGTTGTGGCGACAGTATTTCTTGGCTACATGAGTCTGCGGAGTGACCATTAATAGACCAGTCATTCTGTTTAAGGAACTAACGATTCTGTGTGTTACTATTAGTGTTATGGAAAGAATTTAATCTTATGCCTGTCTGCCTCAGGGACTAAAGATACAGTTGTGCTATCAATATTGCTCCACCTACTCAGATAAAGGGAAGCAGATGCCATGACTCCCTTCCAGTCAGTCAGAGTAAATCAGAGTTGTCTGTCATTAGTCACATAGTCACAGCCATAAGCAGACTGCTACCTTTTACAGCCAATGCTTGAGCCCACACCCAAACAGGCTTTGGAATGCAGGGAGTTGTTGGAGTGGCTCCAACTGCTAAGAGCTACACTGAATAGACAGCAATTAATGTCCTTGCATGGGAGATGAAAGTGACTTAGTCTCTAGCCATCTTGCTAGTAACAACTGTCCCTTAGTCATTGCAGCATTTTCTTAATATCAGTTATCAACAAGTAAACATATTAACAAAATGATACAGCATGGATCAAGGGATGCAAAAATAAAGTTATAGCGTTACTGAATTTCGCCTCTCCACCATTAGCTGCTATGCCTTCAGCTGCTGAGGCAATCAACTCTGGAGATCTTTCTGTAAACCTGTCTCATCTGCTTCACCCCTGTGATGAAGCGTTTCCTCACATGGCATTTACAATCAGGTGTTATTTGCTAACACTCCCAAAATCATTTTGGAGTGGTTTTACTATACATTCGAGATGCTATACCAATGTAAGTTGTTGTTGGAGTTCTGAAGAATTTGGACTCAAAGTGTTAACTCTGTAACCTGCTGAGTTTTTCTGCCATTTGTGTTTTTATTGCAAGTTATTGGTGCTTGTGTCAGCTTCCAGTTGTCAGAAAGCTCTGCTTCTTTTTCCTCGCTTCGTGATTTTCATTTTCACTCCTCCTATGCATTCCCGGACCCCAGCCTGTCCACCCTGCAGACCCACATCCTTTCCTCCACTGCAGCACTCCAGATTACAAAAGCAGTGCCCACTTCTTGGCTTTTGATACCTGGACTTCAAGGCAAATCTGTCACTTGGAGATGTGCTTATAGGGGAAATGACACCCCTGCATATGTAATGTTCTACAAAGCTGTCTGGTGAGCATAGCTGGAAGGATGTACACTCCAGAGGCAAGCTCCTCAGAGTAATATTACTAAATCTCTAAAACAGCTGTGTGGTGCTAGTATGCAGGCAAGCTTTGTGACACAGAAAGGCTTAGCATAGTCACAGCTGCAGTGCCAAGATCATGTGAATCTAATAAACTAATTTTTTTGTGTGTGTTACCACTAGTTTGAAAGATCCTTCAGGATGAAGAGGGCTTCTGAAATAGGCAGGCTGCTGGTTTATGTGTGAGTATTGCAGATTGTATCACTTTAAATTAGATAGAGTGCGACAACAATGATCTGTGTCGCTTCAGGTAAGTGAGTTGCTTGAAGGGGGGACAATCAGAACTAATAATGTAAAGGAAAATGTGCAGCTTGGAAACACAAATCAGTACGATCAAGTACGTTGGCCGCTCCATCCTTCCTTTAGTGCTACCATGGCATTGCACTAAAAATAACTTTCACTGAGCAGCTCATTGCTTCCGACACGAGTTAGAAATAGCAATGACCGTGGGAACAAGTGAGTTTCCAACAAACACAAGAGGTTGTTAATGACAATGGTCTGATCTCAAATACATTGGCATATTGGTTATTTTCGGAAAATAGAATTGCACACTGTACCTTCACACTTCACCTAAACATGAACAGGTTGGGTTTTCTAATAAGAGTCGAAAGTTGCCATGATATCCCAGTCCCATGTTCCTAACCATGCCCTGAGTTCATCTGCCTTCCCTGTTAGGCCCCTTGCATTGAAATAAATGCGAGCATAAGAGGTACGGTTAGTAAGTTTGCAGATGACACCAAAATTGGAGGTATAGTGGACAGCAAAGAGGGTTACCTCAGATTACAACAGGATCTGGACCAGATGGGCCAATGGGCTGAGGAAAGGCAGATGGAATTTAATTCAGATAAATGCGAAGTGCTGCATTTTGGGAAAGCAAATCTTAGCAGGACTTATACACTTAATGGTAAGGTCCTAGAGAGTGTTGCTGAACAAAGAGACCTTGGAGTGCAGGTTCATAGCTCCTTGAAAGTGGAGTCGCAGGTATATAGGATAGTGAAGAAGGCATTTGGTATGC
>NC_057723.1:14419444-14425820 GCF_004010195.1 Chiloscyllium plagiosum | reverse complement strand
GGTGTTGAGGTGCGGAGGGGGGGTTTTGAGAGATAAATAGGAGTGTGTGGGTAGGGTTGGGGAGAAGGTAGCTGGGAAGGTGATAGGCAGATATAGGTGGGGGGAGTAATTGTGTTGGGTGGTAGGGATGGTGGAGCAGATAGGTGGGAAGAAAGATGGACACATGGGACAGGTCAAGAGAGTAGTGCCAAGTTGGAGGATTGGATGTGGGATGAGATGAGGGGGAAGGGCTAATCGGAAACTAGTGAAGTCGACATTGATGCCGTGTGGTTGAAGGGTCTTCCTCCAGACATTAGATGGCTTGGATTTGGTGATGGAGGAGGCCCAGGACTTGCATGCCCTTGGTGGAGTGGGTGGGGGAGTTGAAGTGGTCAGCCCCAGGCGATGGAGTTGTTGGGTGCATATGTCCCACAGATGTTCCCCGAAATGTTCCGTGAGTTGGCGTTGTGTCTCCCTGATGTAGAGGAGATCACATTGCGAGTCAGGAGCAAACTAAAATCACAGAACTTTGTGAAGAATGACATTTGCATACCTTATAATTTGGTGTGAGGTTGTACCCTCTCTAACATTCTTTAATGAGTTGTGCACAAGGGTAATCTATTCTTCATGAGTTTGAATATAGTGATAATTAACTGGGACAAACCATTTTCTCCTCTTCACTCACTTAATCTATTTTGAAGGAAAGCCAGTCATTTATCTGCAGACGCTTAGCCAATACTTATCCTTCATGTTATCATCACTTTGAAAGGATTATCTCGTCTTGGAGTCATTGCTTTTTTTGTGGCATCTTCTTCTCCACAAATTGGCTGCTGTATTTCTGACATGACCACTAAACTTCAAACTTACTTCAACAACTGGGAAACAATGTTTGAACGTTCTGAGGTTCAGTATATAAATGGAAGTTTTACTTTTGTTTTATGGTGGATTGGAAGTCTGTTATGCACAAAGGTAAATGATAAAGAAAAATCAGGCACACTGTAAAATGAAGGCTGCCAAATTCACCATGTCAGCTCTGAGCCACTGGAACTGCTTCCTGACAGTTTCATTGCAATCTTTCATTACTTAATTCATTAGGAAGAGGTTCCTCATGCCCTCTTTCACAATATTAATCATTATATTAATTAGAATTCCAAATAAGAAAGGGGCTGCCACCTAGACTGGCATTCTGAAAGATGGCACCCCCACCCCCACCTTTCTTCCTGTACAGTAAAAAGGCGACCTAGGGAGAAGCTCACAGAAAATGGCAGCCTAGAAAGCCTGGAAACGAAGGCAGGATCAATGATCAAATGTGCAAGAGAGAGCACTGAGGCCTCGATAGGGGTGGCTGAGATTTCAGACAGATGTCAGGCAGATGGGGAGGGAATGAGATGGGAGCTGAAACTGACAGCAACAACTGGGTTTGTCAAAGAAGACAGTAATTATGGGACAAGAATCCCTCTTCACAGAATCAGTCGTGAATGAAATTGTGATGATTTCCTGGTTTCTGTATTTATACAAACCTCTAAACATATTCTTTGAAAATGCATTGGGTTTTTCATCGAAAAATATTTAAAAATTGTTATCATTCTCTAGAGCATAGTCTCTTTTCAACAATAAGATTCAACCAATGGAGGTACACTTTCACTTGTACAACAGTGTAAAACTAATGTGGCAAATCAATAATCCTTACAATTACGTCCTCATGATTTTTATTTCACTGATTTCGCTCAGGGTTTCAACAGCAAAGAAGGCTAGAGACAGGTGGACAAATGATGTTACAGAAGAGGAAGATCTTCATAAAAACACAAGAAATAGGAACAAGAATAGGCTCTTTAGCCCCTCAAGGCGAAAGTGAGGACTGCAGATGCTGGAGATTAGAGTCAAGATTAGAGTGGTGCTGGAAAAGCACAGCAGGTCAGGTAGCATCCGAGGAGCAGGAAAATCAAAGTTTCAGACAGGAGCCCTTCATCAGGAATGATCAAAGCCACAAATCACATCCTCTGTAACTTCATTCCTGCTCGATTCATCCTTTTCGATGTTTCTAATGCTATTTCAATATTCAAATATTCTACACACATTCCTGATGAAGGGTTCCTGCCCGAAATGTCGATTTTCCTGCTGCTCGGATGCTACCTGACCTGCTGTGCTTTTCCAGCACCATTTTAATCTTGACTCTTCGGCCCCTCAATTCTGGTCCTCCATTCAATAGAATCATGACTGATCTGACACTCTGCATGTACATGTCCATGATGGAAGGCAGTTCTGTCCAGAGTGCAAACAAGAAGCCAAGTTTGCAAAACCTCTGGAAATGTCTGAACCAACAGCCAAGGAAAGGAATGAAATTTGTGGTGTGCACAGAATGTTTGAATATTGAAACAGCATTAGAAACATTGAAAAGGATGAATAGAGCTGGAATGCAGTTACAGATTTGTAGCTTTGATCATTGCTTCTATGTGGTAGCAGAGGAAGAAACCTGACTGGAGAGATTCAACGCAAGACTGTAGAAAGGTGGGCATAGATTCGAATCCAACAATATTTTAAGGATTTTAGACAGGAAAAGGAGATGGGACAGTAGTTATATCAACACAGAGATACAAAGGGGGTTCTTGTACCGAATGTAGAAGTATGATTTTGAAGTGGTGGGAGCCATTTACAAAGTTTATTAACATGGAGGCCCAGAAGAAAAATATGGCGGGTTAGTGGAAAAGAGGTCAAGAGAACAGGAAGTGATTCACAGAGACAAGAAGAGTTTCATGTGGGCATGGGGTGATATAAAATCAAGTAAAGTTTGATGAAGCTTCAGGGGCTGGGAACTCTGAGCAAGGTCAAGGAGGGGGCAGGAGGAAGAATGTGGATGAGACAGCTGAAGGGATGTTCTCTATATTTTAGTGACAAAGAAGTCAATGTGACCCTTGTAATAGCCATTGAAGGTGAGGGTGGAAAACAGAGCTGGGGAGGGATTGACTGAGTGAAGTTTTTAAGGGATGCAATGGTCAAGATATTGCTATTGTGATTGCTATTGCTATCACTGTCAACCATGTTTAAGTTGGAAGTATTGCAGGTATGCTGAACTATTTAACCAACAAAGCAGTACCATACCTGTTTTGGAGTGAGTATTAAAAAGGAAAGTCTTTTTAATTCACTCATAGGACATATGTGTTGTTGGCTGGCCACCATTTATTCTCTGTCCTTAGCTTCCCCTAAAAAGGTTGAGACATGCTGCAGTCCATGTGCTGTAGGTTAACCCACAATGCCATTAGGGAGGGAATTTCAGGATTTTGACTTAGCAACACTAAGGGAACGGGGGCATATTTCCAAGTCAGGATGGTGAGTGGCTTAGAGGAGAACTTGCAGATGGTGGTGATTCCATCTAACTGCTGCCCTTGTCCTTCCAGATGGAAGTGGCCAGGGGTTTTGAAGGTGCTAAGGATCTTTTGAGAATTTCTGCAATGCATCATGTAGATAGCCCACATTGCTGCTACTGAAAATCAATGGTGGAGGGAGTGAATGCTTGTGGATGTGGTGCCAGTCAAGCAAGTTGCTTTGTCATGAATGGTGTCAAGCTTCTTAAGTGTTGTTGGAGCTGCACCCATCCAGGCAAATATTACATCATACTTCTGACTTCTGCCTTGTAGATGACAGACAGGCTTTGGAGAGTCAGGAGGTGAATTACTTACTGTGATATTCCAAGGCTCTGACCTGCTTTTGTTGCCCAGTGTTCAAGTGATGAGTCCAGTTGAGCTTCCGGTCAACGCTAATCCAAGGATGTTGTTAGTGGGGAATTCAGTGATGGTAAAACCATTGAATGTCAGGGGGCGGTGGTTAGATTGGAGATGGACATTGTCTGGCATTTATGTCATACGAATGTTCCTTGCCACTTGTCAGCATAGGCCTTGATATTGTCCAAATCTTGTTGCATTTGAACATGAACTGCTTCAATATCTGAGGAGTCATGAATTGCAAGCTGAATTTCTATAATTACATTTTTATTTTCTAATAAATGGATCTAAAAGCACACACAATGATTCTGGACAAACATTTACAGCTAAACATATTGAGAACTCTTTAGCTGTTTGCATGTAACAATAGATTAGAAAATAGCTCACAGTTGATCATGGTGAAAAATATCCACAGTCCTCTTTGTTTCCTAATTCTTAAAAAAAACAGCAGCATTGACAGGGGCAAAGAAGTGTATATGAAGATTCATCGAGATTGGGTGATGGATGAAACAAAGACGTAAATTGTTGGTGAAACTAGCAGGTCTGGCAGCATCTGTGGAAGAAAGCAGAGTTAATGTTTCCAGTCCAGAGATTTAGCATCATCCAACATGATCAACACGAGTCTCCCCAAAAAGGTGCTCTACTCCCAGCCCCAAAACAGCAGGCGAGGCCCAGGTGAACATAGAACAGTACAGGCCAGGCTATTCGGCCCACAATGTTATGCTAAACATGGCGCCAAATTTACATGACGCCAAATTGCCTGCCCTTGGTCCATTTCCCTCCATTCCTTTCATATTCATATGCTTATCTAGAAGTCCCTTAAACACCTCAATTGTATCTGCCTCCACCACCACCCCAAACAGTGTGTTCCAGACTCCTACCACACTCTCTGTAAAAAGAACTTGCCCCTCAAACTTCCTTTGAACTTGTCCATCTCACTTTAAATGCATGCCCCCTAGTTTTAAACATTTCAACTCTGGGAAAAGGATTCTGACTGTTAACCTATCTAAGCATCTCATAATTTTATTGAATTTTTATCAAGTCTCCCCTCAGCCTTCTCCACTCTGAGAAAACAATCTGTGTTTTTCTAACCTCTCCTTATAGCTCATACCCTCTAATCCAGGCAGCATCCCGGTAAACCTCTTTTGCACCCTCTCCAAAGCCTCGCCATCCTTCCTGTAATGTGGCGACCAATAATGAACACAATACTCTAAATGTGGCCTAACCAGTCTTTTAAAGCTGCAGCACAACATCCTGGCTCTTGTACTCAATTCCATGACCCAAGCATGCCAAATTCATTCTTTACCACCTCATCTACTTGCATGGCCGCTTTCAGGGAGTTATGGACTAGATTTCAAAGATCCCTCTGTACATCAATGATGTTCAAGGTCCTTTGCTTTGTTCAGGGACAGAGGAAGTGCTTCAGGGATACCCTCAAGGCTTCACTGACAAAGTGTGTATTCCCACAGCCACCTGGGAATCACTGGCCCTAGACCGTCCAAAGTAGAGGAGGAGCATTGAGCACCTCGAGACTTGCCATCAGGGAAGCCAGATAAAAACAGCGTTAGGAGCGCATTGCCACACTAATCCTTTCCCGCGACCACCTTCTGCCCCAAGTGAGACAGAGCCTGTGGAAACCACATTGGTCTGTATGGCGATCTACAATCTCACCCTCAGGGCGGAAGGAAATCATCTTTATCTGCAAGGATCAATGATGATGATGATGATAATACTGCCAGACCTGTGGAGTTTCACCAGCAATTTCTGTTTTTGTTTCAGATCTCCAACATCTGCAGTTCTTTGCTTTATTTTGGTTGTGATGGATGCCTAGATTAGTCAGGCACAATCCTTGGACCTGCAGGCCCATAGCAGGGATAATGATTGAGTTTCATGAATTAGAATTTTGCAGGGGGGTGGATATGGATTTCAAAGACAGAGGTGGGAGAACTGTTAAACAACTATATGTTATAGAAGTATCATGGCAAAAGGATCACCAAAGGTTAGGCAGTGGGAGTTTGAAAGTAAAGCAGCAAACACAGAAAGAAATGGAGTTGAAGGTCAATAAGAGGCTGTTGACAGATGAAAGGACGTGATTGATGAAGGTGTTGTCAATTATTAAGTTAATTGATGGAGAGAAGCCAAGAATGATCAAGGGATTGATTATGTTGTCTTGTCTAATGTCTCACAATTTCAGTTTTTTAAATGTATTTGAGTAATAATATGACATGCTATTGCATAAAAAGTGCAATTTCCCATGGAATGCATTTTTTAAACTTTAGCCTTATTGTTGCTGAAAAAAATCACGACTTAAATAATTTCGATGGGCATTGATGGAGAACCTTCTACCTGGCAATGTACTTGATGTCAGCAATATTGTAGTTTTGGTACATCAGGGCGCCCAAAATGCAATTTATATTAGGTTACGGCCCACATTCCCATTGGATAATGGGAGCAGGTTCACAGAAGATTTTGGGCTGAATCTTATGTTTTTTGGAGAAGTATCAGTTTTTTCAAGACTCATGGAGGATTTATCTCCAAAAGGCTTAGCAAGTTCTCCCACAGCATCTACCAAGCTTGACTCAATAACTACTGACTGTACAACATTAACGAGTTCAACACGCGGCGTGACATCGAACAATTCTTCCGCCGCCTTCGCCTCCGCGCCTACTTCTTCAACC
>NC_057723.1:14372477-14417232 GCF_004010195.1 Chiloscyllium plagiosum | reverse complement strand
CTCAACCAAGGAAATGCAGGTACTTGGACTCCTCCATCGCCAGACCATAGCAACATGACAGTTGGAGGAAGAGCGCCTCATCTTCCGCCTAGGAACCCTCCAACCACAAGGGATGAATGCAGATTTCTCCAGCTTCCTCATTTCCCCTCTCACCACCTTTTCTCAGTCCCAACCCTCAAACTCAGAACCACCTTCTTGACCTGCAATCTTCTTCCCGACCTCTCCACGCACCCTCACCTTGGCCTCCTTCCACCTATCGCATTTCCAACGCCCCTCCCCCAAGTCCCTCCTCCCTACCTTTTATCTTAGCCTGCTGGACACACTTTCCTCATTCCTGAAGAAGGGCTCCTGCCCGAAACGTTGATTCTCCTGCTCCTTGGATGCTGCCTGACCTGCTGTGTTTTCCAGCAACACAACTTCAGCTCTGTACAACATGGTCCCCCTCTTACTTAATTCAAGCATCGTTTTACTACTCACCATACCTGAAACAACTCTCTACTCCTGGGACTTCCTGGGAGAATGAGAGTCTCTGTTGAGACACCATCTTAAGAAACCGTGATGCAGCTGGACAAGACTTGTTAGTCTGGAGATGACCTTCCATGGTCATGCAGGTGAAGGGAAATTGGTGCCGTGTTTTAGGAAGGGGCTCCTGGAGGTTTTTGTGGATGGAGGTGGTACAGAGGTAGGACATCCTTTTCCCTCAGGACCAGCAGAGGAGGCTATGACAGCAGACCATACCAACTCGGTTTACAGTTGCTACCCATGTAAGTGCAGTATTAGCCATCTGGAGGAAGGCACAGTGTTGGAAAAAGGTCAATTGTCTTCTACAGAGAAAGTGCCACAACCTTCTCACACTCACTCTATCTCTGCTATCCTTCCCACCTCCCACCAAGGCCCACGCTCATGCATTCGCACCATTGCCTGCATCTTCCCTCACTCGCTTTTACCCACCCCAAACCCTGACAGTACCCTGCATTCCCCCAGTGCTGCTTTCTCACACACTTGGGTCACCTCTCCATTACAACAACAATAACAACTGTTCCACCCACTTTCACCTCCCTTAATACCAGCCTCTTCATTCCATGAAGGGGTGGCACGGTGGCTCAGTGGTCAACAGTGCTGCCTCATAGCATCAGGGACCCAGACAGTATTCCAGCCTTAGGTGCCTGTCTCTGTCAAGGTTGCACATTCTCCTCATATTTACATGGGGTTACTCCAGGTGCTCTGGTTTCCTCCCACACTCCAAAGATGTGCAGGTGAGGTGAATTGGCCATGCTAAATTGCCTACAGTATCCAGGGATATGCAAGCTAGGTGGGTTGGCCATGGGAAATGCAGGGCTCCAGGGATAGGCTAGAAGGCTAGGTCTGGGTAGGATGCTCATCAGAGAGGTAGTGTGGACTTGATGGGCTGAATGGCCTGCTTCCACACTGTTCGGATTCTATGAAAACTGTCCACAATAGGACAGAAAGAGTCAAGGCAGGTGATGTGTTGCCTAATGTTTGATTCCGTACCCGTTATGAGGAGAGTATTCTGACTCTGACAGCACTGAATAGCTGACCAATTGTGTCCAAGCTCCAGGACTGGTATCAGAGACTGCCCTTGTATTATTGTGTGGGCCCTCCTGAAAACCAAAGGCTATCTCCCTTGAGTTGACTGAAACCCACTGGCAATCAGAACAAGATTCCTGGTCATTTGTCTCCACTAAACGGCAAGGCAATGCAGCAGCATTGTGCACCTGGCTGAGGGCAAGGTATAAAAAGGTAGGGGGGAACAAACATGGCAGGCCAGGGATGTCGTGAGCCACCCAAGTAGGTTCAGAGTGGTGAGCACCAGGACAGCAAGTAACCAGTCCGGGCATGTAGCCTGGACCAGTCCATGGGCTGGATGTATGTCCCTGAGTGCAGTGTCCCTGCTGCAACATTACAATCAGAGTTGTTGTTGGATTACGAGGTGCAACACTGAAGTGTGGAACCATCCTGTAAGTGGAGCAGAGATGTTCCATGAGGGTTCTTAGAAGATGGTGTCAAGGTTGTGTCTTTTTATTTTGCTTTATTTCGGATTGTGAATTGAATTGAGAAAAGATCTGATTTACAACCAAAGACTGAGGAAGGAATTGCTGTACTTTGATAAAGAAAGTTACTGAAACGCATTGCAAGTCATGTTTGCACTGTTGCTTGGCAAGCAATGGGGAAAGATCTAAGAAGAGACGAACCAGGGAATGTACAGAGAGAGAAGTTGACTGGTTTTCTGATTGATTTGTGAAATTGTGACAGTGTTTACGCCGAAGGTTATCAGCCTGATGATAACTGTCTGATTGGCTCCTGATTCGCTGAACAGCTTGTAGATGTGAACAATAAAATGAGAAGCCTTTAGATCTCTGGAGGAGGAGGTGATATGACTCCCTCTCTCGCTGGTCAAATATCAAAAGGGAAAGAAAAGCCAGTTGTTGCTATGATTTGGAGATGCCGCTGTTGGACTGGGGTGGACAAAGTTAAATATCACACAACTTCAGGTTATAGTCCAAAAGGTTTAATTGGAAGCACTAGCTTTCGGAGCGCTGCTCCTTCATCAGGTGGTTGTGAAGGAGTGGCACTCCGAAAGCTAGTCTGCTTCCAATTAAACCTATTGGACTATAACCTGGAGTTATTGCTATGGCATAGTATCATGGAGCCCATAGTGTCTGCACCAGCCATCCAATGAAAATCATGACTTAGTGCCATTCTTCTGCCTTCTTCCTCATACCCTTACACTTTATTTCTATTCAAAACATCATCCAATGCCCTCTTGAATACCTCAAATGACAGTGCCTCCATCATACTTACAGAGCACTCCATACTCTAACTACTCAATCTGTGAAAACGTTTTTTTTCATGTTCACATTTGCTATGTTTGTAAATCACTTTATATCTGTATTCTCCTGTTCTCAATCTTGTTAAACACTTTTCCCTATCTATTCTCTGAACTCCAGCATGCTTTTGAAAACCTCTAGCTGAGCAGATCTCTCTTAGCCATTATCTCTCCAAGAAGAACAGTCCCAACCTCTCCAATCTGTCCTCAAAACTGAAGTTTCTCATCTCCAGAACCACTTCTGTGAATTGTTTCTGCTCTTTCTCCTGTAGTGTTTACATCCGTCCTATGGTGTGGCACCCAGCACTGTACACAACCTTCCAGGTGAGATCTAACAAGTGTCTTGTATAAGTTCAGCATAACCTCCTTGCTGTTGTACTCTATGCCCCTATTAAAAAAAGCCCAAGATGCAGTATTCTTTTAAAACTGCTCTATCTACCTCGCCTGCCACATCCAGTGACTATGCACAGATCTCACTGCTTCTGAACCCACTAAATATTTTATGTTCTATTTCAATATTCCATTCATATTCTTCCAACCAAAATGCATTACTTCACACTTCATTGCATTGAATTCATCTGCCCCCTACTTACCCACTTCACCAACTTGTCAATGTCTGTTTGGCATTCTACGTTGTTCTCACAGCTTACAATGCTCCTGCTCTCCAAGATGTAGATCATTATTATATATCAGGAAAAGTAAAGGTCCCAGTGCTAGCCCACTGCAAACCTTCTTCCAGTCTGAAAAACATTCATTGACCCTAACTCTGCTTTGTGTTACTAGAATCGAGAGTATGGTGCTGGAAAAGCACAGCAGGTCAGGCAGCATCCAAGGAACAGGAGAATCAACGTTTCGGGCATAAGTCCTTCATCAGGAATGAGAGGTGGCAGTTAGAAATGAAGAGATCAAGGGCGGGTAACACACGAGCATGGGGTCCCCGGTGGATGGGGTGTGTTGGAGATGAGAGAAAGGGTCCTCAGTGGGTGGGCGGGAATCTTAATTGAAAAAGTGGACCCGGTGGAGGAGGCGGGGGAAGGAATGTTCAATGAGAGTCAAACTCATTAATCTGGGAGCGTAGAGGGGTGAAGGTAAGGCCTTTGTTGAGAACTGAACATTCATCCTCAGTAAGGGGGAGGTCTGGTGGCATAGTAAAATCATGGCAGGGCTGGGAGCTAGGACCTGGAGTGCATTGGAGCTGGGAGTGGACGCAGAGACTGCCACTAGAGTGGTTACGGGATGGGGAGTGCCATCATCAACAGAAGTGACGCAAACCCTGGGGGTGGAAGTGGAGTTACGGCGGTACCCGCTGAGGCGGAGATGATGTAACGATGTCGCCGGCTGGGTTCCGGTAAGTGTCATCATTGATGGTGGAAGTGACATCGGCGATGTAGTCATCGTGTTCCGGTGAGTGACAACTCTGGAGGCAGCTGGGGCGGAGGGTTACGTGCAGAGTAGGTATTGTGCCGTTGCCAGCGGTGGTGGATCTAATAGTGGTCGTGGCAGCGGTGGATCCTGCAGCGGTCGCAGAGGCTGTTGTCTTCCCGGCGATTGCGGAGGTGGTTGGATGGCGATCACGGATCCAGCGTGGTTGGAAATGGCTGTGGGGCGGTGGGGGCGGAAGCGACATTATCGCTCACCGTGGTGGTGGTGGCTGGAGTGGCTGCTTAGCTAATGGTGTCTGAGCAGTTCTAGAGGCCAGGAGAAGCTTCTGGAATGGTCAAGGAAACCCAAGTATTGAGGTATATACATGCAAGTTTGTTTAAGTTATGTTCTTTAATATCTGATATGGTGGAGAAAAAGCGTTTGTTGAGTGTGAAGTCTTCTGAGGATGTAAACAGGACAGGTCCTTTGCAGATCTGGGAGAGTGTGGCCCTGAGCTGTGGCAGGGCTGACTGCAGGGAGAGTAGGTGGCGGCACATGGCTGCGAGTGTGGAATGGAAGATCCGAAAAGAAAAACATTTCTGAAGGTTTCCAATTTGTAGCATGTACTGGTTCTCATTCCTGATGAAGGGCTTATGCCCGAAAAGTCGTTGCGCCTGCTCCTCGGATGCTGCTTGACCTGCTGTGCTCTTCCACACTCTTGACTTTGGTCTCGAGCATCTGCGGTCCTCACTTTCTCCTCCTTTCTGTTATGCAGCCAATTTTGCATCCATGTTGCTTTTGTCCATTTTATTTCTTCAGCTATAACATTTCTAATGAGTCTGTTGTGTGGCAGTATATCAAATGCCTTTTTTAAAATCCATGTGCACCACATCAATTTTACACTCTTTGTACAAAAATATCCATTTAATCCAAGTTAATCATTCATTATTTCCCTTTACAAATCCAGGGTGGCTCTTCCTAAACAACTCATTTTTTCCCATGTGATTAATGATGTCTTCATTGAAGTTAAGCAGGCTGGTCTGTAATTGCTGGGCTTATTCTTCCAAACCTGTTTGCAGAATGGCACAATGCTCCAGTTTTCTGGCACTTACCCGGAGCCTGTCTTCTCTGTCTTCAATATCCTTGGATTCATCTAATCCAATTTCAGTGCATTGTCAACCAATATTGATCCCTTAGTCAACACTGCCTCCTTTATCAATCTTAAACTCTTCTAGTAACTGATCTACCTCCCCCGTTACCATGGCCTGGTTAGCATTATTCTCTTGCTAAAGATAGATATATGAAGTATTCATTTAAAACCTCAGCCATGCCTCTTGCCTTTATCTGAACGTCACCATTTTGGTCACTATTCAGCTCTTCTTCTTTTACGTTTTATTTATTGAGAAGCTTCTAGAAGAATTTGGGATTCCTCTTTATTTTGGCTGTCATTCCTTTTGCTTCTCCAATATACTTTTTTATCTCGGCTCTGAGCCATCTGTCGTTGTCTTATTGAAGAGTCCAACGGGACCTTGATCAGCTGGGCCACTGGGCCGAGGAGTGGCAGATGGAGTTTAATTTAAATAAATGCAAGGCGTTGCATTTTGGTCAGGCAAACTGGGCAGGACTTACACAGCTAATGGTAGAGCCCTGGGGAGTGTTGTTGAACAGAGAAACTTAGGGGTTCAAGTACATAGTTCCTTGAAAGTGGCAACATACAGGATGGTTAAGAAGGCATTTGACATGCTTGCCTTCATTGCTTAGCCCATTGACAATAGGAGTTGGGATGTCATGCCACAACATGACATTGGTGAGGCAACCTTTGGAGAATTGTACAGTTCTGGTCAACCTTCTATAAGAAGGACATTGTTAAATGGGAAAGAATTGCAAGAATGTTACAGGGTTTGGAGGATTTGAGTTATAAGGAGAGGCTGGAAGGCTGGGACTTTTTTCCCTGCAGCACAAGAGGTGGAGGGATAACTTTATAGAGGTTTATAAAATCATGAGGGGCATGGATAAGGTGAATAGCCAAGGCCTTTTTCCCAGGGTAAAGGAGTTAAAAACTAGAGCGAATAGGTTTAAGGGGAATGATTTAAAAGAGACCTGAAGGTGATGCGTACATGGAATGAATTGCCTGGGGAAACAGTAGAGGCAGGTACTCTTACAACATTTAAAAGGCATTTGGACAGGTTAAATGAACAGGAAAAGTTTAGATGGACGTGGGCCAAATGAAAGCAAATGGGACTAGTTTAATCTGGGAAAACTGTTGGTATGAATGAGTTGGACCAAATGAATCTGTTTCCGTCCTGTGTCACTCAATGACTTTCAGTCTCAATTACATTTTCCACCTGATATATGTCATAAGTGTACCTTTTCTTGGTTATTTTAATTTCTATCTCCATTTGCATTCAGGGATTCCTTTGCGCTCCAATTCACTTTTGAGGGTAAATGCCTTGATTTTGAGGCAATATGACTCAAATCATCACCTGTTCGAAGAAAGTCTATTATTCAACTATGGTTTTCCTTATCAAGCATTTGTTCCAGTTTATTTTTTATTTCTTCAGACATCACTGACAAGGTTAGTATTATTAACCATCCTAAGTGTTCTTGAGAAGGTGATGGTGAGGCTGCCTTCTCGAACCACTCCAATGTATTTGGTGTGGGTACACCAACAATGCCGTTAGAAAGAAGGTTGCTGGATTCTGACCCAGCAACACTGAAGGAACAGCAATATATTTCTAGATGTGGATTGTGAGTGGCTTGGAGAGGAGCTTGCTGGTGGTCAGGTAGCATCTGACCTGCTGGGTTCCTCTAGTATTTTCTATTTTTTTTAATCTTTCAACCTGCTGAGTTTCTCCAGTATTTTCTGTTTTTGTTTTTTAATCTTTCCTTGTATACGAGACACCCTCCCTTTTTATGAATCATTCCTGGGTTTGCACCCATGTTTGATGTTGCATTTTATTTCATTTTATTGGGGCTAGTAGGTAATCAAATTTCTTTCTCTTTTACTCATGAATGCCTTGTAACTAGAGCCTTCATTTTGATCAAATGAACTACATCTGAATTGAAGTGTGCTATAGCTACGCGGTAAAAATAAACAAAAAGTTGCTATGACCTACATAAGAGGATAAAAAGATGGGAGCCAAATTCCCCTCTTTGCCTGGACATAACAAAGTAAAAATTCTGGAATGACATACAAACCAATTGGATGCCACCAGTGATAATTTAGAGTCTTACTGCATACATAAATTGATACAGTCCAACGGTCTTCTCTGTCTCAATCATCTTGCGACCAATATTTGAAATAATCTTTTTGGATGGTTACCTAAAATTTTGGTAGATATCTTTTCAAATACAACTATGAGTCAAGATACCTTAGAAAGTCAAAAGGGGCAGAAATTAAGCCTCGACATGAATTCATAATGGCCTCTATAGAAATGCGTCAGTGTGCCTGATCTTTCATTGACTTTATTAAAGAAGTTTCTTGTCATACACTGAGAAATAGGGTGAAATGCTAAGCACTGATGTCACCACAGCAAGCACAATGAATGTAAGTGTTTGCCTTGTGATTGACATATCCTTGGTACATGATTATCGTTGAGAATGATTCTGTCCTTCAAACAAGAAATTTCATGCACAACAATATTGCACAAATAATGCATTTCCTATGCAAATAAAAAGAATCTGATAGAAATACTAAGGAAAGCGCTTGGAGAAGTTGCTTGATCACAATACATTAATAACACCCTAATCATGGTGAAATATTACTGCATCCTGCCCAAAATCAAATCATTTCATCACTGACTAAGGATGCAGCCTGGAATCTATTTGTTCCATACGGCTGTAACCTTTACTGATGATCTTGCTGAGTAAAGATCAAATTGTTGGAGCAGACTTGGTGGGCTGAATGGCCTACTCCTGCTCCAACCTTTTGGTCTTAATCAAGTGAGCTACAGTTATGTTTCTGCTAACATCAGCATCTTAATGGTAATTGTCTTTGTTACCGCACTACATGAACAAAGGTCAAGTATGCTTGTTTTGAATAGTCTTTTGCACATGGAGTTACTTAATCTTGCCAGATTGTAATGTTATACTAAACACTCCACATGATTTCAAAAACTTAATTTCTGTAATCCAAACCTTTACTTCTCTTGAAGGTTGGTAACTAAGACAAACTAAAGTTCAGAACACACTGGGTCTACATGCTGTTATCAATAAAGATATATTGCTAACTCCCTTATTCTCCACAATACTGCAACCCTTGACAGCAGATTTGATATTTAACTCTTATGTAACCTTAAATAATGTAGAAAGAAAAGAGAGATATAAAAACAGCTCAAAGTCTAGCAAAAATAGGGCTAACAAGGTTTTGTTCTTCACAGTCCAGTTGTTGACTGGACTCATGTGATAGGAGTCTGAATGGTTTTCTTGTACTAGAAAGCAGATTAAACACATTACAATTATGCTGGACGCTGAAATAAAGCAATGTTGATGCTTACAACAACACAGGATTTTTTTTGTCCTATATATAAATTTAAAATATCATCCCTCATGACTACACTGTTCAGTTCATTCAGTCCATTTGTGGTGACCTTCTGTGTAAAACCAAACTTGTGTTAGATTTATCTCTGGACCCATCTAATTAGTTATGTCAAAGGGCACGTACACAAAACAGTATAATTGGGCTTTTTCACAGTGTCAGCTGCAGCTCAGTAAAAGCATTCCGACCTCTAATACAGATGTCCCGTATGGTATCTCTGTAGAGATGTGAACACAAATTTGATGAGTGCTGAGGGAATACTGCACTATCAGAGGTGCCAATTTTCAGTTGAGACACAGTCATAGAATCATACAACATGGAAACAGACCCTTTGGTCCAACTAGTCTAGTTGGACCAAGTTTCCCAAACTAAACTAGTCCTACTTGCCTGCATTTGGCCCATATCCTTCTCAACTTTTCCTATTCATTAGCCTATCTAAATGTCTTTTAAATGTTGTAACTGTACCTGCACCTAACACTTCTTCTGGCAGTTCATTCCACACACAAGCTATCCTTTGTGTGAAAATGTTGCCCCTCAGGTCTCTTACATTAGATTACTTACAGTGTGGAGACAGGCCCTTCGGCCCAACAAGTCCACACCGACCCGCCGAAGCGCAACCCACCCATACCCCTACATTTACCCCTTACCTAACACTACGGGCAATTTAGCATGGCCAATTCACCTGACCTGCACATCTTTGGACTGTGGGAGGAAACCGGAGCACCCGGAGGAAACCCACGCAGACACGGGGAGAACGTGCAAACTCCACACAGTCAGTCGCCTGAGGCGGGAATTGAACCCGGGTCTCTGGCGCTGTGAGGCAGCAGTGCTAACCACTGTGCCACCGTCTCCTTTAAATCTTTCACCTCTCACCTTAAAAAAATGACCCCTAGTTTTGAACTCACCTATCCTAGGGAAAAGACATTTGCTATTCACATTATCTACGGCTCTCATGATTTTATAAACCTCTGTTAGGTCACCCCTCAATCTCCTTCGGTCCAGTGAAAACAGTCCCAGCCTATCTATATAACTCAAATGCTCCATTCCCAGCAACATCCTGGTAAATCTTTTCTGAACCCTCTCCAAATTAATAATATCCATTCTATAGCATGTTCAACCAAACCTCTGTCTATTTTTGCAAGTGAATCAGAAAGATCCTCTACCTATTCTCCATGATCCCTCATACCTCTATACCAACATATTTCTCTCCACCTCACCCCCAGGCCTTTATAGTTCCTATGTCAATTGGTGCCCTTCCAGTCCAAATGGCCTGAATATTCACTTGCAGGTTGGGTGTGGTGACCCTCAGGTTAAACTCACCACCAGTCGTCTCTCTCTAAGAAAGAATTGTCCTGTAGGACCTTGACTACTACAACAGCAAAAGCAGCAAACTACCTTTCCCCAATTAAACTGTACAGCTGTGTGCTAAAACACTTTACACTTTTCTTATGACCATCACAGTAGGTTGAAAATAAGGAACCCACTTTGCCCTTCCTCACCTGATCATAATACATGGTCATTGAATTTTATGTGGAGATTGAATACTATACCCACAGTTGGAGGGATAACTGCAGGACACTCAGCAACATGAACATTGAAAACAAAGAAAATCCCACATTAGACACCTGGGACACTTAAGCACTCAGTCAGAGGTATGGCAAAGATCTCCCCTGGAATGATGTAAGTGCAAGGATGTTCCTGTATTTATAATTTAAAGATACTTTAAAAATACTTTAAATTTTAGAATAATTTAAAATAATTTAAATACTTTAAATACTATTGTAAAATATTTTCTAACACTCTCCAATAGTTTTTCAGATAAATGGAGCATTGAAACATATCTATTCGGATCAAATGGCCAGCTTCTGCTGTATAACCATTCTATAACTCGAACCTGAAATGTGTGGGTTGAGCCCTTGATTTGTGTTGACGTAACTGATCACTGCAGGAACAGTGATAAAAGGAGTGGCAGAACTGGGGAATCAGTTCATCATTCTCCTTGACCCCTTTCCAGTGACATATACACTTGCCAGATGCCTGCTTTCAAAGTTTTCTAATTCTCACTGACAGGCAAAAGAGTCCGACTTCAATTGAACAAACCTTTCTTTATTTAACTCTTTAGCTACTAATACTCAAAACTACAAACATTCATTGAAAGTTTTACTTCTTACTTCATCTAACAACTTCCACTTTAACTCACTTCATCTAACTTCACTTTGTATTACTTTAACTAAATACACATTTAACCTTAGCTCTAACTTTAACTTTTAAGATTGGATTGAAACGAATATCCTGATTTGAGTCAAGACTGTAAAATAGCATGAACTAGTAGACGGACTTTGCAGTAGTGAAGTGTACATCTGGACAGTCGACACCACTTTTACATCATGATACTCTTTATTCACTGAGAAGGTTGAACCTCACAGGAAGGATGAAGAGGTACAGGACATTAATTAAAGTACCCACATTGTGGAAAAAGGCCATTGATCCTTTGAACAGCATCCCACCCAGACCCAGCCCATCATCCCTATCCAGGTAACCCCACATTTACCATATCTTCTCCACTTTGCATATAAATCCCTGAACACTACAGGGCAATTAGTATGACCAATTCACCTAACCTGCACATCTTTGGACTATGGGAGAAAACCTACACAGGGAGAACATGCAAACTTCACACAGACAGCTGCCCAAGGCCGGAATCGACCCAGGTCCCTGAAGCTGTGAGGCAGCAGTTCTAACCACTGAGCCATTGTGCCACCCACAGTGAGGAGGATTGATGCACAGAAAGAAAACTTTACCGTATTCTATAACAGAATCAAAAGAATTAATACTACATAGGGGATAGCTATCCAGCTGCTCATGTGTACACTGGCTTGCCAAATGAGCATTTCTCATAATCTAATTTTCCTGCCTTCTCTCCGTAATCCCACACACTTACTTTTCAAAGTAACAGTCTAACTCCCTCTTGAATGCACAGGTTGTTTAGATCACACTTTCAGGCAGTGCAGTCCAGATCGTAATCATTCACTCCATGCAAAAGTTTTCTTTCATATCGCTTTCTTTCCCAGTCTAAGGATGCAGGGTATCAGGAAATGACGTGAGGCAGGTATATAAATCCTACAAAGGAGCAATCTATTCAGAGATGATGAAGATCGTCCTTAGAATCACAGAGTGAATACAGTGCAGAAGCAGAGCAGTTGATCCATTACACCAGTTCCAGCTCTGTGGAAAAAAAACCTCATGTCGCCCATTCCTCTACCCTTTTCCCATAGCTGTACATTTCTTTCCTCTTTAGATAATTATTCAATTCCTTGTGAAAGGCATGATTGGGCAGTACTAGCATTGTTGCCTCTCAGTAGCAGGGACTCAGATTGGGTTCTAGCCTCGGGTGTCTTGGAGTTTGCATGTTCTCCCTGTGTCTGCATGGGTTTCCTCCCACAGTCCAAAGATGTACAAGTTACGTAGATTGGGCATGCTAAATCGTCCAGGGATGTGCAGGCTAGGTGGATTAACCATGTGAAAAGCAGGGAGATAGGGTAGGGGATGAGTCTGGGTGGGATGCTCTTTGGAGGTTTGGTGTGTACATGATGGGCCAAATAACCTGTTCCCATACTACAGGTCGTTCTGCTATAACGTGCATCTCGTTAATGCAAATTCACTATAACACGATTGATGAATTGGAGACACTGTTTCTATAGCGCAAACTTTTAATATTTGTTATATCGCGATTCCGGCCTCATTAGTTTAACTGGTGTTGCTATTACATTATTTTCTTATAATACGGGATTGCAAGAGAATGGAACTATCCCGTTATAGCAGCACCAACTGTACAGGGACTCTATGATTCTTCAGGGAGACCAAAACCACTGAGCAGAATTTTAAAATTTATTTTCTCATGGGCTTAACATGAGCAGATTGCCCTTGAATTGACTGTTTTTGCTGGGTAATTTCAGAGGTGCAGTTAAGAGTCAAGCACATTGTTGTGGTATTTAGCAGCCATTCTCAACGGGGGCCATATGGTCCCCTTCGGGGCCCTGGTACATTTGAAGGTGGCCTCAGACGGAAAATGTGAGAAGGGGAGCCTCAAGGGTTTGTGGGGGTTCTGGTAACTGAACCAGTGAAATACCCAAGCAACAACCTTCATTGGAGTCAACAGTTTCCCTCCTATTTAGAATATCTTTCCAGCACACCATTTGAATTTGCTAAACTCCTCCCACACAGCCTCACTTCTGAGTCAGTCACAAATCAGACTGCACTGGGTCAACGTATTTAATCAAGAGTTCCCCTTTCTCTTGGGGATAAGGGGTGGAGGGTGCTGCACACAGTGGTCCCCTGCAACCGCAGATTGCGTTGGTTCATGGACTCCCAGCCCAACTGCTTGTTCTGTGGTGCTGTGGAGTCCGTGGGCCATGTATATATTGGGTGTGGGCATTGGCACTCTCTTTTTGATTTTCTCAAAAACCTCCTCCTCTGCTTTTGGTTGCATTTCAGTCCCACGCTCCTGATCTTTGGGCACCTGGTATGGAGGGGGGAGGGCAGGTCTGAAGACCTCCTCGTGGGTCTGCTCCTGGGCCTGGCCAAACTGGCCATAAATAGGTCCAGGCAGCGGGCCATGGAGGGGGTCGTTAGGGCCGACTGCCTGCCCCTCTTCCGCGGTTACGTTAGAGCCCACGTGTCTCTGGAGAAGGAGCACGCGGTGTCCACCAACACCCTTGAGCTTTTCAGGGAGAGGTGGGCGCCGCAGGGAGTGGAGTGCATTATTTCCCCGTCCGACTCTATTTTGATTTAATCCCTGCCCTCCCCTTCACTGTTTGATCACACAGCATTGCCTTTTAATGTGAAGGGCACTGCTTGTCACTGGCCACTCGGGTGTTTCTTTTCTTCCTGGTGGTGGGAATTGAATAAAGATTCGTGCACCTTGTGTCTCTCACTGTGTCTCACACCTACACACACACAACATGGGTGCTGGGGAAAAAAAATAAACACTACCACAGTTAGGCGATAGTGTGGAGGTAATAGGAAACAAAAACAAAACAAAAATAAACAGGAGTGTCAGACATCTTGGAGAAAAAAGAAGAAAAAAAATTTTAATCAAGGGTTCTCGCATCCATTACCACCATACTTCATTATCAGAAGATCAGTGTGTCTTGCTAGGCCTTTTTAATCCTAGTTCATTTATTAATTAATTTCCTTGTCAGAAGTGCCTCATGATTATTTTTATAATTTTCAGAAATAATTCTACCCATAAGTTCCTTGGCGAAAAATAAGTGTCAACAGCATTCAGTGGGATACTTATCATATGGTTTCATCGCATTTCCGCTAAACCCATCTTTGTTCATGCGTTTGAAAAAAATGACTACATTGTCAAATGAAAACATGAGGCCAAGCAAATTGAAAAAGAACATTTGGATATCTCACATCAAAATAAGAAAGATAAATCCTTAGATTTCTTCACAAACCTTTGAGATAATTCCAAGAGAAGGCCTACGCTAAAACAAAAGCGTATTCAAACGTCACAGAAATTAGAGAAGGGTCTTGTTACATCATACAAAATTAGTAAACTGATTGCTAAAACTGTAAATGCTCACAACATTGATGAGTCGCTTATCCTGCCATCAGTGTCAATAATATTATCTGATCTCATGTATTGAATGCCAAAGAAGCAATTCAGACAATTCCTTTGAGTAATTCTACAGTTGCCAGAAGAATCAATGAGATGCCACGGGACATTGAAAAAGAATTGGTCAGTTCATTACAATCCAAGAAGTTCTCCTTAGGGGCGGCATGGTGGCTAAGTGGTTAACACCACTGCCTCACAGCGCAGGAACCCGGGTTCGATTCCAGTCTCGGTTGACTGTCTGTGTGGAGTTTGCACATTCTCCCCGTGTCAGTGTGGGTTTCCTCCGGGTGCTCTGGTTTCCTCCCACAGTCCAAAGATGTGCAGGTTAGATGAAATTGCCCATAGTATTAGGTGCATTAGTTAGGGGGGGATGGGTCTGTGTGGGTTACTCTTCGGAGGGTCGGTGTGGACTAGTTGGGCCGAAGGGCCTGTTTCCATGCTGTAGAGAATCTAATCAACAATTAGATGAAACTGCTTTACAAAATAGTGATGCTCTTCTCATAGCTTATGTGAGATTCTGGAACAGAAACAAACTAATGGAAGAAATGTTATTTGCCAGGAAGATTAAAACAGATACTAAGGGACTGTCTATTGTTTAAGGAAGTCAGAAGTTACTTAAGTGAGAACAATATTCCAATGGAAAAGATAATTGTTTGTGCAACTGATGGTGCCGCTTCTCTGGCTGGTCAATACAGAGGATTCATCGCCCATCTAAAAGGAGATATACCTCTATCTTTAATATTCATTGCACCATTCACAGGGAGCATTGGTAGCTAAAAACTTAGAAGGACGTTTCAATCTTTCGTTTTCAGTTGTCATAAAGGCTGTAAACTCCATCAAAACCCATGCCCTACAGGACTGTCTTTTCTGGCAGCTTTGTGAAGAAAATGATGAAGACTTCCAGACGCTGTTGCTGCACACTGAGGTGAGGTGGCTTTCCAATGGAAACTGTCTTCAACTGGGACACCATAGTTTCCTTTGTGTCTAATAAAGAGCATGGACAGTGACTCGTTGATACTAAGATGAACATATTTTATCCAGCAGCTATCATTCAGAAACTTAATTTGTTAAACAAGACATTACAGAACAAAAACAGGCACCTCAGATTGCAAGGAAGCCATTGTTTCTTTCTTAAAGAAACTCGAAGTCTATTCGCACATTATAGGATGTTGAGAATTTTTACAATTTCCAAACCTGAAGATGATCGCAGAAGCACTGAAGGACAATGACCTTATTGTTTATGTAAAACGTCTAAAGCAGATACACAAGAATATGCAAGAAAGATTTAACGACCTGTTAAACCTCGGTATCTCGGATTGGATTTTGAATCCATTTGAAGTGAAACCCACCCAAGTTGAGGCAGAAATTCAAGAGAGGTTGATTGATCTTCAGAGTGATATAACTGCATGTCGTCAGTTCAGTCAGTTTCAAAAAGGTTTTTGCATCAAGAGTGATCTGCCAAATAAATTTACAACACTGTGGGGAAAAGCCCAAAATATTTTTTTATTGCCTTTCCCTCAACGTATTTGGTTGACAGCAGATTCTGCAAGGTAGTTTCTTTGACAAAATCCAGGAACAGAATTGATATCACAGTAAGAGGTGACCTCCAACTGTCATTGTCTAATTAAGAGTCCAATATCATGAAACTTGCAGAAAAGCACCAAGCTCAAGGATTGCATTTGGCCTGATAGATGTTTAATTTCATACAGTCTTTTTTTAAGTTTTGTCCATTATGTTGGAATGTTCACGTTTTCTTGGTGTTCAATAATAAATGATTTTCTGTCTGTCTATCTGTTCGTGTTGTATCCCTGTTTGAAAGGGGGACCCTGAAACCTCAGAAGAGCTCCTAGAGAGACTGCGGCCAAAAAACGGTTGAGAATCACTGGCCTAGAGCTACATGTAGATCAGATCGGAAAAAGGGATAGTAAATTTTCTTCCCTAACGAACCAAATGGGTTTTATGACATATCATGATAGTTTAATGGCAGTCAATACTGAGATTAGTTATATATTTTCCAGATTTATTAACTGTATTTAAACTTCTTTCAGCTGTACAGTGGGATTTGATCCCAAATTCCCAGAGCATTATCCTGGGTCTCCATGTTACTAGTCGAGTGAGATTATCACACTACATCATTATCGTTCCCTTGAACAGAGAATGTTATCAAATTATAATCTAATGTTATTTACCAATTGCACTCTGAGATTTTAGGTAAGATATTGAGGAATGTGTTGATGAATGACTTTACACAAGTTGGAGCTGTAGGGCAAAATTCTTCCAGTGCAGTTTCATTCAACACACAGACACAAAACTGGAAACAAAGGTTGTGCTGTGTATTCCAGATGGATCCTCTTTGGAAAATAAGGATGTCATCCACATTGATCAGCTGATGTTTTTATGGAAACTTGAGGCTGTGACAGACATAAGACTCTGCCCTGAGGTCATAAAATATTGCAATACTTTAGCTGCTCTTATTGTTTTAAATCTGGCAAGTCCATCAAAATTAAAAAAAAAACTAATTAGTTGATATAATCACACTATATATCAACTAATTAGTTTGTTTTTTTTAAAAGAGAAGTAATTACTTTCTGAATGAAAATGGAAAACTAGAAAAACTGGCTGGGATCTGAATCGAAATATATCATATGCTGTTTGGCTAAAGTCATTGTTTTGTTGAAGCTACTGTGATCTGCAAGTTCCTTTTGCCTCAGATCTGTGGCTGCAGGAAGTCATTCAAGGTTAGACAGTTTTGATTAACATAATCTTCCATTCTGGCAATTTGGACAAAGAAAAGAGAGACAAATAGCACTAAATATTATTTAGCTTTCTATTTGATAGTAGGATTAATACACACACCATGAGAATCACAGAAAAATGCAACACAAAAGCGGGTCATCCACCCCATCAAACTAACACTTTGAAGACAGACTCATATTCATAGGTTAGGGTAATGGTAAAACTTTTACTATCTGGAAATGAATAAAGAGCAAAAAATGTACTTACGTAATCTGCTCATTTACTTTGTTTCTGTGTAAATTTCTTGTTGGGCACAAACAAGCAACACAAAATTTACTCAGCAATACATGGTGTGGTGCTTCTCCATCTACTAGAAAGTGATGATGAGATATTGACTATTAATTCTAGCACAACCCAAGTGTACATGAAACAATTGCAATCTGATACATACTCCATCTTTCTCACACATGTATTAGGTTAAAACAGGAAAAGGGGCTTAGTAATAGAGGTTACAGCATGTTAAGAAATAGCACAAGTTGTAACAGGAGGGTATCCCAAATTGATACCACACAAATAACATTTTAAAAGTTTTTTAATAGCTATCGTTTATTTGCTTTTATTTGTTGCTCTGCTTTATAGTTACAGAGCATTGACCAGGCAAGGAGAAGACTCTAGTAATTATTGTAACAATGTCCAATTAACATAGAATAGTGAAAGGATGCATTAACTGACATCTTCTCCTGATCCATTTCCCAATCTGCCCCTTGAAGATGATGGAAAGGTTATGAGGGGTCAAGATGGCAGTAATTCATGCCGTTTCCTTAAGAATTCAGATTTGTCGCTGACCGAGCTGGTTAAATCTCGTGTTTATGGTGTTCCCACTACTCCTATCCTTCCTCAAGGATTGATGACAGCCATTCAACAAAGATATTGTTGTTGAAGGTCAGAAGAAGGTGGTTGAGTCTATTCTTGTGATTGAAGGTCATTATGGCTCAAATGTTATTTTTCATCTCAAGCATGGATGTTGACCAAGTCTTGCTGTCAGGTGACTTAGGATGTTTCAAAACTGGAGAAATTGGGAATACAGCAGCAGACAGTATAATTCTCACCAGGCAACTCCACTCCTCATCTTGAAAAGGATAGGTCATTTATAGAATTACAGGGTATTTTTGAAAATGTTCTTCTTCCTCCCAATATCCTCATGTTATTGAAATCAAAATGTATTGCTTATTATCATAAACCACAAAATTTCAATTGCTTGGAATCTTTCCTCTTTAAAAAAATAAGTCTGGTATCATTCCCTGATTTCCTCAAGTTCTACTTTGCTTCACTACGGGCCTAAACTCTTCACATTTACTCCTTTAAAATATCTGCATGGCTTTGAAAGGATAGCAGATAGAATGTGCTAAACACTAAATATTTTATACAACATGAAGTGCATGACAAAGATTACCATTGGAGTAATCAAAATCATGGTACTTCTCTTAAAAGTGTTTTTCACTTTGCTCAATCTATTTTTTTATTGCTATGCTAACCTGATGTCGTCAATGTAGACAGTACCTTCCAGAGAAGAATTTTATTTATGCAGTTCCTTTAGTCAAAGTTGTTTTTATGAAGGCTATCATTTGTAAATTTCAGAAATGCAAAATTATAATCATAAGCTGGAGTTCATATTTGACATTTCAAATAAGCTGTGCAACAGCAGAAATCACGGACAAAAATCCAGCAGGTCTGGCAGCATGTGTGGAGAGAAATCAAAGTTAACATTTTGATGTTTGACCTTATCAAACTCCTAAGGTCAGTAACAATTCTGCTAAATAAAAACCAAAAGAACTGCAGATGCTGTAAATTAGAGACAAAAATAGAAATTGCTGGAAAAGCTCAGCAGGTCTGGCAGCATCATCAGAAGCCCACTGATCCCAAAATGTTAACTTTGATTTCTCTCCACACATGCTGCCAGACCTGCTGAGCTTTTCCAGCAATTTCTATTTTTGTCTCTAATTTACAGCATCTACAGTTCTTTTGGTTTTTATTTAGCAGAATTGTTACTGACCTTAGGAGTTTGCACACTCTCCCTGTGTCTGCGTGGGTTCCCTCCAGTGCTCTGGTTTCCTCCCACAATCTAAAGATGTGCAGGTCAGGTGAACTGGCCATGCTAAATTGCCATAGTCTTAGATGCATTTGTCAGGGGTAAATATAGGGTAGGGGAATGGATCTGGATGGGTTACTCTTCACAGGGTCAGTGTGGACTTGTTGGTCCAAAGAGCCTGTTTCCATACTGTAGGGAATCTAATTTAATCTAATCTAATCTAGCTGGTTAAACCTCTTGTTTATGGTGTTCCCACTATTCCCATCCTTCCTCAAGGATGATGTCAGCCATTCATTTATGTCTTTTATAAAGGAGGGAAGCATGTGGCAATGTAGTTTATTTAAAATGCATTTAGCTCAGTATTCCAAGAACATGGAAGAAGCAACAACACGATGGATTGATCACTGCACAGCAATCTGTCACTGTTGTGAATGGAGGTGAATAAAATATTTAGATTTTTCTCATCAGTAACCAAGATGCCACTAACATTTTTATAGCTCATTAACTTTCTTAACTTTCTTCTTTTTCCCCAAAGTCACTCACTTTCTGTGATATTTCTGATGACAACTGCTGCTCCTCCCATTTCAACTCTGACTCTGGTTTCTATATACCTATCACAGGAAGCCTCTTCTCTCCACTCCTACTTCCTGGATTGTTTCTTGTACCACATCCCTTTCACCTGCAGCTTCCTTTCAGATTCCCTGCCTTCTTACTCACAGTGGTGTTTGTTCCCAGAGATGTCTCCTTCCTCACCACCACCCCATGTGTTGTTACTAATGTGTTTAATGGCTGCGAAAAAGTAATTTTAAAGCAAGTTATAGCAGTGGTAAAGGTCATATGACTACGGCAAGTCAGCCAGTACACTATGTAAAAGTGCATTTCTCCAAACACTGCATCTTCACTGCAGTTTACTGGAGTCCAATTGCACCAATTTGTTTTACCTTTTATTTAAGGTAATGGTTCTGAAGGGGTTGATATTCATGTTGTATTGATTACACCCTTTTTACTGAAGTCATACACAACCTGTGGATAGAGACAAGTAGTTTAACTCTAGCTTTCAGAGGGAGCAATTGTATCTATTAGTTCCCTAAGGTCCAAGTAATTATGCCTGAACAAATGTCATTTATTGTATCAAACAATTAACTTTCTTGTTATCCAAGAGCAGTATCTCTTCTGTAGATACTCTAATCTGGAGTATCCTCACCATTAGTCACTAGATATGCAGAAGACAAAACAAAGAAGAATTTGTGACCAACAAGTGACCACAAACAGCCATTACCCAGCATCACCATATAGTTGAGGTGGCAATTACTACAGGATACAAGTAGTGGTCATCTGAGAAAATAGCAATTACCTATCTCACTCATTTCATCATTAATCAACAAGGAACCTTCTGTACTTGAGTTCTCTGCAAGATGTTACTCCAGATCACTTGAACTTTAATCTTTCCATAGTCATTGTGAATCATATTCGTTCAGAGAGAAGACAATTTGCAATATTACATATATTACAATATTACACCATTGTTGATCTGATATTAACCCATGAACCTCTAATCCTTTCTCAGCTTCTGGATATGCGTGAATTCACATTGTCCACACACTCCTAATAGTAAACAGGACTGCACAATCCCCTATACCACTAACAAACAGAATCCAATAAGGGCAATATTTACATCCCCTGTACCTTTTGTACTTATTGCATTTAATTTTCGATATCTTCAGACACCTCCCACGATCATTTCCTGCAATTGGGCGTCGTATAATAATGAACCACACCTGAAATTTATTTCTAAAATCCATGCTCCCAAAAGGATGATAATGACTCTTCACTATTGTGTTCGCTATTTGTTTTATTTTAAGCTTCCTGTGTTCTTTTAAACACCGTGGCGATAGGACTTCAATAGTTTGATAGCTTCCTGAAGGCGTGTTCATTACAGTACATACGGTAACTCAAACTGTTAAGCACAAGTTCAAACAGCAGACCCGGGCTCAGTTCAAACCAATTGGGTTACTAAGTGCTGAAGGTTTAATGTTTCGCCGTCAGTGTTACAGACAACAGGCTTTTTCACAGGCAGATATCTGGCATTGAGTCTGGAGAATGGGCAGCAGTAGCAGTAAGTTATGCTGCTGTAAATCTAGTAAGAAGGTAAGCCTCAGATTCCTTAATTCCGGGAACGTTTTGTTTTCAATTGAGGAAGCAGGTCAATCAAGCGTTTGCTGTTGGTCAGTAGAAGCCACGCTGTAACATGGTTACCCACGAGTGGAAAGTCTGTAACAAGTGTCTAAAATATTCACAGATCCGTCTGGCAAAATATGAAAGGTCCCCAGCAGGACTTTTCTGTATACAGTAGGAAGCATGCGTTAGCTCCAGTATTTCACGTGTTACTTTTGTTATGAGAAACTTGGAAGTGCAGAGATAGTAATGTGAGTTTGACAAGTGATTTCCATTTCCGCAATGGCAGCACTCCTATAGTCTTTCGAAGTAAAAATCGCTACTCTGGAAATAACTGTTAGCGACTTAAATCACACAGGGATTATGAAAGTTTCCAGTCTGTAGATACATTTGAAGGGATCAGTTGGTACAACTGTTACAACGGCTACAGATAACAAGAGGAGCCAAATGAGTTATCACTATCCAACCAACCAGATTCTAATATGAAGAAGATGAAACCGAGGGCCTAGTAACCCGTTAGCAAATGATAGAAGGGGAAGGGAGTTTCATCAATGCAAGAATAAGCTTTCAGCCAAATCAGGTGTGACTGTGTCAAGGAGAAGGAAGTGGTTCAACTTTCCGTTTTAAAAGATGAGAAAGCGGAAATAGGAAACTAAATTCAAATGTGAAGCACTGAAATGTGAGAGTCGTACTTAGGAATCACAGAAAGATAGGTAGAGAGTGTGGGAATTCCACGTTTGTAGCACCATATTTTGAACAAATGCTCCCTTTCAGTAAATTCTGTAACATACATTAACATTTGTTTTCAAATAAAATGCAGCATTTCCTTGCAACTAGCTCGTTGAAACGATCTTGAACTGTTGATGAAATTATTTCTCAGGAGGCATTTACTATTTTCTACTTTTGAGGCCTCCAGACCAATGAGCCATCTAAAGCCTGGAAGGGTAGCAGACCAATTTTTAATCACACCCTTATATTCAAATCATCATGACCTTGCTTCACCCTGGAAGCTACATTGGGTAGTTTCTGAAAACTGATACTGAGGTCAATATTATAGACCTGTGAGGTGGCTGGCTCTAACACAGACTCCTTTCCAGTCAGCTCTGCTCCAAAGATATGTAACTGTTTTTAGTATAACATGCTGGAAGCACACAGCGAGTCAGAGCATCTGTGGAGAGAAAAACATGGAGTTATAGATTTTTCACATGTACCCTGCCTTGCCTCTGTATTCACCATCAACTTGAGCTCATTCAAAATCCTCTGCTCTCTATCATAACTTGTGTAAAATAACATTTGATAATCATGCCTGTGAAGCCTGGAAGGGTAGCAGACCAATTTTTAATCACATCCTTATATTCAAATCATCATGACCTTGCTTCACCCTGGAAGCTACATTGGGTAGTTTCTGAAAACTGATACTGAGGTTGAGACCAGCAAGTAATTCAAGAGTGGGCTGCACAAAGGGTGTCAACATCAGCTATCTGCTAACTTCCATGCTATCTGTGCACAGTCAGTGCTTCCCGCACTGTGGAATGCCTGCAAGACACTAGCACCTGTATCATTGGAACATCTCACTACCTAAACCCTTTTGAAGAGCAAGTACATTGCAGACAGTGCTTAGATCATTTACAGATTTTGCTTTGGAAGAATAAACAATTCCTGACAATAAAAGGGAGAGGACAGAAAGGAGACAATTCCTATATCCTCAAGAAGGACCAGAGGAATGCCATCTAGGGCAATGATTTCACACATGTGGACAACGTTAGGGGGGTAAATTAAGTATCATATCCAACCAACTAGCCTCACCTGCTACTTAAATGACAAAATCTCCATCACTCAGCAACCAACAATTTCTATCTATCAGGGCTCTCAATAGTCCTGTATTATTTCAACTTCACACACTGAGTACTGTCACATCCCCATCTCACAGCTTGCACACACTGGCACTGTTCATCTGTGCATCGACGTTTCAGGCATGAGCCCTTCTTCAGCCCTACGTCAATTCTCCTGCTCCTTGGATGCTGCCTGACCTGCTGCGCTTTTCCAGCAACACATTTTCAGCTCTGATCTCCAGCATCTGCAGTCCTCACTTTCTCCTAGCTGTTCATCTGTGACAGCTGCATCACCTAAACATTGATATCCTCTGACACACATTGTTCTTTCCTGAGGAGAAGTTAATATACACAAGAGGCAAAAGGAAATAACTCCAAAGGAGGAGATAATATGGCCATTTTTGGGAGGGGGCTCCCTGACAACCCTTCCACACTTCCTCTTCCTCCTCCCTCTTCTAGCTGCTTATCCTTCTCCGTTGTGACCTTTGCATATTCACGCATTTACCTTCAATGTCAGGGAAGAGCATACAAATCAGGAACAGAAAGCAACTGGTTTGTGCACAAGGTTTGAAGTCACCAAAAATAGAGCTTCAGCAAAGGCCTGACCATTGTCTGTAGAAACTGAAACTTTAAGCAAGTATGGAAATAGTCACTTAATTGTACAGAACATTGAGTATTATGAAAAATAGACATATTGTTGAAGCTTTTAGTCTTGACATTCATCAGGACAGAACCACACGAATCCCAAATAATCAAGGGAAGAACAATTCAAACTGTGTGAGAAGAGAGTGCTGATTGGTAGATGCATTGCCATGGAGAATTGAGGGTACAGCTAACTGCTGAGCTTTTGTTGAAATACAAAGGCAAGTTGATTCATCAGATTGCTCAGAGTATTGACATGGGGAATGCAGCAAACAGTGGCTGACCCCAAGGATTTGTTTGGTTGAAGAAGGCACAATGTGAGAACATGTCTTTTTTTCTGTTTACAATGGACTGGAACATCTCTATCCTCAGTAATGGGAGGGCCCAGCATAACAGACCAAAAGATAAGGTTAAAGCATTCTCAACAGCCTTCAGCAAGAAGTACCGAGTGGATGATCCATCAGCCACCTGCTGAGATCCCCAGTATCACAGATGCCAGTCTTCAGCCAATTTGATTTACTCTGTAAAACGGCTGATGGCACTGAATAGTATGGGCCCTGACAACATTCTGATGATAGTACTGAAATTGTACTCCAGAATTTGTCATTCCCGTCACCAAGCTGTTCCAGTCCAGCTGTAACGCTGGTATCTACCTGACAATGTGGAAAATGGCCCAGGTATGTTCTACACACAATAAGTGGGACAACTCTAACCCAGCCAATTACTACTCAATCATGAGTTAGGTGATGAAAGGTGTTCTCAACAGGTGCTACGAAGCAGCAGTTGCTTAGCAACAACCTGCTCACCGATACCTGCAAATCCCACCATCCTGATTTGGAAATATATTGTTGTTCCTTCTGTGTTGCTGAGTCAAAATCCTGGAACTTCCTCCCTAACTGTATGGGTTGACAGCATATGGATTGTAGTGGTTCAAGAAGGCAGCTTACCATCACCTGCTTTAAAGGCAACTAGGGCTGAGCAATAAAATATGGCCCAGCTAGTAATACACATATCCCATGAAGGAATTAAAAAAAACATGTCCTGCATAGGAATATGTGTTGTATATGTAAGTGGGATGCACAACTAATTTTGGATACTGTCTGTGTTTCGAGAGTGTGGTGCTGGAAAAGCACAGCAGGTCAGGCAACATCCGAGGAGTAGGAGAATCGATGTTTCGGGCATAAGCCCTTCACCAGAAATGCCTGTGTTTCCAAAATATGGGCTGATTGAGTGCAGTCAGAACTCTGTTGCAAACAGTGAAGAGATATAAAGTTTAATATGGCTTAATAGTCATTGGGACATCTAGCCTATGCCCGACATTTTGGCTGCCATATAAATCAATATGTGGTATTTGTATTCAATTAGGCAAAAGTGAGGACTGCAGATGCTGGAAACCAGAGTTTAGATCAGAGTGGTGCTGGAAAAGCACAGCAGGTCAGGCAGCGTCCGAGGAGCGGGAAAATCGACGTTTTGGGCAAAAGCCCTTCATCTAGAATAAAGGCAGGAAGCGTCCAGGGTGGAGATCTCTCCACCCTGGAGGCTTCCTGCCTCTCTTCCTGAAGAAGGGCTTTTGTCTGAAACTTTGATTTTCCTGCTCCTCGGATGCTGCCTGACCTGCTGTGCTTTTCCAGCACCGCTCTGATTACAACAGAATCTGGACCAGATGGGCCAATGGGCTGAGAAGTGGCAGATGGAGTTTAATTCAGGTAAATGCAAGGTGCTGCATTTTGGGAAAGCAAATCTTAGCAGGACTTATACACTTAATGGTAAGGTCCTAGGGAGTGTTGCTGAACAAAGAGACCTTGGAGTGCAGGTTCATAGCTCCTTGAAAGTGGAAGCGCAACCCACCCATACCCCTACCTTTACCCCTTTAACCTATCACTACGGGCAATTTAGCATGGCCAATTCACCTGACCCGCACATCTTTGGACTGTGGGAGGAAACCGGAGCACCCGGAGGAAACCCACGCAGACACGGGGAGAATGTGCAAACTCCACACAGTCAGTCGCCTGAGTCGGGAATTGAACCCGGGTCTACAGGCGCTGTGAGGCAGCAGTGCTAACCACTGGGCCACCGTGCCGCCCAGGTTTAGAGTGAGAGGGGAAAGATATATATATTCACGCACAGGGTGGTATGTATATGGAATGAGCTGCCAGAGGATGTGGTGGAGGCTGGTACAATTGCAACATTTAAGAGGCATTTGGATGGGTATATGAATAGGAAGGGTTTGGAGGGATATGGGCTGGGTGCTGGCAGGTGGGACTAGATTGGGTTGGGATATCTGCTCGGCATGGATGGGTTGGACCGAAGGGTCTGTTTCCATGCTGTACATCTCTATGACTCTAAGAATATAGACCATGTATTCCAAAGACTGGCAGTGTAATTGTTGTTCACTTTTGAGATTTGGTATTTTAGCCATTCTGTCCTACAGCAAATGTCCAAGGCCTTGGTGGCACCAAACTGGAGTATTGCTTGCAGTTTTGGTCTCCTTATATGAGGAAGGTTGTTCAGGCCATGGAGGGAGTACAATGAAGACTAAGTCCTGAGATGGGAAGACTGATGCATGAAGAGAGACTGGATCAGTTAAGATTAAGTTCATTGGAGTTTATGAAAATGAGTTTCTAAACCTACAAAATTCTAACAGGGAAAATGTAGGAAGGATGTAACTGATGATGGGGAGTCTAGAACCAGGGGTCACCGTGAAGGATCTGGTTAAGGTCGTTTAGGAATGAGTTGAGGGTAAATTTCTTCACTCAGAGTGGTGAGCCCATGGAATTCTCTGCCACAGAAAGTGCTTGAGTGTAAAACATTGAAGGTGTTAGGTATAGCTCTTAGGGATAAAGTCATTAAAGGGTGTGGGGAGAAAGTGGGGAGAGAGTACTGAGTTGGAAGATCAGCCACAATCACATTGAATGGCAGAGCAGGCTGAAACGGCTGAACAACCTATACCTGCTCCGATTTTCTCTGGTTATTTTTTGTTCTAATGAGTACAAGACAAAAAGCCTCAAGATCATGGTTCGATATTTCAAGTATGAAAATAACCCAAAATCCTGAGAATTTCAGGAATAGTTGGAAATAAGCAACGAGACTGTTTGTTTGTGTGAAGTTAGATTCCTTCAGCTAATTCCAATGAGCTGTTTTTCATATCCCTGAATGATGCGCAACTGTTATGAAGTTAAGTGAGGTCATAGACTGGAACCTGGACTTTCAAACTGGGAACTCCTGTCATTAAATCAGAATTACAAGAATACTGAAGTCATGATCTGGCTGTGCTACAGTTTAGAGGCACTTACCAGTTTGTAAATATGGTTCCAATGCATTTCTCATTGCAAATGTACAAGTGTAGCCTTGAAAGGCTGAAAGAAATGGGCAGCACAGAGCCTAGTTTGAGCCCCTCTGACCCCATCTGTAATCTCCTAATGCGTGTCTAATTCTGGTCTTTTTTTAAGTCCCTAAGCTCTGAAATGCCTCCCTAAAATTCTTCCCCTCTCTCATTCTTTTCAAAAAGCCCTAGAACATAACGCTAATGCTCAGCAGTTCACGCGGCATTTGTCAGGAGAAGCAATGTTAACTTTTCAGGTCCATGACCATTTCCCAGGTCAGATGCTGCCAGCATTGTCTGTTTTAGTTCAGATTTTCCGCATTACTTTATTTAATATTTAATTTTAGCACAAGCTTTCTTTAATTACATCTGAATTGCAAAACATGTCAGTAGAGTTGGCCACTCCGCCCATAGGGACTGCTCTAGCATTCAATTTAATGATTCCACATACCCACCTATCCCTAATAACACTTCACCTTCCTGCTTGTCAAGAATCCATTTACTTCTGGATTAAAAATATACAAAGGTTCGGCGTCCACCACCTCCTGGAGAATGGATTTCCAGAGACGCATGACCCTCTGGGAGAAAAATAAAATAACCTCTTCAGTTTTACACAGGCAACCCCTTATTTTTAAGCAGCTTTCCCTAGTTCTAGATTCTTCTACACCATGGTGAATTGAAGCATACCGCTCTACTTTTGCACTCAATTTTCCTTGTGATAATAACATTCTGTTACTTTTATCCTACTGGCCTGCCATACCTGCATATGAATCTTCATGCACTAGGACACCCACATTATTCTGCATCTCAGAGCTCTGTAATCTTTTACCATTTAGATACCCTTTTTTTTTCTTCCCTCTGCCAAAATGGACACTTTCACGTTTTCCTACTTTATTGCCCGTTTTTGTCAGATATTTGCCCACTCACAAACTGTTCCTAACCCTCGGTTGTTTTCTTATTCATTCTTCACAGCTCAATCTTCTAAATAACTGCTTTTGAGATAATTGGTTAAAATTATTTACTTCATCTCATCCTATTGATAGATCCTTCAATTCCTTTCACTGTTTTGTACTTTTCTTTTAAACACGTTTGTCTAGTCACCCCAATCAATGTCTCTAAAACTCTGTGATATTCAAAACAATTTTGTCAATCCAGTCATAATGAAGTAGTTTGTGTAACTAAGAAACAAGATGCAGCTCTAAATGTAAAGTGTTTTGATAATGATAAGCCTCATGTTACACCCTTCCGAATGATTGTATGCACAAATGGAAGCTGAATCAAGTGACTTTTTTTAACCTGGCATAAAATTTAAATGTAGCAATAAGAAACCAGACACCCTTACCCAAAATCATAATTGCATTGAAAGTACAAATTGATGCTTGCAGGTCAGTCTGGGACTTCTGTTTTGTGTAATTCACGATGACTTTCCAAGGTGTGTTTACAACCTACAGTACACAAGTGGGAAACTGCTTGTGAAGAGTATCAATCATAGTAGTTGAATGATTGTTGCATTTTAATATCAACAACTTTTTTAACAGGCATTCAGCTATAACTTCTCTTAATTTATGTGTCTGATGTTAGTGTCATGGAAGGCCAGGGATTACCCATTCCTAATTACACCTGCAGTGCTGTTAGCAAGGGACTTTGAGGATTTGGCACAGTGCCAGTGAAAGAAGAGCATTTTGTTCCAAGTCAGGATGGTGAGCGACTCGGAGGAGAAATTGGAGGTGTTGGTGTTATCACGTGTCTGCTGCCCTTGTCATTCTTGGGAGTAGAGGTAGTGAATTTGGATGGTGCTTTTGAAGGAGTCTTAGTGAATTGCAGTAGTGCATCTTGAAGGTGGTACATACCATTGCCACTGTGCATTGATGGTGTTTAAGGTGATGTATGTGATACCAATTAGGTGGGCTGCTTTGTGCTGAGCTTCATGAATACCGCCCTGCACTCATCCAGGCATATGAAAAATATTTCATCACTCACCTGATTTGTGTCTTGTAGCTGGTAAACACCTTTTGGGAGATTATGATGAATTATGCGAAACAGAATTCCATCCTCTGACCTGCTGTTGTATCCTAGGTAGCCATATAATACTACATTAGTGGTACGTGCTAATTTCTAGGATATTGATGGTTGGGATATAGTGATAGCTATATGTCAAAAGAAATACTTAAATTCTCTCTTGTTAGAACTAGCCATTGCCTGCCACTTAAGGTCTGTGTATGTTATTTACCCTCATCAGCTTATATCTGAATGTCTTACTGCATGTGGACACAGGCTGCCTCAATATCTGAGGAGTTGTAATAGAGCTGAACACTGTTCACTCATCAGTGGACATCCCACTAATACCTTATGCTGAAGGACAGATTTAGTACATTGCTGGAAATGCCTCTCAAGATAATGCCCTCAGACTGAACTGACTGACTTCCAACAACCATGACCATCTACTTTTATGCTAGGTAGGACTTCAATCATTGGCGAGAGATCCCTGATTATCAATTACTTCCATTTTGTTAGGTCTCCTTGATGGTATATTAGGTCAAATGTTGCCTAATGTCATGCTCAATTACTTATTTGACCTCTGGAAATCAGCCCGCTTGTCTATATTTGGCAGTCAAGAGCTCTGGGGTCCAGTAGCCCTGGTGGAATCTGAACTGAGTGTTGGTGAGTCGGATGTTGCTGGATAAGTGCACAAAAGACAACACTCTATCATTTTACTGTGAGGACAAACGAGGAGTGGTAAATAGCTGCAAAGATATGTCCTGCTTTTCATGGGCAGGGCGTACATAAACAAGTTTTCACATTGCTGGGTAAATGCCAATTTTGTAACTGCACTAGAAAAGTTTGACTAGGAGCATGGTTTGTTCTGAAGCAGAAATTGTCAGAACTACAGCTAGAGTATTGTGAAAATACACAGCCTTTACAGCATCCAGTGCCTTCAGCCATTTCTTGATAATTAGCAAAGTGGATCAAATGAGCTGAACTGACCTTGGAGGCCTTATGAAGGGACTGAGACGGATTATCCATTCTGACTGTAAATAGTTGCAAATGTTTGTCTTGACCTGATGTAATGTGCCATCATCAAGGATCGGAACATATGCTGAACCTCCTCCTCGAGCGAGTTGTTAAAGTGTCAACTATCCTACATGTTCGAATGTGACAAAACTGCGGAGCTTACAACTGACTAGTTGTGAAGCCACTTTGCCCTGCCTATTGCATGGTGTTTCTGTTGATTGCAGTCCCGTGTTGATACTGCTACAGTTTGGCACCTCATTTTTTGGTATTGCTTGTGACATGCCCTCCATTGAAGTAGGGTTAGTCCTCTGGTTTGAAGGGAATGTTCAAGTGTGGGATGTATGGGTCCATGTAGTTACAGATTGTGGCTGAATGCAGTTCAGATGCTGCTAAAGATTTTCAGTTTTAAAATGCTCCATATTCTAAGTCCAACTCATTTAGCATAGAATCTCTACAGTGTGGAAACTGGCCCTTCAGCTCAACAAGTCCACACTAGCCCTCTGAAGAGTAACCCACCCAGACCCATTCCCTTACCCTATATTTACCTCTGACCAATGCACCTAACCTACATATCCCTGAAAACTATGGGCAATTTAGCATGGCCAGTTCACCTGATCTGCACATCCTTGGATTGTGGCAGGAAGCGAGAGCACCTGGAGGAAACCCGCGCAGACACAGTAGCATGGTGATAGCCTACCCTCCATTATTCAATGTAGAACTCAATGTGGAGATGGGGCTTGGTCTCCACAAGGATTGTGCAGTAGTTGCTCAGTGGACAGATTAATCTGTGACAGGCAGATTAACAAGTGGTCAACTAGGTTACTAACTATCTGTCATGGTGTAAAGATAGCAAACTCTCCCTCAACATCAGCAAAATGAAAGGGCTGGTCATTGATGTCAGGAAGCAAAATGAAGGACACACCCCAATCTACAATGGAGCTGAGGTGGAGATGGTCAAAAGAGGGTTAAGTTCCCAGGAGCAATGATCACCAAAAATCTGTCCTGATCTGCCCATGTTGATGCGACAGTCAAGAAAGATCAACGATGCCTCTACTTCCTCAGTATTTCAAGGAAATTCTGCATGTTCATAAAGACACTTGCCAATTTTTATAAATGCACCATAGAAAGCATTCTATGTGGATGTATCACGGCTTGGTAGAGCAACTGCTGTGCCCAGAACCGTAAGAAACTACAGAGAGTTGCGAACTGTCCATCACACAAGCCAACCCTCCATTCATTGATTCCATCTCTACTTCTCGCTGGTGGTTCCTGTGCCTAGATCCATCTGGAATGGTTACTCCAGTGATTTTGTTTTTCACAATTTCCCTTGTGGTTTATGCACTTACTAAGCCATTTCAGAGGGCAGTTAAGAGTCAGACTTACAGTGATTCTGGGGTCACAAGTCATTCACACTAGGTAAGTATTACAGTTCAGAAGAAGTCCTTTGGCCCATCAAATCTGTACCCCAAAAAGGACAGCAAATTTCCTTTCCTGAAGAACATTACTGAACCAGATGATTTTTAGATGAAACTTATTGTTTACCAGATATGTTGCTGCAGATTTGTTCATTTAATTTAAATTCCTTCCACTACCATGATGGGTTTTGAACTCAGCCTCTTCAGCATATTCTACTATTCAATAAAATCATGGTTAATTTATAACCTATCTGCTAATCAGAAATATAGTTTAGGGCAGCTTCCTTTTGCAAGTCTTCCAGGATCAAATTTGGGAAAGTGGAAAACACTGTTCAGTAGACCGCTGTCTTTTATGAAGGTTCATACAATCTGTTGTCCTGTCAAAGAAGGCCATGAGGAAGATGCATGACAGCCAATTCTGAAAAGGAATTAAAGTTTATGCAAAGCTGATTTTTTTTCTTAATTCTTTCTAGAGAGTGCAGTTGGCAAGGGCAGCATTTATTGATCATGAGGAAATGGTGGATCATCTTCTAGAATCTTTGTAGTCCATGTTGTCATATACTACGGTGTTGTTGGGATTGAGTTTCAGGAATTTAACCCAGTGACAGAGAAGGAGTGTGTGTCCCTCCAAGGATGATCTGTGTGACGAGGATGGGGAAATGCAGTTGATGGTGTTCCCATGCCCTGAGGGGGATGGTCAGTGCCTGGCACTTGTGTGGTGGAAAGGAATGAGGCAGTGTAGTTCCTGGGGAGTGTTGCTGGACAAAGATACCTTGAAGTGCAAGTTCTTAATTCCTTGAAGGTGGAGTCCCAGTTAGACAGGGTAGTGAAGAAAACATTTGGTATGTTTGCCTTTATTAGTCAGTGCATTGAGGATAGAAGTTGGGAGGTCATGTTGCGGCTGTACAGAACATTGGTTAGGTCATTTTTGGATGACTGCTTGCAATCCTGGTCTCCCTTCTATAGGAAGGATTTTGTGAACCTTGAAAAGGTTCGGAAGGGATTTATAAAAATGTTGCCAGGGTTGGAGGCTGAGGGGTAGCCTTATAGAGGTATATGAAATCTTGAGAGGCATGGATAGGATGAATAGACAAGGTCTTTTCCCCAAGGTGAGGGAGTCTAAAACTAGAATCAGGGGATGTAGAGTCAGTATGGATAGAGCTGAGAAGTTCTAAAGGTAGATAGACCCTCTTGGGAGTTATCCACAGGTAGGGTGTAAGTTGAATAAGGAGCTGAAATTGGCCTGTTGCAAAGATGTTACTACAGTTGTGATGGGGGATTTCAACATGCAGGTAGACTGGGAGAATCAGGATGGTATTGGACCTCAAGAAAGAGACTTTGTGGAGTGCCTCCAAGATGGATTCTTGGAACAGCTGGTGCTGGAGCCTACCAGGGAGAAAGCAATTCTGGATCTGGTATTGTGCAACGAACCAGAATTGTTCAGGGACCTCGAAGTGAAGGAGCCGTTAGGAGGTAGTGACCATAATACAATAAGCCTCAATCTGTAATTTAAAAGGGTGAGGGTACAATCGGTAGTGACAATATTTCAGTTGAATAAAGGGAACTATGGAACTATGAGGGAGGAGCTGGCCAAAGTTCAATGGTGCAATACCTTAGCAGGGATGACAGTGGAGGAACAATGGCAGATATTCCTGAGTATAATGCAGAAGGTGCAAGATCAGTTCATTCCAAAAAGGAAGAAAGATCCTATGAGGAGGCAGGGGTGGGTGTGGCTGACGAGGGAAGTTAAGAAACATATAAAGTCAAAAAAGAAAAAGTATAACATAGCAAAGATGAGTGGGAAAAGGAGGACTGGGAAGCTTTTAAAGAACAACAGAGGATTACTAAGAAGGAAATACACAGAGAAAAAATGAGGTATGAAGGTAAACTGGCCAAGAATATAAAGGAGGATAGTAAAAGCTTTTTTAGGTATGTGAAAGGCAAAAAAATGGTTAAGACTAAAATTGGGCCCTTGAAGACAGAAACAGTGGAATATATTATGGGGAACAAAGAAATGGCAGAAGAGTTGAATTAGTACTTCAGATCTGTGTTCACTGGGGAAGACACAAGCAATCTCCCAGAGGTAACAGTGGCTGAAGGACCTGAACTGAAGGGAATTTATATTTGCCAGGAATTGGTGTTGGAGAGACTGTTAGGTCTGAAGACTGATAAGTCCTCGGGGTCTGATGGTCTACATCCCAGGGTACTGAAGGAGGTGGCTCGAGAAATCATGGATGCGTTGTGATTATTTCCAGAGTTCGATAGATTCAGGATAAGTTCCTGCGGATTGGAGGGTGGCTAATGGTCTACCACTTTTTAAGAAAGGAGTGAGAGAGAAAGCAGGAAATTATAGACCAGTTAGTCTGACCTCAGTGGTGGGAAATGCTGGAGTCTATTATAAAGGATGAAATTACGACACATCTGGATAGCAGTAACAAGATAGGTCAGAGTCAGCATGGATTTATGAAGGGCAAATCATGCTTGACTAATCTTCTGGCATTTTTTGAGGATGTAACTCTGAAGATGGACAAGGGAGATCCCAGTGGATGTAGTGTACCTGGACTTTCAGAAAGCCTTTGACAAAGACTCACATAGGAGGTTAGTGAGCAAAATTAGGGCGCATGGTATTGGGGGCAAAGTACTGACTTGGATTGAAAATTGCTTGGCTGACAGGAAACGAAGAGTAGTGATAAACGGCTCCCTTTCGGAATTGCAGGCGGTGACCAGTGGAGTACCACAGGGATCAGTGCTGGGACCACAACTTTTTACAATATATATTAATGATGTAGAAGATGGTATTAATAGTAACATTAGCAAATTTGCTGATGATACTAAGCTGGGTGGCAGGGTGAAATGTGAGGAGGAAGTTGGGAGATTACAGGGTGACCTGGACAGGTTAGGTGAGTGGACAGATGCGTGGCAGATGCAGTTTAATGTGGATAAATGTATGGTTATCCACTTTGGTGGCAAGAACAGGAAGGCAGATTACTACCTAAATGGAGTCAAGTTAGGTAAAGGGGAAGTACAAAGAGATCTGGGTGTTCTTGTACACCAGTCAATGAAGGTAAGCATGCAGGTACAACAGGTAGTTTGGAGCGACTGGTCTTGTATACCCTTGAGTTTAGAAGAGGATCTGATTGAGACGTATAAGATTATTAAAGGATTGGACACTCTGGAGGCAGGAAACATGTTTCCGCTGATGGATAAGTCCCGAACCAGAGGACACAGCTTAAAAATAAGGGGTAGGCCATTTAGGACAGAGATGAGGAGAAACTTCTTCACCCAGATAGTGGTGGCTGTGTTGAATGTTCTGCCCCAGAGGGCAGTGGAGGCCCAGTCTCTGGATTCGTTTAAGAAAGAGTTGGATAGAGCTCTCAACAATAATGGAATCAAGGGATATGGGGATAAGGCAGGAACAGGATACTGATTGAGGATGATCAGCCATGATCATAATGAATGGTGGTGCAGGCTCGAAGGGCAGAATGGCCTACTCCTGCACCTATTGCCTATTGTCTATAGAGAGCATAGATTTAAGGTGAGAGGGGAAAAGGGGCATTTTTTTCACACAGGGTGGTGCAGATATGGAATGAAGTGGTGGAGGCTGGTATAATGCAACATTTAAAAGGCATCTGAATGGGCATATGAATAAGAAGAGTTTAGAGGGTTACGGGCCAAGCGCTGGCAAACAGGATTTGATTTATTTAGAATATCTGATCGGCATGAACGAGTTGAACCAAAGGATCTGTTTCTATGCTGTACGTTTGTATGACTCTATGTTCCCTCATCCCTGAGCTGAGCAGAGTCTCTGGTGCAGATAGTAGTGGTCCTCCCACCAAGACAAGGTCTCGAAGCTCAAGCTGCACTTTAGGACTTGTTGGCTATACCTGGAGTGCTCATGACAAGGTTCACCAGATTGATAATCAGCCTACTAACCCTTCCAGCACTTGCCGCTATCCCCTGCAGAGGAAAAGAAGAGTGAGTGGGAAGATATGAAATAAACAAACCAAAACTTAGCTGGATTCATTCTCAACACTTTTACACCAAAACAACTTGCAACAATATGAGAGATGGTGTGAAACGAAACCCATTTTTGATACCATTATCTCACATGTCACATTGCCAAATAACTTATGAGGCTACAATGCACGTTAAAGGAGGCGTGCTGCTGACTGGAAAGCACAGTGAATAATTTGGCACCACAATTGTTTTCAACCTAGACTTGTATAAAAGTGCTTATGAAGCAACACCACACTCCATGTAACCACAAGTGTAAATATTTCTTTGTTTCCAAGCAATGAATTTTCAGTTGCCTCTGTTGAGTTGATAGCATGTTTGTGCACATTCCTGCTATGCGATTCTGTCACTGCAATGGAATTGTGTTTAGAGTCCCAGAGAGAAAATGGTCTTGCAGATTGGAAATTGGCCCCGATTTCTTTCCTCCCTCCAACAGAAGGACAGAGCAATGCCTCTGCCAGCTGACTTGACACTGCTGAGTCCTCAATCCATTTTACTGGGTCAGTGAAAATCATCTCTTCATAACTGTCTCCCAGCAGAATCCAAAGCATAAGAATGAGTAGAAGTAAAAATTGTGACAGTGCAGAATACCAGAGGAGAGAGAGAGAGTCAATGTTGTAGTGAAATAAGTGCTCCAAAGATCAGGAATCTAAGGTGAGGATTTGAAAATGGTTCTTTTGTGTGTCTGAAGGACAGGGAGAGGGGTCACCACTGTACTACACTCCTTCAAAGTGACATCTTTGGACCTTTCACCGCTACTCAATGGGGTAGGAGGGGAAGGAGTGAAGTGCCTCACCAGTTCAGATGCACGTGTGAAAGTCTATTTTAGGAAAAGGATGCAGCCCAATAATGTCCTTTCTGGAGGGCCACTAATCCAATATTGGTCTCTCCTTCAGCTCCATCTAATGCTGTGGGCACTGTTTGCCGTTTAACCTCAACATCCTCTTTCTGGTGTCCCGACGCAGTTTCTCTGGTGTCTTGATACGGTCGTGCACCTTGAACTCCCTGGTTTTACTTCACTCTTTATGCATTGTACTCTCTTCCCTTCAAATGCAAAATAAGAAGTCTTCGCCTTACAAACAGGGCATAGTGGTTTTATGTGACATTGAACTGCAGATACCCCATTCTGTCAAACGTGTAGTATTTTATGCACCCACACTTACACACGAAACTAGGAACATTGTATAAACAGGTACCTTCTACAACAGAGAGCTAATATTGTGTGGACTTGGAAGCAGTGGGCATGGAGCATTAAGCTCCGGTGCCAGAGCTTGGGCATACCGGACTTTACTGACAATTTGTGCGTTCAGCACAAGCATAAGTCAGTTGGTGCAATCAGACCTCAAATGATACATCATCTCTTCCAGCCTCTGGGACAGTTTCTCCTGTTGTTGTCAAGGTCCCTAAGCTTCTATTCAAATATACATGTCATGTTGGGAGATTGTATCTGAAGGCAGTGTATTTGGTTGCGAATCCTATTGGACTGCTTGGATCAGATGGAACAGCAGTTAGAGGCACTGAAGAGTTTTACAAGAGGCTGTGATGGATGGCAGTTTAAGGAAGGTGGAAACCCCATAGATACTGTCCTAGATTTTTTTTTGAAAAAATCAGTCACAGGATGAATACGCCAGCACTTATTGCCTATTCCTAATTGTCCAGAGGGAAGTTAAGAGTCAACCCTTGCTCTAGGTCTGAAGGCACAAGTAGGCCAGACCGGCTAAAGATGACAGGTTCCTTCCCTAAAGGACACTAGTGAACCAGATGGGTTTTTCCAAAAACCAACAATGGATTCACAGTCATCATTTAGATTCTAAATTTTGCTGAGTTTAAATAATGCTATCTGCCATGATGAGAATCGAACCCAGATCCCCAGAACATTACCTGGGAGGTTGGAATAATAGTCTAGCGATAATATCATTTAGGCCATTGCCTAACGAGGTGAACTGGTAGGAATGGCAGGAGAGTTAGCCAGGTAGTGCAGGTGCCTCCTCTGGTGCCCCCCCCACCCATCTCAAACAGATATGTTGTTTTGGATACTCTAGCAGGAGTTGGCCTCTCAAGGGAGTTGAGGACTGGGAGCCAGGTTTCTGGTACCGTGACTGGCTCTATATGTCCGTTTCCAAGCAATTTGATTGTAACAGGAGACTATCTAGTCTGGGGTACAGACTGACATTTCTGCAGCTGTCAGCAAGACATCAGGCTGGTATGTTGCCTCCCTGGTGTCAGTGACAGGATGTCTCGGAGAGGGTACAGAACATTCTGAAAGGGGAGAGTGACCAGGAGGAGGTCGTTGTGCACATTGGTGTCAATGATAGTGATAGAGAAAGGGATGAGGTCCTGCAGAGAGAATGAAGGAAACTAGGCAGGAAGTTAAAAAGTAAGTCCTCAAAGGTAGTAATATCTGGATTACTCCCAGTGCCATGTGCTCATGAGAGCAAGAATAAGTGGACAGAGCAGATGAATGTGTGGCTGAGGACCTGGCGCAAGGGGCAAAGATTCACATTTTTGGATCATCGAGGGGACCTATATCAGAGGGACGGTTCCACCTGAATTGGAAGGAGACCAATGTGTTTGCAAGGAGATTTGCTCGTTCTACTCGGGAGGTTTGAAATTAGGAAAGGGTGGGGTGGGGGTGGGAACCAAAGTGATAGTGAGAAAAGGGGAAATTCTGAGTGTGGTAGATAAGGCGAGCAGTAGATAAGGCGAGCAGGTCAAACTGTCAAAGGCAGATAAGAGTCGAGTGTGTGTTGCTGTGAAAATGCAGCAGGATAGGCAGCATCCGAGGAGCAGGAGAATTGATGTTTCAGGCATAAGCCCTTCATCAGGAATGAGACTTGTGGGCTGGGGGCTGAGAGATAAATCAATGCAATAAGGACAGAACCCCCCCACCCCCGTCCTCACCTTCCATCCCACCAACTTCCTCATACAACGCATCATCCTCCGCCACTTCTGCCACCTCTAAATGGACCCCACCACCAGAGATATATATTTCCCTTCTCACCTCTATCAGCATTATGAAGAGACCATTCCCTCTGCTACTCCCTCATCAGGTCCCCATCCCCCACCAGCCCACACCCCACTCCTGGCACCTTTCCCTGCCACCGAAGGAAGTGCAAAACCTCCGCCCACACCACTTGCCTCACCTCCATCCAAGTCCCCAAGGGATCTTTCCACATCAGTCAGAAATTTATCTGTACCTCTACCAATGTCATCTACTGCATCCGTTGCACCCAGTGTGGTCTTCTCTACATCAGGGAGACAGGATGCCTTCTTGTGGATCGTTTCAGAGAACATCTCTGGGACACCTGTACCCACCAACCCCACCGGCCCGTGGCTGAACACTTTAACTCCTCCTCCCACTCCGTCAAGGACATGCAGGTCCTGATTCTCCTCTACTGCCAAACCATTACCACCCAACGCCTGGAAGAGGAGCGCCTCATTCTGCCTTGGGACCCTGCAAGCTTACGGGATAAATGTAGATTTCAACAGCTTCCTTATTTCCCCCCCCACCCTCGCATTATCCCAGTCCCAAGCCTCCAACTCAGCACTGCCCTCCTGACTTGTCCATCACTCCCTCCTCTGACCTATCACCTTCTCCCTCACCTTCATCCACATATCGCTTTCCCAGCTACCTTCCCCCAACCTAACCCCCCCTTCCATTTATCTCTCAGCCCCAGCCCACAATCCTCATTCCTGATGAAGGGCTTCTGCCCGACACATCAATTCTCCTGCTGCTCAGATGCTGCCTGACTGGCTGTGCTTTCCTAACAACACACTCGCGACTCTGATCTCCAGCATCTACAGTACACGCTTTCTCAAAAGCAGATAAGAGCTTGACCAAGAAGGAGATGATGACTGATAAATTAAACTGCATTTACCTCAGGAGGCAGTGATGTTTTTGGTTAGGGATAACATTACAGCTGCACTTAGGGAGCATATGCCTGGGAGATCATCCAGTGTAGTTATTTGGGTGGAAATGAGAAATAAGAACGGGATGATCACCTTGTTGGGACTGTATTATAGGCCCCCAGTAATCAAAGGAAATTGAGAAGAAAATGTGATCAAAAAGTTAAAATTCTAAATTGGAGTACGCCAAATTTGACGGTATCAGACAGGAACTTTCAAAAGTTGATTGGGGGAGACTATTCGCATGTAAAGAGATCGTTGGAAAGTGGGAGACCTTTAAAAATGAGAAAATGAGTTCAGAGACAATATATTCTTGTTAGTGTAAATGGCAGGGCTAGTAGGTGTAAGGAATGCTGGATGATTGGAGAAATTAAGGCTCTGGTCAGGTATGGACAGCTGGGGTCGAGTGAATCCCTAGAGGAATACACGAATAACAGGAGTATACTTAAGAGGGACGTCAGGAGGGCAAAAATGGGACATGAGATAACTTTGGCAAGTAGGGTTAGGGAGAATCCAAAGAGATTCTGTAATATGCTAAGGGCAAAAGAGTAACTAGGGAGAGAATTGAGCTGCTTAGAGGTCAATGTAACCGTCTATGTGGGGATACACAAAAGATGGATGAGATACTAAACAAACATTTCATGTCAGCTTTTACTGTGGAGAAGGACACTGAAGCTTTTGAACTTGGGGAAATAAATAGTGATATCTTAAAAAGAATCCATTTTACAGAAGAGGAGGTGCTGTAGGTCTTAAACATGCTTAAAGGTAGATGAATCCCTGAGACTTGATCAGGTATTTCCAACAACTTTGTGGGAAGCTAGGGAAGAGATCGCGGGCCTCTTACTGCAATATTTGTGTCATTGACAACCACAGGTGAGGTCCTGGCAGACTGGAAGTTGACTAATGTGGTGCCATTATTTAAGAAAGACAGGAAAGAAAAGCCAGGGAACTATAGACTGGTGAGCCTTGTATCAGTGGTGGGGAAGTTGTTGAAGGGGATTCTAAGGGATAGGATTTACATGCATTTGGAAAGGCAAGGTGTGATAAGACATACAAAATTTTGTATCCAATTGGCTAGATCCTACTGGATCTTATATGATCTAACCTTATTAACCAGTCTACCATATGAAACCATGTTGAATGCTTTGCTGAAGTCCATATAGACAACGTCTACTGCTCTACCTTAATCAATCTCCTGCATCACCTCCTGGAAAAATTCAAGTTTGTGAGACACAATTTCCATGCACAAATCCATGTTGACTCTCCCTAATCGTACCTTGCCTTTCCAAATGCATGTTAATCCTGTCCATTTAGAATCCTCTCCAACAACTTACCCACTACCATGCACCTGCACCCCAGGTCTCTTTGTTTGGTAACACTCTCTAGGGCCCTACCATTAACAGTAAAAGTCTTGCCCTGGTTTCCCTTTCCAAATGAATTATTTCACATTTATCTAATTTAAATTGGACCTGCGACTCCTCGGTCATTAGCTCATCTGACCAATGTCTCATTGTACTCTGGGATAATGTTCTTTGCTGTCCAGTAACCACCTATTTTGGTGCCATCTGCAAATTTAATGACTATGCTTCCTATAGTCACATCCAAATCACTTATATAAATGGCAAAAAGCAGGGGACCCAGCACTGATCCTTGTGGCACATCGTTGGTCACAGGTCTGCAGTTTAAAAAGCAACCCTCTACCACCACACTGTGTCTTCTACTGGGGTGCAGGTGCATTGTTCCTTGAAAGTGGAGTCACAGGTAGACAGGGTGATGAAGAAGGCATTTGGCACGCTGGCCTTCATTGGTCAGAACATTAAGTATAGGAGTTGGAATGTCATGTTGAAGTTGTACAGACTTCAAGGTCACTTTTGGAACACTGCATATATTCTCATTGCCCTTCCAGAGGAAGAATATTGTTGAACTTGAGAGGGGTCAGAAAAAAATTACAAGGATGTTGCCAGGATTGGCCTCTTTGAGATATAGGGAAAAGCTGAAGAAGCTGGTGCTATTTTCCCCTGGAGCAAGAGAGGCTGAGGGGTGATCTTATAGAGGTTTGTAAACTCATGAGGAGCATGGATAGAGTGGATAGCCAAGGTCTTTATCCCTGAGTGGGGGAATTCAAAACTAAGGGGCATTAATTTAAACAGAAAGGGGTAAGATTTAAAAAGAACCTGAGTGGCGCAAGTATAGAACGAGCTGCCAGAGGAAGTGGTGGAGACTGGTACAATTACAGTATTTAAAAGGTATCTGGATCGATATATGAACAGGAAGGGTTTAGTGGGATAAGGGCCAAGTACTGGCAAATAGGACTAGATCAGATTGAAATGTCGGGTCAACATGGACAGGTTGGGGCAAATGATCTGTTTCCATTCTGTATGACTCTGTCAGTTGAAGGGACATTTGCAGTTCCTTTCAGCCGAATGGAACTTTTCACTTTTTCAGTGAAAAGAAGACATCAGCTAGAAGGCATATGTATTTCTAGTTTCTTTGGATTTGAGCACCTTGATATACTGCTATGACCAAGTAAAATGGCTACCTCTTTGTAAACGTCTTGGTTGCAGCAAAGATTTTAAATTACGTCTAACACACTGCTATACCTCTCTCCAAAAAATGTAGTTTGTTAGTAAACCAAAATCAAACAAGGAACTAATTACAAGATTTCATTAATGAAAGGAAGAACAATTTTATTACTTGTTAACCATGAGAAAAATAATAGGATGCAACATCATACACAGGCACAAACATGTGTATGTAGTTTAAACAATTGCTTGAAATACAGCTCATTCATGTTTTCCTGTGTTGGGCTTATTGTTTTCCAAGCTGGATGATTTGCAGACAACTCTTTCATTTCCAACATAAAAGAACTTATCTTTAAAGATGTAAATCAAACAGGACGTACATTTTTGAGTTTGAATGCCTTTTGAGAATGTTAATCTCAGTTCATTCTATGTTTATTTATCTCGCCTTGGTTTCATGAAGATGGAATAAGTTGAGGTCAGCTGATGTTGAGTTTTTTATTTTAAGTCCATGTGTTTGATTTTTTAAAATTATCCATGAAGGTCCCTGGTATTAAAATTGGATATTTGCATTCTAAGATTGATATTCCACATTTTTAACTATTATGACATTGCCTCCAAGTGTATAATCTAATACATATAACAGATTGTGAAAGTAAATGAGCTTTATTGGATGACTGGGGACAGATTTGATCACTGTTACTACGTTAGTGACAGTGTGGTGTTCATAGTAACAGTGTCCAGTGGTTCCAGTAGAGCTACAAAGGTTCCAACAGTTAGCCTGTTTGTGTGGGTTGGCTCGTGTTCAACGAGTATTTGGACATCAGTGCCAGCTGCTTTTGCCTGGCCTTTTGGCTACAGTTCAAAAAATGAATAGATTTTGAAGAACGTTTTGTTTGCACTCAGCTTTTGGTTATAAAGTTTAAGAGAAAGCCAATTCAATTTCATGCCATGACTTATTGGTCTTGAGCTATGATTCTTGCCTTGGGTGGATAGCAGACACACGAGAGGTCCAGGGGTCAAATCTTTGGGGCAGCACTGTGGCTCAGTGGTTAGCACTCCTACCTCACAGTGCCAGGGACCTGAGTTCAATTCCAGCCTTGGGTGACTGTCTGTGTGGAATTTGCACATTTTTCTTATGTGTAGGTTTCCTCCAGCTGCTCAGCTTTCCTCCCACAATCCAAAGATATGCAAGTTAGGTGGATTGGCCATGCTAAATTATCCGTAGTGTCTGCAGATGTGTAGGCTAGGTGGGCTAGCCATCGGAATAGGGTAGGGAGGATGAGTCTGGGGTGAGGGGGCGCGGAATGTTCTTCAAAGAGTCAGTGTAGACTTGTTTGGCTGAATGACCTGTTTCCACACTGTAGGGATTCTATTCTATTCTGTTCAGTGAGGAGTTAGTTAATTTAGAAATATCATCTTTTGAATTTATTTATTCACTCGTGGGACGTGGGCGTTGCTGGCTGGCTAGCATTTATTGCCCATCCTGAGTTGCCCTTGAGAAGATGGTGGTGAGCTGCCTTCTTGAACTGCTGCAGTTCATGTGTTATAGCTAATCCCACAAGGGAATTCTAGGATTTTGATTCAGCAACACTGAAGGCACAGTAATATATGACTTAGTCAGGATGGCGAGTAGTTTGGAAGGGAATTTGCAGGCAGTGGTGTTCTATGTATCTGTTGCCGTTGTCCTTCTAGGTGGTAGTGGTTATGGGTTTGGAAAGGAACTGTCTAAGGATTTTTGGGGAACTTCCGCAGTGCATCTTGTAGATGATACACACGGCTGCTACTGATCATCAGTGGTGGAAGGGCTGGATGCTCATGGATGTGGTATGAATCAAGCGGGCTGCTTTTTTCTGGATGGTGTCAAGGTTCTTGAGTGCTGTTGCAGCTGCACTCATCCAGTATATTCCATCACACTCCTGACTTGTGCCTTGTAGATGGTGAACAGGCTTTGGGAGTCAGGAGGTGAGTTACTCGCGACAGTGTTCCTAGTTTCTGAACTGCTATTGTTACTACTTTATTTATAGCGCAAGTCTAGTTGAGTTTCAGATCAATGCTAACCCCAAGGATGTTGATTTTAGTGTGGGATTCAGAGGTGGTAACCCCACTGAATGTCAAAGGTCAGTGGTTAGGTTGCCTCTAATCAGAAATGGTCATTGCCAAGAATTTGTGTGGCACGCATGTTCTTTGCCATTTATCAGCCCAAGCAACAACTTGAACCACAAGGTTTAATATTTGGTAGTCCAGGCAAATAAAAAGGGAGGTACGAGGTTGTAAAATTCACCATATTTCTATTTCCACCCTAATGATTCCATTATGATTGGCCTACATCAAATCGATATGTAGTCCAGTCTTTCCCAGTTTGGTAAATCAGTGATCATATCCCTAAATAATAAAAGCAAATTACTTTAGGGTGTAGGTTTGCTCACTGAGCTGTAGGTTTGATATCCAGACGTTTCATTACCTGGCTAGGTAACATCATTAGTGGCAACCTCCAAGTGAAGCGAAGCTGCTGTCTCCTGCTTTCTATTTATATGTTTGTCCTGGATGGGGTTCCTGAGGTTTGTGGTGATGTCATTTCCTGTTCATTTTCTGAGGGGTTGATAGATGGTATCTAGATCTATGTGTTTGTTTATGGCGTTGTGGTTGGAGTGCCAGGCCTCTAGGAATTCTCTGGCATGTCTTTGCTTAGCCTGTCCCAGGATAGATATGTTGTCCCAGTC
>NC_057723.1:14348570-14371761 GCF_004010195.1 Chiloscyllium plagiosum | reverse complement strand
AAAAAAAACCCACCATTTCGACTGGGACAACACATCTATCCTGGGACAGGCTAAGCAAAGACATGCCAGAGAATTCCTAGAGGCCTGGCACTCCAACCACAACGCCATAAACAAACACATAGATCTAGATACCATCTATCAACCCCTCAGAAAATGAACAGGAAATGACATCACCACAAACTCCAGGAACTCCATCCAGGAAAAACATATAAATAGAAAGCAGGAGACAACAGCTTCGCTTCACTTGGAGGTCGCCACTGATGATGTTACCTAGCCAGGTGATGAAACGTCTGGATATCAAACCTACAGCTCAGCGAGCAAACCTACACCCTAAACCTCAACCTGAGCTACAAACCTTCACAAACCTTGCAAGCAAATTACTACTGATACTGGACATCTGAAACAAACACACAATGCTAGGGAAACTGAGCAATCCTGGCGGCATCAGTCAAGAGAGAAACAAAGTTAACATTTCGAGAATGGTATTTGATTCATTATTGTCACATGTACCTAACTACAATGAAAAGATTTGCTCTGAGTGCAGTACAGGAAGGTCATACCATACAAAGATTGTAAGCTGATTGGAGAGAGCAAGGAATACAAAATTACAGCTGCAAACAAGGTGCACAAAAAGCAAGATCAACATTAGATTTAAAATTTTCCAGGTCCATTTAGAAGTCTAACAACAATGGGGAAGAAGCTGTTCTTTAACCTGTTGGTACATGTGTTTAAGCTTTTGTATCTTCTCCCTCACTGAAGAAATTGGAAGAGATTATAACCAGGATGGAGGGTTTTTGATGTCTGCTTTTCCGAGGCATCGAGAATTATCCATGGAGTCAATGGATGGAAGGTTGGCTTGCGCGATGGACTGGGCTGTGTTCATAACTCTCTGTAGTTTCTAATGGACCTGGGCAGAGGAGTTGCTGTACCATGCCGTGATGCATCCGGATAGAATGCTTTCTACGATGCATCTGTAAAAGTTGCTGAGGGCCTTTACAGACATACCAAATTTCCTTAGCTTCCTGAAGAAGTAGAGGCATAGTATGACCCTTCCTCAGAACTGATTTTGAAACTGAATGCTCATATCCCTATTGACTATTTCAGTATCTAAAATGGCCTTAGAAAATGCATATAGCATATTGTCTGCCTGTGTATCAATCTTCCAACCAACCTTGTTTATCAAGGTTAATAAAAGGGTACTAAGATCTCCATACCGCTTTGTGGCCAAATGATCAAGGGTTCTAATTGTATCCCCAACTCTGGCAGATTACCCCGTGGTCACTTAGTACATTAATTCATTTAAGACAGGCTTCTGCTGCCACCTGGAAGGACAGTTGATCTTGTTAGTGCTATTTGCTTCCAGTTCCCTATCATAAAGTGTCAAAGAGAAAGTTAAGTGCGGGTGCTTTGCTTGGGCTAGGCTGGCAAGCTCCAGGGAACACTACAGGTGGCTGGATGGCTGGAATAGGTGGGCCACAATGGAGCAGAATGTGTGAGGAGGTGACGGGGCTGTTACGGAGGCAACTCTCCTTTACCTTTACCTGCCAACGCAGTGAAAACTTTGGGGTGGGAAGAGGCCCATCAAGGTCTCCAATTGTTCCAGAAATGGATGGACTGCCCAATGCCTCTCCCACCACTGTTTGCAGTTGGAGGAAGGGCTTGGTGGGTTTGTGGTTGGCACAGCGCCACTAATCTGCACATGCTCCACCGGCTGGCGGAATGGCATGTAAAGATCATGCCCAATCGATTGTTGGATCAGGGCATCGCTGGCTAGGCCAGCATTTTCCCATCCCATGAGACTCGACCACATTTCCAAGAGTCTGGAGTTGCATGTAGATCAGGAATGCCAGATTGCCTGGTGAGGGTGGCAGAATGCCTTCCATTAAAGGACATCAGTGATTCAGATAGGTTTCCACGATAATTGATAGTGGTTATATGGTCACGATTAATTCTTGGTTTTTGTTTTAAAATTGATTTCAAACTTTACCCTCTGCTATGGTGGAATTTAAACCCATGTCCTCGGAACATTAGCCTGGTGTTCTGAATTACTGGTTTAGTGATATTAATACTATTCCATTACCTCTCTCATTGAGCGTACAACAGACCAAGTGAGTAATGGCCCTACATATATCATCTTATGTATGTGTAAAACTATGCCCATGGCAAATTGTGCGAATATGTAATTGATGTCAACAGCTCTTACTATCTTTGGTCTGAGGCCATTGACCTGGAAGCCTCAAGATAGCCCCATCTTGTTCCTGTATGATTTGCAGTCTCAGCTGTTACCCATTGACTGTTTCTTTGATAATCCAAACAAGAAAAAGATTTTTGCTTTTGTTGCAAGTTTCATTTGGGTGTTTATGTAATATGAAATGTCATTTATTGATAGTGACCAAGAATTTTGTAACTCTCTTGTCTCCGTTCTACAACCAGCCTCGTTTCTATATTTGTGTCATTTAATCCCCTCATTCCACTATTGTTGCAGTTGGCTTAAGCACAACTGATATTGAGGGCATTGCAGGCAGTGCAGAGCTTTGATGGGCACAAGTGACAGTTTACAAGATATATGGACATTCCAACGACAAAGACGGTTTCCAAATCAGGCGTTCAGTGCCAAACGTGGGCCCAGAAGTAGCCAGACATTTACAGCATACCATGTTGTATGTTGAAGACGAATGTCTGGATTTTGGAGTCTGCATTAGTGACTGTAAATGCAAGTCAGGGTAAACTCAACATGCACCTTCCAGCTGCAGATTTAATGTCAATTGATCCTTCTCCTGAATCTTGGTAGCTTTTTTCACCAAAGCATTGTACGCATTTTTAAACTTGTGGGAGCCCTAGTCTACAGGAATAGGCTTGTTAAAAGTGAACGGTGCCCTTCAGTTTTTGTTTGGTAGGCGAGCTTTTATTTGAACTATCTTGCTTTGCTTACATTTTACTGATGAATTGATTTTTGTTTCTAAGGCTAGTTCCTATGTCAGTAAAGATTGTCACATGCTTTTTTAAATGTTGAACCAATAATTGACCCCCATATACTGCCACTTAAAAATTACACTTTACCAATGGCCACATTTTTAAATACCTTGTAAAGCTCCTTGTACGTGATCTGAGGTGCATAGCCAATTCTTGATATTTACTGTAATGAAGAGGCAAAATTGTATCTTTTGGGCTAGTTTTGTACCAGAATCAGGGAGAAACTACTGAATCTTAATCTTAATGATTATTGACCTTTTTAATTTTTGTCCATCAACACAGACAGGTGCCTTCCCAAATCATTCTGACGATAGAATGTGCCTTCCCAAGTAAACAGACTGCTGGCACAAGGCCAACATTTCCTGAAAGCAGAAGCAAGTGATTCAAGCAACTCAGTAACCACCTAAACTGTGCAGAGCCAGCTTTGGACACTCTGAACTGGCCTGCAACTACAGAACTGGCTTCCCTGTCATTTACAATGCAGATGTTGTTCGGAATCAGAAAATCAGGGCTAACATCTTCCAGAAGCAGAAAATTACAAGACTGAGTATCTTTTGTGCGTCTTCCACATTTAATGTTTATGCCAATATTGAGTGATGACCGGGACAGTGTGACACGGATAAACCGCTGACTCGAGTTGCATTGTTATTGTGTCAATTTCCAAGAGAATGGTCTAAATCCAGTTTCTACTTGATGCCTCCTGGGTATTAACAATCTGTAATAGATGGTTAACATATAAAAACTTACAATATACTTCCTTGTGCAAGGGTTGATGTTGTACAGAATTAAAACCATGGTCTGGTCTCAAAGTAGGTTACGCCTGTGCATGCAGCTGTTGTTACACAGTGGGAGGATTTTGATTTTCAATGCCATGAGAATTTGCTTTTTACTCTAAGGCGCAACAGATTTTTATGACATGAGGTTTGCTGCACATGACATTTGTAGGGCACGGGGAAGGAGAGGCTGGAACAGTGTTCAAGTGGCATCTGGGTTGCCACAGGCAAAAGTCAAATTTACAGCTACAATATGAGCATTGGTTCAAATCTGTTTTAAGTGGCACACTTTTTAATAATCTAACATTCTGTGATGTAACTGAACTACACATGATCATGAATGTTTGCTAAATGGCTCAGAGGCAAGTTTTACACTTGCATGACAGGTGGATGTACCTCCCAATGTCCCATAAAATGTGTTCTTTGCCTAGATTGATCAACAACTTGAGTATGAACTCACAGTCTCTGCATCACGGCAATGCTCCTCGTGCAGATAACCTTGCCAGCCTTTATATGTAGCCTTCCAAACCTTTACAGGATGCAGAGATTCCTTACATTATCATTGAGGCTGTGCAGAGACCCTGGCAGGCACCCTCATGCTGTCCACATGCATACGCTCACAGAGTTCTGTGATACGTTCATGTAATCCCGACAGTGCAGCAGGAGGATGCTCAGCTCAACATTTGGCACTGAGCCTCCAAAGAGCATCTGACCCAGAGCTACCTCATCCCTGTCACCCCGCAAAAGGTTTTTATCATGGCTAACCCATTCAACCCAAACATCCCTAGACACCTATGCTAAAGATAGATTGCCCCATCGACAATCCACCTAACATGCACATCTTTGGACCATGGGAAGAAACTGCCTATTATCTGAACATGTGGTTTGCAAAATGCCTTAAGAATTTAATGATGTTAAAGGCTGTATCTAAATGCAAACTGTTGTTGCTTGAATATGTGAAATATCAGCGAATTTATAGGACAGATTTGGATATATGAGAATCCGGTACCAAACTATCCTTTGGATCAAAAATTGGAAGGTTTAATTCCTATTCAGATGTCTGACCTCTGTCCAGTTTTACTGCTATTATTACAATTATTTTTTAACTTCCATCCATCTGATTTCTAATACCTAGAACTTTCATGAATTAAATCAGTTTTAAAAATGGCGACACTAATTACTGTAGATTTGTGCTCTTATCTGTTTGATTTGTACCTCACTGGAAGTTTCGCATATTGAGATGAAGGTTGCCTGGAGATTATCTGTTTGAAAACACAACAGCGAAGCCAGACATAGGAATACATAGAGGAACTGTATTTTAGGCAACTGTCTTTTGACAGAGCAAAGAGAAGAATGATGGATTTGTAACAGCAGAACTGGGTGGCTTGCTTTCTCTACCTTTGTGTCTCTCAGCCTCTCAAAAGACAATGCCTGTTGATAAAGCAAATTATAAACAAGTCATTCGCTGATAACATAGATAACTACAAAGTTTATTAATGTGAAAGAAAAAAAACTCATGAATTAAGCTACTGTGATCTGCGATTCAGCCTAAAACCTCAAGGATAGTTTAGAAATCTGTAAATTGCTTATGCTTTATTTTAGTTTTTGTACTAGACTACATTCCTCTTTTTAAATATTTTAACCTGTGTTTGAGTGCATGGTGTTTTATTACTTCGAGGAGAAAGTGAGGACTGCAGATGCTGGAGATCAGAGCTGAAAATGTGTTGCTGGAAAAGCGCAGCAGGTCAGGCAGCATCCAAGGAACAGGAGAATCGACGTTTCGGGCATAAGCCCTTCTTCAGGAGAAGAAGGGTTTATGCCCGAAACATTGATTCTCCTGTTCCTTGGATGCTGCCTGACCTGCTGCGCTTTTCCAGCAACACATTTTCAGTTTTATTACTTCGCTCAGCATTAGTAGCTCATAAAATTTGTTCATCTTTCACTTAAGAAGACTTTGTAATGGGCTAATTCATGTTTGAACGAGGAAGTGAAATGTAGCCATTTTTAAAAAAAAAATTAAAAATCTTTGTGCTGAACTGAGGGAATGTGAAAAACAGTATGTAAAAAGAACTAATGTCATCTGGTCATAACATCTTTGTCTAAAAGCTTTTAAACCAAAATTTATCTTTAATAAACATTGACTGTAAACTGACGTTGTAAGAGAAGAGTGTGCAGGGAGCTGTTGACAGTCAAAAAGTAGAGGAGATAGGAATGAATGATAACAAAACTTGCCTCAAGTTTTTTTGTGGGGCCACAGGGTACACTTGTTCCTCCTCCATGTCCCGTCAATGCTTTTTCTTTGTGACTTGCTTGGACAGTTGATTCAAACCACCAACAGCAACCGACCTATGTTAACCTGACAGGAAAACTGCAGATTCTGAAAGCAAATCATTCTGGAAATCACAGGACTTCAGGTAGCATCCATAGAGAGAGAGAGAGAGAGACAGAGCAAGCTAACATTTCAAGTCTAGATGAAGAATCATCCAGGCTCAAAATGTTAGCTCACTGTCTCTCCATGGATGCTGTGTGACCTGCTGTGATTTCCAGCATTTTTTGTTTGCAGTACGGATTCCAGCAGGTGTAGTAATTTGCTCCTTAACTGCAGATTCTGCCCCTTTTGAATTTCCTGAAAATGGCATCAGAGATCTATTGATTTAATAAGTCTCTGAGGTGTATTAATTTATTTGCATTTCATCTGCTGCAGCATTGCCTTATCCACCTGCAGCCTCTGGCTAGTGTATACTACACAGATGGGAAAAGGTATAGTTCCAAATTGGCAAGCAACTTGCTTATTGTTAATTGTTCCCCTTTTTAGTTTCTGTTGGAGAATGGTTTAAATCTACCATTAAAATAGAATACAATTATTCATACCGAATTGATTTGGTACAGTGTAATTGTGAGTGAATTTTACTGAGTAATTTGGGATTCTCAATGAATGTCTGGACGGATGAGCAGTTGTGGATGTATAATCATAATGTCTGTATCTATGTGTCTACAATGGGTGTGGCAGACATATCGGTTGAGTTGGATGAAACATATTGCATATGTATGTACACAGTGAATACTGTCCTTTACAAAGTGTCAAGAAACAGGTCCAGACTTCAAAGCATTTCACTTGAAAATGTAAACATTGGTGTGCAGGGAAAGATTCTGGGGCATGCCATTATACATTTTTCCAGTTGGGTAATTGATGTGTACTTTGTGTATATTATGGTAGTCAGGTTGGGTTTTTTGTTTGAGTGAGGAGAAAGTGAGGTCTGCAGATGCTGGAGATCAGAGCTGAAAATGTGTTGCTGGAAAAGCGCAGCAGGTCAGGCAGCATCCAGGGAACAGGAGAATCGACGTTTCCTGAAGAAGGGCTTATGCCCGAAACGTCGATTCTCCTGTTCCCTGGATGCTGCCTGACCTGCTGCGCTTTTCCAGCAACACATTTTCAGTTTTGTTTGAGTGAGGCCAGTAAATATGCAGGATTGCACCATCCCTGTTAGAACCTCCGTGACTCTTGTGTATTGCTTCGGAGTTCTGCCCAGACATGCAAATAGGCAGAGGGATGTTGTGTAGTAATCTAGAAGGGGGTGAGAGTGTGACATGAATGATAAAGGCAAGTTCAAATGTGTATGCAAGATTGTAGTTAGAAAGAGAAAGAACCACAACAGTTAGTTTTTCGTTTGCTGCATCTCACGGACTATTCTAAATAAATCTGAATGAATTCCTGTCAGTTCTCCTCTTAAAGATTGCAAAGTATATGGAATGAGTAAATAACTCATTTTTAATTTAAACAGAAAGAATCTCCATCAAAAGAACACCAGGAATTTCCTCAAGAATTAGCAGCGCTTCATGGAGATGGTGGTAAGAAACTGGCAGTGATTTAACTTGGGGCTATTTTGTTGTAATGTGGAGGGATCATTTTGAACTCTAGAACATAAGAAAGAGGAACAGGCACAGGTCATTTGGTCTTGTGAATCTACTCTGCTATTCGGCAAGATCTGCCTCACTTGACCTTCCTTCACAGTCTGCATCCCCCATAATTCCATTGGCACCCAAGGATCCATCCGCCTCCCACTTGGATGTCAGTTAATGGGCTGAAGCTCTCATCTGTGACAATTCCTATGATTTAAAATTTATTTAAAAAGTGCTACTGGGACTTCCATAGACTTGAGGCTAATTTATTTACATGCTTTCAAAACATCTTTCGATGTTAACATCTCAATGTACAGGCACCGGACTGCCTATTGACCAAGACTAGTGCCGCTAGTAGCTTTGGGGTAGGTAATTCTCTGTGAGATCTTAAATGTAGCTCTGCAGAGCGATGGAAATAGTGAGATGAGGAAACATCGGAAAAGGGTGTGGGGCAGCAAAGAAAACTAATCAGCTTTGACAGAATAACATCTGTCACCTCAGGAAAGTATTTGTTTGCCAACTCCAGTATATGTATTTAAAGTAATGTGGCGCTGTTTTCTTTGCAAAACTGTTTTTCTTTCATTTTTAAGCAGTATTGTATGACAGAATGTAAATTTTTACTTAATCTCTACGAATTAATTGTCTGTATTTCATCTTCAGGCTCAAGTCATGGTGTTATACAATAGTCAAGCTGTTGCATTTGCGCTATAATAAGGATAAACTCAGCACAGAAGCTGAAGTCTAAAATTAATAAGTAATGTACCCTTTTTCCAAACTTGCCAATCAATCATTTGGACACTGAAAGTAATTGATTGGAAGTGCGAGCTAGAATTGTACTGGAATACTGTGGATCCCACCACCAGGAGCAAATGCAGATCCTGATCCTGTGTGAACGACAAAGAGGATTCCATTTTGTTTTACTGTGGCCCAGCCAGCTCAGAGTCAGTCCCCTCAACAAAGGGGATTCTTAATCTCCTGGTTATATTTTCTTTTTTTCACTAAGGGGATTCTAAATCCCCTGGTTAATCTCCTGGTTTTATTTTTTTTTAACCACCACCACTATTGCCTAACTGCAGTAGTGCTGAATACTTTCCCCAGCGCTCATGATGTGTGTATGCAGGTGTGAGACACAGTGAAAGACAACAGGTGTACAAGTCTTTATTCAGTTCCCACCACCAGGAAGAAAGCAAACACTCGAGTGGCCAGTGACAAGCAGTGCCCTTCTCATCAAAGGGCAATGCTGCATGATCAAAAAAGTGAAGGGGAGGGCAGGGACAAAGAAGATTCCTTTGGCAGCCAATTAAGAGACTATTGCCAGGACAGCCATCCTACTCCGTGTAAACTGCCTTGCGAGACATGAGCGGCCCAGTCAGAGGGTCGGCAGAAGCACTGATCGGGGTGGTCACTCCTGATGCAGCAAGGATAGGGAGAAAACCCCTCCAGACTGAGGCACCTTTTGATAGATAACCAGAGAAAAGTTGTCAAAGGCAGGCAAGTCCCATCAGTTGAAGGACTGAACCTCTTGTAACAGTATCAGAGTGTCCATTGCTGCTGCTGGGGCCCCTCCATGGACCATGGAACCTCGGAAAAGTGAAGGGGCAGAGCAGAAAGCTGCCTCAAAGAGATTGTCGGGTTCAACAGGTAGGGGGAGGCCTGCTCTGACAGGGCAGTGAGATGGACAATTAATTACCTTTTAATTAACCTGGAACAAGCAGTGCCATTACACCTTTGGTAATACCTCACGATAGTGAAACCATATCAAAGCTCTGGATTCCCTCATGTCTCATTTTACCATCCTTTCCACCTCTGAGTCCACCTTCAAAGAACTGGTGAATTCCCAGTCCTGAAATCTTATTCCTTCAAACATTAATTAGTTGAGTTAAAGACTGTCACTGAAATATTATGAGCACATATTTCTAGGGAATTATACTTAAGATGAAATGGTCAAGAACATTACTAATTTGCTTGGCATATTGCAATTTACCCTCCTCTAGAGAAAGCTGGTCCATTAATTCTGTGCCAATATCAACAGGCCAAATTTGATTTGACTTATTGTAGTCACATGTACCTAAGTACAGTGAAAAGTTTGTTTTGTTTTGCGAGCAGTACAGGCAGATCATAACATACAAGGACGTATAGATTATAGGGTACATAGAGCGAGGCATACAAGGTTACAGCTGCACAGGAGGTGCACCAAAGCAAGCTTATCATTTGATTTGAAATTAGTGAAGTCCATTCAGCAGTCTAATAACAACAGTGAAAAAGCTGTTCTTAAACCTGTTTTAATGCGTTTAAACTTCTGTATCTTTTTTAGAAGAGGTTGGAAGAGAGTAATACCAGGGTGGGAGGGGTCTTTGATGATAGCCTTTCCAAGGCAATAAGAAATGAGGATGGACTCCATGGACGGGAGGTTGGCTTGCTTGATGGTCTGGGCTGTGTTTGCAACTTTCTGTAGTTTCTTACAGTCCTGGGCAGAGCAGTTGCTGTACCAAGTCATTATGCACCCAGATAGTTTGCTTTCTGTGGTGCATCTGTAAAAGTTGGTGAGGGTCTTTATGGACATCCTGAATTATCTAAGCCTCCTGAGGAAAAAGAGGCATTGTTGTGCCTTACTGACGCCATGAAATGAATCTGAGCTGCTCCCAATGTTCTGAGGCCAGTTAGATTTCCTGCACCATGCACTGCACTATTCCATGTTTAAGAAGGATACAAAGACTGTGCTGATAATACTTTGAATGAAGTAAGTACGGAGATTATATGAGGTGAAGTTGGTCTAGAGATTAATTTTGTATCAATCAACAATACTGTATTCACTACAACCACGATATCTGTACAGGAACTGAGACTTAATGGAAAAATTACTCTGATCACAATGGTGAACAAAGTCACAAATACCTTCAAACGAACATGGCAGGTGACCAGGCAATTTCCAAATTTTCACCTGACTTACTGCCTTAGTCATATGCCAAATCTTGCATATTCATTTAACCATTGTTTTAAAATGTCTACCAATCAATCAATTAAATAGATTGGTAGTCCTCTCTTCACAAAGCACTTTGAACACTACAAAAATTACATATGCTGAAGATTGGCAACATCTACATTTGGACACTGACAAGTGTCCCTTCTGGGAAAGGGAGTAGCTTCCTCATTATATTGGAAGGAAATCGTGTTTCTAAAATGTAGCATTTGAAATGCGTGGCCATTGTTACTTTCACCTGAGTTTAATGAGTGCTACTTAACACCATTGCACCAATAAACTGTAAAACCAAGCTTAGACATATGCTAATAGTAAATAAAAGTCAGCTTCTTATAGACCCTCTTTATTCTCACTGTTTGATTTTGATTTGTTCACACTGAGTGTATATATAGACAACACAGTTTTGCAATTTAAAAAACTAAGTTGCCTTAGTTAGCCACAAAGGATAGCTGCATTTTTAAATGTTAATTCTCACTATCCAGTAAGTGATTATTCCTTTAGTTATCAATTTGCTTCAGTTCATTACCATATACTTGAATTTGTCTCCTCCTGTACTCATTAAAATAGAATTGTTTGTGCTTTCATGACGCCAAGTTGCTTGCTTAGGTTTGACCTAAATAAGGATCAAATCATACAAATTCTTCTCCTTTTATGTAAAACAAGTTATTTCAAACAAATTCTGTAATTCGTTTTAAATGCATGACCAGACATCTATTGGATGGAATGATGAAATTTCAGGAAAAGATCAGGTCAGAAAATTGTTTTAATATATAAAAAAAACTGTTAAATTAAGCTCCTTTTAAGCATAAAGTTTTCAAGCAAAGTATCTAAGTTTTTAATGATTTTGGTCACATAACACAGAAATTTCCCTTACTTCGCCAATACTCTTACATCAGAGAATTTACTCATTCTGTGAGCAGTGTTTGCTGTTTTTGCTTTATGTGTTGCTTCAAGTCTCTATTTCATATTTGACTCCATTTATTTTGCCTTTCACAATTTGATCACGTTGGTATTCTAGTACTAAAGTATTTTTTCTCTATTTCCTCATTATTTTTCTGCCTCTTCCTCTTTAACTCCCTGAAGGCTTTCTGTTCTCACCCCTCTCACTTCAGCTCTATCGATTTCAGATTTAAATACACAAACATTTCTTTGCCTCTTTCAGTCTTGTTAGTGATTCAAATGGAAAGAGATAAAGTATAATGTATATAAAATAGATTTATTATTAAAGTTTGATGACTTGCATTTTTTTTGAAAAAACTAGAATTGAAACAGTGCCAAAAGGCTGAAAATGTGTACAAAGGTTGTGTATAGCCTTCTTTCTGGGCCAGCTGACGCATATTTACATTTAGATTCACTTTATCACAACAACTGAAGACTTGATTCTCTTTTTGTGCTTTGTTAATCCAAACACATTCAGCAGGCTTCAGGCCATGTTGATAGGCGCTGTTGGCAAAAATGGAAGACCGGTTTGTAGAATGCAATTCTTTGTGCAGCAGCTCAGTGAGAACTGATGTGAATGAGATAGAATAGTAGTTATGGCTTAGGAGGTTAAAAAAATGGAAATGCATGGAGAGCTGAACCTGCCCAGTGTGTTGTGTGCATTTTCTGCAGCAGAGTATCATCTCACTGTAGATTGTGAGCATGATTTTTTAATAAGTAGGAAACGTTTGGATTTTTAACCAATCCTTGATATATTTGCACATGGCTGATTGTAAAATATTAAAGCAAATATAATCAAAGTGCACATTCCAGTAAACATGCTTACAGCTTGTTCCTCAGTTACGAACAGATCCAGTTTAAAGTGAAATCAGCATTGCAATTTCTGGAGTTCTTTATTTTTGGTTTGAAAGGAGAGGGTAGAATAATATAGTTTAATACTGAACTGTGTTTAGCCATCACATTAAATGACATGAAAGCTACAGATGATTAACAAGTTCCTAGTAAAGGTGTATGTGTACAGCATGTAGAAATCTTTCTCTGTCTTTGCAATAATCTTCACCTGAAAAGATTCTGCTCCATTTAATCTTGCTAATTCAGTACAGCAGGATCATCATCCTAATGTGAATGTTCAAATTCCCTCATTTGCATTCAGGATTCAATGTGTAGTCTCAGCAAGAGCACTGGCAGTTTCATGCTGAATTGAAAATGTGGCCTAAGGGAAATGTATTTGAAAACCTTTTCTAAATGGGAAGGATTTCTGTGTTCCTCCTTAGTCATAGAGTCATAGAGATGTACAACAAACTGACCCTTTGGTCCAACTCGCCCATGCCAACCAGATATCCCAACCCAATCTAGTCCCACCTGGCAGCATGTGACCTATATCCCTCTAAACTCTTCCTATTCATATACCCATCCAGATGCCTTTTAAATGTTGCAATTGTACTAGTCTCCACCACTTCCACTGGCAGCTCATTCCATCCACATACCACACTCAGTGTGAAAAAGTTGCACCTTTGGTCTCTTTTATATCTTTCCCCTCTCACCCTAAACCTATGTCCTCTAGTTCTGGATTCCCCCACCCCAGGAAAAGCCTTTGTCTATTTATCCTATCCATGCCCCTCATGATTTTATAAACCTCTATAAGGTCACCCCTCAGCCTCCAATGCTCCAGGGAAAACAGCCCTAGTCTATTCAACCTCTCCCTTTAGCTCAAATCCTCCAACCCTGGCAACATCTTTGTATGTCATCAGGAACTGAGACTCCATGGTAATTTTAAAGAAACAACGAGCTGCTCAGATGCTGCCTGACCTGCAGTGCTTTTCCAGCATCACTCTTTTCAACTCTGATTCTCCAGCATCTGCAGTCCTCACTTGCTCTTCAAAATCACCCTTTTCTAATCCCACTAAAAACATGATTTGACTAGCATTAACAATTTTTTTTATCATAGTAACAAATATAGTGATCTCAAAATCCAGAAAATCTCAAGCATTTAGCTCGGACTATAGTACCAGATAAGCTGACTTGATTTTTTTGGGTCCCACACAATATGATATGGCCTGCGTGTTACCTTTATAAGTTAGCTCACTTAATATATACCACAAAGACTTCATTCTTGTTGAGACAGATATCATGCAGTTTATTAACAACACCAACCAACTATTTACCTTACTATAATATTACAGACATGCACTTGATCTGGGTTCAGTGCTACTTATGTTCCATGTACACAAATGACTGATTGAACACACTGCATTGACTCCATTTCACTCAGAAATTGACTGACTGAAGGTGAGATGGATATTTTTTATGCCTGAACTGCACATGTTGCGGTATCAATAACCTTAAAGGTGCACTGTTCAATTGGTCTGGAATCTATGTCATAATACAAAATTCCCTTCTTTTTTTTCCAATAACATGTACAAGGATGCTCATAGAACATCTGACATGATCAGATCTAGCCCTTTTACAGTTATCATGACTTGTGTAGCTTTACCCTGCAGTGTGCTATCTGTCATCCTAGCTGGATATGTATCATTTGTCAAAGATGTGTCGTTGTTGCCTAGCATGATACCTTCAGTAACTGAGTCCTTGTTCTATCTGATGGATGGCTCATGATACACAGTTTGGATATGTCAACTATTAATTTGCAATATTACTCATTACAATGTCATATGATCTGGACCACACATACCAACATAGGATCTTTCCTTCAACCCACAAAAACTGGGTTCTGGTTCAGACCAATGTCTTGATCTTTATTAACAACACAGACTATTTACGGAGCTACCGTATCACAGACTTACATATCCACAGTCTGGGTTCTAGCCTTGGTGTCTTACTGTACAATACAAATCTATAACTGACTGAACACATCTAACACTGACTCCATTGCACTAAGAGTGCAACTGAAGGCAATGGAGTCAGTGTTATATGTATTCTTTTATATTTTTTTAAACCAGAATGTCACATTTCATGTTGTCATGTAACTGTGTTAAAGTTGCACTATCTGTCTGGTCTGGAATCTGTGTAACAACAAAACAGGGTTAAATATTTAACAATTGATTGTTATTCCTGCTGAATTTTCCACCTTGGCCCATTCAACAGAAAGATCAGCAGTCTTATTATTTTCATTTGAGAAGTGAACGAATTTTTGTGCTTTGCACTATCTTGCTATCCATTGAAATCTCTTCTCCGATGGCTTTTAACACTTTGCTTTTTCACTTCCTTTCTTCAGATTTACTGGGAAATATTTCTGAACAGCTACAGAAGTCAGAAGCAGCCCTTCACAGGAGACATGAGAAAGAGTTGCAAGAGATCAGAGAGGAGCACAAGACGGAACTTACACAACTTAAAGAAGATCTCTGTTCAATTCATAGTGCAGAGAAAAAACAGCTTCAGCAGATACTTGCTGAGGATGTTGAGAGACTGAAACAGGAACTGCAAAAGGTTTGAGTTATGATTAAAGGCAAACCTCTGGTGCAAATTTTCAGTTCATCCTACTGGTAGAATAGGGATAACATAAAAATGGTTTGCAGAGGGCATGGAAATGTATAGTCAATTGTTTCCAATTGTTTAATCTCTAAAGGTACATTATAACTATTCGCAGCCCTCTACTTTCAACCTTCTGTGAATTCACAATTTAATTGCTCCATCATTTTTCACTGTGCCTTTAGTTGCCTATGTCCGAAACTATGGAATGCTCTCCCTGCAGCTCTCTATCTTGTTTTCCTCTTTTTAAGGTGCTTATTAAAACCTATAATTTAACCAAGTTTTTGGTCATCTGAATTAAAATTAGATAACAAGCAAGTGATTTGTTAGTAAAGAGATAGAGAAAGGATGTTTGGAGTTTGATCCAGGGAATGGGTGTGAGAGCTGCAGAATTGAACTAAAATAACCTTCTTTTCTATTAGACTTTTCATTACCTCAAAATAACCTCCAAGGTAGAAGTTTTCCTGGATACGAGGGTAACAGTGCTCCACAATAATGCCAGGGGATCTTTTCATCCACCTGAGAAGGCTGACAGGCTGTCCGTTAACCAATGCAATAAATCAGATCTTCAGGACGGATCCAATTTGGATTTGGCAATGGTTGTTTAACTAAGGGAGGAACAAAGAAAGAAAGATCAGTCCCAGTTAGCTGGACGGTGGAAGGAAAGGTAATGATAAAATTGTCACGGTCTTACCAGACCACACCTCAGGAGAGGGGAGAGATTGAGAAGGAGAGTCATTCATGGTAACCTCAGCTGGTACAGAAATTGAACCCATGCAGTGGCATCACTCCGCTTCGCAAACCACCTGTCCAGCCAATTGAGCTAACCAACCCTCTAAAATGAAAGAAAAGCATTGGAAGAAAATGCTGCGGTTGACCATGCCAAAGGCTAAAATGAAATTGAGGAGCTGCACAGAAAAATAATTCCCCATGGTTGGGGTTACTCTAATACTTTCCATGAATCTGTGAGTTCTATAAGCAGTGGTGTGGACTTGCTCAATATAGTGGCAAATATGGGTCGAGGATTGACAGATAATGTTTAATGTAGATAAATGTGAGGTGTTGCATTTTGATAGGGGAAGTCAAGGCAGGACTTATACACTTAATGGTAATGTCCTGGGTAGTGTTGCCAAGCAAAGAGACCTTGGAGTATAGCTTGATAGTTCTTTGAAAGTGAAGTCGCAGGTAGACAGGGTAGTGAAGACGGCGTTTGGTATACTTGCCTTTATTTGTCAGAGCATCGAGTATGGGAGTTGAAAGGTCATGTTGCAGCTGTACAGGACATTGGTTAGGGTACTTTTGGAATACTGCATTAAATTCTGGTTTTCTGACTATAGGAAGGATGTTGTTAAACTTGAAAGAGTTCAGAAAAGATTTACAAAGATGTTTCCTGGGTTGGAGGGGTTAAGCCACAGGGAGAGGCTGAATAGGCCCGGGGTGAGGCGCTATTTTCTCTGGATTGTCAGAGGCTGAGGGATGACCTTTATAGAGGCTTGTAAAATCATAAGGGGCGTGGTTAGGGTAAATAGTCAAGGACTTTTCTCCATGGGTGGGGAGTCCAAAACTAGAGGGCATAGGTTTAAGGTGAGAGGTGAAATATTTAAAAGGGACCTAAGGGACAACTTTTTCCATGCACAAGGTGATGCATGTATGGAATGAGCTGCCAGAGGAAGTGGTGGAGGTAGGTGCAACTACAACATTTAAAAGACATCTGGATGGGTACATGAATAGGAAGGGTTTAAATGAATATATGCCAAATGCTGGTAAATGGGACTAGATTCATTTAGGATATCTGGTCGGCATGAACAAGTTAGGCTGAAGGGCCTGTTTCTGTGCTGCACATCTCTATGGCTCTAAATGCTTTTGGTTCATTATTCATCATCTTCTTAATGGCAGTTAAGAATTAGCAACAAATGCTGGTGTAACCAGCAATGGTCACATGGCATGATCAAAACACAACAAAATCTCTCAAATGCAGGAACTTAAAACAGTAAATGCTGGAAATGCGCAGATCTATCAAACATAATTTGGGTATAAATCCTTCAATGAAACTTTGTTTCAGAACAACTTCACTAATGCGAAAAATTATTGGGGAAAGAAACATCACCACTTCAAGGATTTAAATGCTAGATGTAGACTCTTCCTGTGAACAAAGCTACAACCTGTTCCTTTTGAGCTTGGTCTGTTGACTGGTTATTTGAATAGTGCTTAAAACTTACTTGCATTGTGGCAAGCGGGCATTATTTATTTAAAAGTCAATGATTATCAAACTGTTTTGTATACTCTACAGAAAGAAGCTGCACAGTCAGAGTCCAGAATAGATGAACTGAAAGCCAGCCACTCTGAATATGTCAAAATCCTAAGAGAGGAATGTGAGGCTGCGATAGCAGGTTTGTACACTTTATCGGAGTTGCATTCATGCTTCTCTGAATGAGAGAAAGGTGAGGTTTATTCTGCATATGAATGATGAAAGTTGACTGCTATCTGTTTTTATAAAAATCACCTTTGAAATCCAATTACACTTTCGATTATAGGTTACTCAAACCTAAAAATCAAGAAAAAAATACCAAAGGTCATTGAAAAGAGAACAAAACGCATATTTCTTGTAGAATGAACCAAAAAGTGGCTTTACAAAATAGTACACTCGCTTTGAAAAGAGAAAAGCCTCTTGACATAATCCTGACTAATAAAAGCTGCTTTAGCAACAGTTTCCATAGCAATAGTAATCTGTTGGTCTACAAGATGAGTTTACCCTATATTTACCTGAAACAGGTCACATTTTGTTTTGGAAGGAAGCTTACTGCCATGGGCTAAATTTGCACATTCATACTTACTGCCTCTTCACTGCCTGGACCAATTCCACTTAACTTGCTGTTCTTTTCTAATCATCTTTCACACTTACCACAGACTTGCATTGTGTCATGTGAGTCCTCTTTTATGTCTGAGATACAAGGGCGTCCCTTCTTCCAGGCATTGCAACTCTCTTTTAAATACTATGGCTCTTTCAGAGTTAACACTGTGGGCAAATTTGTTTGCTTTATCAATCCCCATTTTGACCCTACCACCATTAATCTTCCCTTTACGTCTTTCCTTCGACGTTAATAGATAATAAATTATAGTCCCAAGATCTCTCTTTATAATGAAAGTGTTTCAAATCTACAAACCATGGATTGGTTTGGAGGTGCCAGTGTTGAACTGGGGTGGACAAAGTTAAAATCGCACAACATCAGGTTATAGTCCAACAGGGTTATTTGGAAGCACTAGCTGCTCCTTCATCAGGTGGTTGTCGCTCCGAAAGCGAGTGCTTCCAAATAAACCTGTTGGACTATAACCTGGTATCGTGTGATTTTTAACTTTAGAAACCATGGAGTTTTAGGTGTCCTTTGAATAATGCCCGAAGCAGTAGTTAGTTCTATAGTAGCCAGCTCTTGTACTTTGTTAAAAGAAAGTTGTGTGAAAAGCTAAGCCAGCCTAATCTGCTGATTATTTTCCCCTTTTTCTAAAAGGTGATCAGTGATCAGGCACTGAGGCTGTCTGCCTTAAAGGAGCAAACAGCCAACATATTGTTCTGACTCTTTCCAATTCTTTTTGCACTCTTTCTAGCCCATCCCACACAAAAACACCAAGATCTCCCATAAGGAACTATTTTCCCTGTTTATATTGACAACAATAGGTTTCTTTAATATGGTACAAGTTATTGTAAAACTGTAAACTGATCTCAGCCATTTCTTATTAAAAAAATGTCTAAATCTTACTGAAATCGGTAGAAGTGCAATTAGAAAAGCAAAACAGAAGCAACATTTTGCAAGTACTGGTCATCTGATATAAAAACACAACGTTCTGGGAATATTCAGCGGATCAGGCAACATGTGTGGAGAGAAACAGTGGTAACGAGTCAGATCGAGGTGACTCTTCATCGGAACAGTTGAAACTGTTCTGCAGAAAGGTCATCTCAACCTGAAACGTTACCCCAATTTCTGTCCAAAGATGGAAGTGAAAATAGGGCAGTTCCATTACGTTAGTTTTACAACCGTTACAAGGTTAAAAATCTAACCTTAGCTTTTAGCTTAGCCAATTTTCTCACCATATCTTTCCAAATTCACCTCATAGATTTTGATTTTTCATATGATTTATTATTGTCGCATGTATCAAGATACAATGACAAATATTGTTTTGCATGCTATCCAGACAAACCATACCTTACATAAGCACATCAGGTAATAGAACAGAACATAGAATATAATGTCACAACTGCAGAGAAGGTGCAGAGAAAGATCAACCCCAGTATATAAATCTGATAGCAGCGGAAAAGAAGCAGTTCTTGAATCTGTTGGTACATGCTTTCAAATGTTTGTATCGTCTGCCCAATGGAAGAAGGTGGAAGAGAGTATAACTGGGATGGGAGGGATCTTTGATTATATTGGCTGCTTTCCTGAGTGAGCAGGAAGTATGGATGGAGTCAAGCGACTCTTTTTGTAAACTGTCCTCAGCAGATTGTCTCCTCACGTCTTTTTATAAATCTCATTGGCTATCTACCCCAATCCAATGGAATCCCTTTTGTCTATCCAATTCTGTCCCATTTTACCTGTCACTGTTCCCAGAACAATTGGTCACTGGTGCGAAATCCTGGAATTGGCTGCCATCCCTGGCATGGGTGCCATCTTTAAATGGCTACTTTTCACACCACAAACAGTCAGTCCAGAACAACCCTCCACGGTTCTTGGTATTTGGCCAAGGTGTGACAGACAAGGGAAATGAGATGTCACGCTTTGCAGTCAGGGAGCTGAAGGGATTGTTCAGTTTGGTGCAGAGGTGGAATGTGCTCTTCCCCAGGACCAGCAGTGGATGACATGATGCCAGGCCATGCAAACCTGTTACAAGGTTCGTAATTGGATTAGACCTGTCTCAACCATCTGGAGAATGCATAGCAACCTAGTAAAAGGACTGTGACCTTCTCACTCCACCGGTATGAGTGTCATCATCGTCTCTGATATCTCACTTTCTATCTTTGCTATTGTACCTAACCCCAACTACCACTCTCAGTAATAATTTAAGATTTTCCCTCACTCACTCACTGATCCCAACCCTGCATGACTTCAGACAGTGCCCACCCATTCACTTGGGACACCCCCTCTCCAGCTGCACCAAAAATAACAACCGTGCAATGGAGTATCAATCAATCTCCTTTAAGACCTGCACCTCTCTCATTCCTGAACTGGTATCAGAGGCTGCCCATGGCTTACTGTGCAGGGACCGTTTGACCATAGGCTATCTCCCTTGACTTGACTGAGGACTACAACAGAACCATGACCAGCTTCCTGGCTTTGTGTCCGCACTAAATGGCAAGGCAATGTTGTAGTACTGTAAGTCTGATGTCATGTGCTGAGGGGACAAAGCGCAAGTCGATGCAGTGTAGGTTTGATGTGAGATCTGGGTTAGGTCTGGGTGAGCGCTGTGACAACAAGTGAACAGGCCGGAAAAGCAGCCTGGTCCATTCGATGTGCTGGGTGTATGTCCCTGACCGTATGGTATCCTTGTTGCATGACAATGTCAGTTAGTGCAGAAGGGTCCCGTAAGTGGATCAGAGATGGACCATGAGGGTTCTTAGAAGCTGGCACATATTAGATACTATATTCATGAATGTGGAGTGCATGTAGCTCATGCCCATGAAGTGTGCCCTGAAAGGGTGGTACAGAATGTTCAATGTGGAAATCCTTTGTGTTGCAATCTTCAGATACCGGCTGTGATTTCCAATGTCATGACTTCTCAACGTCTCAATTGTTCGCATTTGGAGGGCTAGCAAACTGAATATTCAATGAGGCAAGTTCAGGCATTAAGAAGACTTGTAACAAACTAAAATTCTATTTAATTGACAACATGCTGCTGTCTAGCAAGAAATTCCTCACCATTGAACAATTGTATGAAAGATGCAGTGGGTTGCTCCTGATGTGTAGATGGGCTTTGCTGGACTTCTCAAGTGATTCTTCTACAAATTCTTCTGCAGTCCACACCATTCAGACTCCTGTACGATTCTGCTACTGTGTTTTTTAAAGATATTTATGACCATGAGATATAATACTACAGAAGAGATCACTATTACTTCCCTGAAGTGAGATTTGGGCATTGTATCGTGCTCAGTATTAATCTGCAAGTTCTGAATCTGAATATATGGCAACTCAATGAGACCAAGTTCTCTACCCTCTTTTGGAGGATGGGGATTAAATTGTACTCAACACTGCCTTGCTAGGACTAGAACACAATTTTAAACTTCCTGAAGCCAAAGGGAAATTAGATGATATTCCCGAGCATGGGAAGGATTGAACCATAAGAAGAATTATAACTCGCTGTATTTCCATATATAAATTTTGATTAAGAAATTGATTGAAAAAATGTTTATATGATTCAGTAATTTAACAGACTGAATTTTTGTTCGAATTTTAATCCATTGTTTGCAAATTACCTGCCCTACGTTCTGAGGGACTATCCTTCTTTTTACTAGGGCTCATAAAGCTACATAAACAGGAGCAGAAATCATTGACTGAGTCCTTTACGAAAACTATCACGTGCCTTCAGGTTAGTTTGTTTGCTTGTTTCTTTATTTTCTCTCCCCATTTTTCTGCCCTGTCCCCCTTTCCTGGAGAAGCTAATGTTGGGGCCCTCATCTGCCTTGTTCAAGTTTCTGTTATTTATGTGTAAATTCAGAAAGCGAGTGATGGAAGATAATGTGTTTGTGCAGGGATCAGTATTGACAGCCATACTGTGTTCACTTCCTGTGAATGAATACATGCACACTATTAAAGCAATTGCAGCAAGTGATCAGCCAGGAAAACCCTGGACAATATTTCCTCCTCAATGTAACAGCATTGAGCCAGTGGCCTCCCAGTGACCAGACGAAATCAGCTAACTCTGAACAAAAGAGATCAAAACAGGAACCAGTTTATATGATTCATCTTATTACCGCACAATTATCGACCTATTGGAGCAGTGGGCTTAATGTGCTTCCTAATGGGAGAGTAAAAGCCAACAGTCAGATAAGAAAATACTTCTGATTTACTTTAAAATCTGAAAAAAAACCCAAAATATTCAATTTGTTTTAGTTTGAACACCTCAAACATTTTAATACTAATTATTTAGTCTCAGTAATGCAATGATTGTAATCCAGTTCACTATTCTGATTTTCCACTGAAGGAAAGAATTGAAGAGCTTACTGCCCAAGTCAACACATTTCAAAAGAAGACAAAGAAGATTGAGGATGCAATATTAAGAAGAGATCTCAGTAAAGACAATCAGGTATTTAAAATTTTAACCATGTGAATTAAACAAATCTGACCAGACCTAGCACTTCACCATGGTGGTTGGTTAGCTCAATTGACTAGATGGTTTGCAATGGAGTGTGTCGCCAGTACCATGGGTTCAATTCCTGCGCTGGCTGGGATTACCATAGTCATAGAGTCATAGAGATGTACAGCATGGAAACAGATCCTTCAGTCCGACCCGTACATGCCGACCAGATATCCCAACCCAATCTAGTCCCACCTGCCAGCACCCAGCCCATATCCCTCCAAACCCTCCCTATTCATATACCCATCCAAATGCCTCTTAAAAGTTGCAATTGTACCAGCCTCCACCACATCCTCTGGCAGCTCATTCCATACACATACCACCCTCTGCGTGAAAATGTTGCCCCTTAGGTCTCTTTTATATCTTTCCCCTTTCACCCTAAACCTATGCCCCCTAGTTCTGGGCTACCCGACCCCAGGGAAAAGACTTTGTCTATTTATCCTAACTATGCCCCTCATAATTTTGTAAAACTCTATAAGGTCACCCCTCAGCCTCCGGATCTCCACGGAAAGCAGCCCCAGCCTGTTCGGCCTCTCCCTGTAGCTCAGATCCTCCAACCCTGGCAACATCCTTGTGAATCTTTTCTGAACCCTTTCAAGTTTCACAATGTCTTTCCGATAGAAAGGAGATCAGAATTGCACGCAATATTCCAACAGTGGTCTAACCAATGTCCTGTACAGCCGCAACAAGACCTCCCAATTCCTGTACTCAATACTCTGACCAATAAAGGAAAGCATACCAAATGTCTTCTTCACTATCCTATCTACCTGTGACTCCACTTTCAAGGAGCTATGAA
>NC_057723.1:14340832-14348359 GCF_004010195.1 Chiloscyllium plagiosum | reverse complement strand
TTTGCACCTTCTCTAGTAGGTATATCCACATACTGAATCAGAAAATTGTCTTGTACACACTTAAGAAATTCCTCTCCATCTAAACCTTTAACACTATGGCAGTCCCAGTCAATGTTTGGAAAGTTAAAATCCCCTACAATAACTACTCTATTATTCTTACAGATAGCTGAGATCTCCTTACAAGTTTGTTTCTCAATTTCCCTCTGACTACTGGGGGGTCTATAATACAATCCCAATAAGGTGATCATCCCTTTCTTATTTCTCAGTTCCACCCAAATAACTTCCTTGGATGTATTTCTGGGAATATCCTCCCTTAGCACAGCTGTAATGCTATCCCTTATCAAAAATGCCACTCCCCCTCCTCTCTTGCCTCCCTTTCTATCCTTCCTGTAGCATTTGTATCTTGGAACATTAAGCTGCCAGTCATGCCCATTCCTGAGCCATGTTTCCATAATTGCTATGATAACCCAGTCCTATGTTCCTAACCATGCCCTGAGTTTATCTATCTTCCCTGTTCGGCCCCTTCCATTGATATAAAATGTTGCACTTTCCTTTGCATTAGAGAGTGTGAAGACCTGGTAATGATTTAATGTGACAGTCACTACACCTCAGGGTTTGAGAAGTTAAGACAATGTTGTCTTTAACTTTACTATTCCTCCTGGGATCAACAAGTTTATTGTGCTGCACTTCACAGTTATGGTGTTCTGAAGAAAAGTTTTTGCATTCCGTTTCTCTCTCCACAGTCCTATTGAGTGTCTCCAGCATTCTCTGTGTTCATTTTAGATTACAGTATTTTGCATTTACATTGCAATATAATGTTTGGTAGTATTATAATTTGAGTATTGCTGAAAAATGTCAGATGGTGTCGAAATTTTTAACCTGGTGTTCATCAGGACAGACAAATTATTAATACAAAGGGAAACCAGCATTCATATTGTATGCTAATTGTGGCAGATGAAATCTGTTTCATGAAACTGTTGACATGGAGAATGCACTGGGGAATTTAAAATGAAAATGAGTTTGAATTCAGATTTTCAGCATCTGTAGTTGTTTGTTTTTATTTTAATTCAAACGGGAACTGGTTTCCCAAGAAGAGAGTGAATATAACTAATCTTCTTCTAAGGTAGTCTGTCAAGATCAAGGATGACTTGCTTCCACTCAGTTTTGATAGGTTCTTACATGGCTATTAAGTTCAATGCATGGTCTACATTTTCTGATGCATAAAGGGCAGGTGGTGCTTGAAGAGTTGGATCGATAGGTTGATTGAAAGTTTCTACATTCACTTCAATGCCTGGGCTTCGACTCAGAACATTCCCGCTGAAATCTCCTGACTGTGTTCAGTGCATTCCTGAATTAGCCTCCTTCATTTTGATTGGTCACAAGCCATGTTCTCCCTTGAGTTGGTGGGTATGTTTGACCTCCTGAGGCCATCCCCTAAAGCATTCCCTCTATTTTTCTTGGAACATAGTTCTATATAGACCAGTTGCTTTGGAAGTTTGGTGTCACGTATATGAATGGTGTGCCCCACCCATTGGTGTTACTTTGAGTGATTAGTGCCTTGATGCTGGCCATTTTGGCTGGGAAATAGATTGTCCAAGTTTCCATAGAACATAGGAATTGAGACGCCATGTTGAAGTTGTATAGGATGTTAGTGAGGCCTCTTCTGGATTACTGTGTGTAGTTTTGGTCACTCTGTTATAGGAAGGATATTATTAAATTGGAGAGGGTTCAGAAAAGATTTACCAGGATGTTGCTGGGAATGGATGGTTTGAGTTCTAAGAATACATTGGGAAGACTGTGACTCTTCACTGGAACATGGGAGGTTGAGGGGTGAGCTTACTGAGTTTTATAAAGCCATGAGGGGCTTAGGTAAGGTGAATCACATGGGTCTTTGTCCTCAGTTGGGAGAGTTCATAAACTAGGAGCATACATTTAAGATGAGAGGAGAAGGTTTTAAAAAGGACATGAGGGGCAACTTTTTTAAACAGAGTGGTTCTTATGTGGAATGAACTGCCAGAGGAAATGATTGTAACTGTATCTGCATCTATGTTTAAAAGACATTTGGATACATTCACAAATAGGAAAGGGAGGGATATGGGCCAAGTGCAGGCAAGTGACTCTAGTTTAGTTTGGGAACATGGTCAAAGTGGGCTAGTTGATCCGAAATGTCTGTTTCCATGTTGGATGATTCAACAGGAGGAGTGGGGAGATCATTGCTGCCTGGTAAACTATGACCTCAGTCTTGGATTTGAAAACAAATCAAAGTTGATTGATTTTCCCTCAGATACAGTACATCGGTGATTTTTAGACATGGCATGTTCTAAATGTAGCTTGCTTGAGAGAAACAGGTGACTGTAGTCCAGAAATCTGTCCAGCACCAGAGGTTTGTGTTACTCATGTCTGGGTTTGTTGTGGACGATTTGATAGAATTTGATAGCTGTGATTATTTCATTATCATTACCATTGTGTCATGAGACTATCCGAGCAATAGAAGCTGAGCCAGATAGATTTGTTCTGTTGCAAGATAGCAATTCCTTTATCACTCTACTCCTATCACTGCTGCAAATCCATAAGTATGTTTGTGATTCCCATGAACTCTGAGGAGTGTCCTGCTCAAAGAAAGCACAGCTTTGTAAATAAGTTTATAAAAGTCTCAATGAGTTACCTCATTGTCACATACAGACTGAAATCATCACAGGTTCAATGCTATAACCACAGGAAAACATAGACATTGATATGAGCAGTTAAAGTCATTTTAGATTTTACATTCTATGTATTTATTAATGGGATGTGAGCGTCATTGGCTGGGCCAGCGTCTGTTGCCCATCCCTCATCACACTTGAGATGGCGGTGAGCTGCCTTCAAAAACTAGATATAATCCACTTTGCAATTTTCTTCAAATAGATTAAAATAGTAAAACTGGTCTATTTATTCACTTTTCATCTCAAAATAACCACTTAACTCTTTAAAACTCTGTTCTTTTAAACTGCAGGACTCACACCCACCGAACTTATTCTGGGAGCAGGAACTGGAGAGTTTACGTTTTGTGGTGGAAATGAAGAATGAAAGAATCCATCAGTTGGATAAGGAAGTGTTACAGATGAAAAATCTGGTACATTCAGTAGTTTGACAGTGTAGACAGTGAAAATTTGTGGTGAGAAATTTTATTTTCTTGTTATTTGATTTGTGACTAACAATAAGATTTTTATTGCCCTTGACTGTTCATTTAGATTGAAATAAATAACATACTTGAGGAGAAAGTTAAAATCCTTCAACAAGAAAACGAGGACTTGAAAGTTCGTCTGTCAAACCAACAGGAGTTTGCAAGGTATTTCATTAAATTCAAATGTGTAAGTGTACCTGTTGCAGATGGCATGTGAATTCTCAGATAATACCTGGGAATGGCTATCTTGATAGGTTGACCTTTCTCAGGATATTGATAAATTTGCGATGGTAAAGAATATGTTTGAATTCACGTTTAATTTTGCTTGGAGATAAGGAAACAGCTGCAACACTGGTATCTATCTATACAGTAAATGGCAGGATCCTTAGGAGCATTGATATACAGAGGGATCTTGGGGTGCAAGTCCATGACTCTCTGAAAGTGGCAACACAAGTGGATAAAGTGGGAAAGAAGGCATATGGCATATTTGTTTTCACTGGTCACGGCACAGAGTATAAATGTTGGCAAGTCAGATGTATAAATCTTAAATAAAGTACATTTGGAATATTATGCACTGTTCTGGTCACCATACTATAGGAAGGATGTAGAGGCAATGGAGAGGGTGCAAATAAGGTTTACCAAGGTGTTGCCAAGATTGGAGTCTATTAGTTGTAAGGAGAGGTTGGACAAACTTGGATAGTTTTTGCTAAGGTATTGGAGGCTGAGAGACGACCTGATAGAAGTATAGAACATAGAACACAGAACAATACAGCATAGAATAGGCCCTTCAGCCCACGATGTTGTGCCGAACATTTGTCCTAGCTTAAGCACCCATACATGTACCTATCCAATTGCCGCTTAAAGGTTATCAATGATTCTGACTCTGCCACTCCCACAGGCAGCGCATTCCATGCCGTCACCACTCTCTGGGTAAAGAACCTACCATGACATCCCTCCTATACCTTCCACCCTTCACCTTAAATTTATGTCCCCTTGTAACACTCTGTTGTGGGAAAAAGTCTCTGACTGTCTACTCTATCTATTCCCCTGATCATCTTATAAATCTCTATCAAGTCAACCCTCATCCTTCACCGTTCCAATGAGAAATGGCCTAGCACTCTCAACCTATCCTCGTACGACCTATTCTCCATTCCAGGCAACATCCTGGTAAATCTTCTCTGCACCCTCTCCAAAGCTTTCACATCTTTCCTAAAGTGAGGCGACCAGAACTGCACACAGTACTCCAAATGTGGCCTAAACAAAGTCCTGTACAGTTGCAACATCACTTCAAGACTCTTGAATTCAATCCCTCTGCTAATGAACGCTAATACACCATAGGCCTGCTTACAAGCTCTATCCACCTGAGTGGCAACTTTCAAAGATCTATGAACATAGACCCCAAGATCACTCTGCTCCTCCACCTTACTAAGAACCATACCATTAACCCCGGTGAAGACGAAAAGATCATGTATTCCGCATTCTTATTTGTCCTTCCAAAATGCACAACCTCACACTTGGCAGGGTTGAACTCCATCTGCCACTCCTCAGCCCAGCTCTGCATCAAATCTAAGTCCCTTTGCAGCCGACAACAGCCCTCCTCACTATCCACAACTCCACCAATCTTCATATCAATCTTCGTATGATTTTTAGTGGGTCATTTTTTTCATTATGTATTAGTATTGCATACCAATCTGCGTACAGATTATAATTCATGAAGACATGAAAACTGGTGAGGTTGTGGATTGTGAGGAAGTACATCAAATGGTACAGCACAATATAAATCATTTGGAAAGTTGGGTGGAGAAATGGCAGATGGAGTTTAATCCGGACAACTGTGATGTGATGGTGGGTCAAAGGACTTGTTCCTGTGTTGACTGTTCGATATTCTATGATTTATGTTCATGAATAAATGACATGTGAGGGAGCTCACTCTTCCTATTCCTCACAATAGGAAACAACACCATACCAATGCTCTCAGCTATCAAACTGTACAGGGCATTAGTGAGACTGCAGCTTGAGTATTGCATACAATTGTGGTCCCCTTACTTGAGGAAGGATGGAGTTGTATTTGAAACAATTCAGAGGAGGTTCACTAGTTTGATTCCAGAGATGAGGGGTTTGGTCTATATTATCTGGAGTTTGGGACAACAAGATGAGATCTAATTGAAGTATAAGAGATGCTTAAGGGGATTGAAAATGTAGATGTAGAAAGAAAGTTTCCTCATGTAGGGCAATCTAGAATGAGAGGTCATAGTTTTACGCTGAGTGGTAACAGTAATGACAGAGAAATGAAGAGAAAAGGGTTGTAAATCTGTGGAAATCACTATCCCAGAATATGTTGGTGCTGGGGCTCTGAGTAAATTTGAGAGTGTAATAAGTTGAAAGGTTAGGGAAACCAGGCAGAAAAGTGGAGTTGAGGCTAAGGTGAGATCAGCCATGATTGTATTAAATGTGGAGCAGGTTTGAGGAGCTGAATTGCCTCCTCCAGGTTATCTGTTCGTAGGTTATCAATCACCACATCTAGTCTATCAGCCAGTTTCAGAAGCTGTTACTGGAGGGTCTGTGCTTGAGATCCCCAGAGTTCATCAAAACCACTGTTAAGTGATTACTGTTGAGTCCAATGATAGTCTTTCATTTTGTTCTGGATAAAGTGATCAAACTTTATCCAAAGATTTTGTGAGTTTTCTGAGCCCATCAATATTTGTCTTCACTTCCCCATAGTATAGGCAGAAAGGAAGTTATGTAGATCAGTTTTCAGCCTTGACTCAGAATGTGCACTCTGGCCACTGTAATACAATTTTAGATTTGAGACTCACTTCCGAGACTTGAGCATGTAATCCTGACTGAGGGAATGCTCCAGTGTCAGATGGTCTGTCTGACAGATAAGGGATTAAATTGAAGAGCCACCTGCTTGTTCTGGGAATATAAACAAACCCCTGGCTTCGTTTGAAGAGAAAATGTCCCATCAATAATATGCCTCAAGAAATATCACTGAAATAGCAATTGTTTTATTTCATTATTATGACCAAAAACAAAGTGCTGGAGAAACACAGCCGGTCTAACAGTAGCTGGGGAAATTAAGTTCAGTGACCCTTCTTCAGTTAATAGTTTGTTTTTGTTTCAGTTTTAGTTTCAGATTATTTGGTCATTTCTGTTTATGGGATCTTGCTCTGTGCAAATTGGCCATCATGTTTCCCTCTTTCATTCAAACAGCCAATAAGAAGAGAGCGTTTCACATATACTTCCTGTTCCAAGTGTTAACATCCATATCTGTTCTTTGAAAAAGTTCCACATTTCAACGACATCCTTCCCTGACAGCCTATGCTCCCAACTTATGCTCCTCAGATCTTGTCTTGCAGCATCGTATTTACCCTTCCCCCAATTGTAAAACCTACCCTGTTGCACGCACCTATCTCTCTCCATAATCAAGGTGAAAGTCACAGAATTGTGGTCACCATCACCAAAATGCTCACCCACTAACAAGCCCATCACTTGTCCCAGTTCGCTCCCAAGTACCAAATCCAATATGGCCTCCCCTCTGGTCGGACAATTTACATACTGAGTTAGAAATGCTTCCTGGACACACTGTATAAACACTGCCCCGTCCAATCTACTTGATCTAAAGAGCTTCCAATCAATATTTGGGAAGTTGAAATCGCCCATTACTACTACCCTGTGGCTTCTGCACCTTTCCAAAATCTGTTTCCCAATCTGTTTCTCCACATCTCTGCTGCTATTGGGGGGTCTATAGTAAACACCCAACAAGGTGACTGCTCCTTTCTTATTTCTGACTTCAGCCCATACTACCTCCAAAGGCAGATCCCCCTCGAACTGGCTTTCCGCAGCCGTTATACCATTTCTAATTAGCAACGCCAACCCCCTCCTTTTTTACCACCCTCCCTAATCTTACTGAAACATCTGTAACCAGGAACCTCCAACAACCATTGTGGGCGGCACAGTGGTTAGCACTGCTGCCTCACAGTGCCAGAGACCCGGGTTCAATTCCCGACTCAGGCGACTGACTGTGTGGAGTTTGCACATTCTCCCCGTGTCTGCGTGGGTTTCCTCCGGGTGCTCCGGTTTCCTCCCACAGTCCAAAAATGTGCAGGTCAGGTGAATTGGCCATGCTAAATTGCCCGTAGTGTTAGGTTAAAGGTGTAAATGTAGGGGTATGGGTGTGTTGCGCTTCGGCGGGTAGGTGTGGACTTGTTGGGCCGAAGGGCCTGTTTCCACACTGTAAGTAATCTAAACCATTCCTGTCCCTCTTCTATCCACGTTTCCGTGATGGCCACAACATCGTAGTCCCAAGTACCGATCCACGCCTTAAGTTCACCCACCTTATTTCTGATACTCCTTGCATTGAA
>NC_057723.1:14265745-14340793 GCF_004010195.1 Chiloscyllium plagiosum | reverse complement strand
CCAAATACCTGAAGCCCTCCCTCCTACACCATCCTTGCAGCCACGTGTTCAATTGCACTCTCTCCTTATTCCTTGCTTCACTGTCACGTGTCACCGGCAACAACCCAGAGATGACGACTCTGTCCGTCCTAGCTTTTAGCTTCCAGCCTAACTCCCTGAGCTCCTGAATGACCTCCCCACCCCTCTTCCTACCTATGTCGTTGGTATATCATAGCATGGATAGGATGAATAGTTGGAGTCTTTTTCCCAGGGTGGAATGGTCAAATGCTAAAGGGCATAGGTTTAAGGTGAGTGGGGAAAAGTTTAAAAAAGATGTGTGCAGTAAGTTTGTTACACAGGTGGTCGGTGCCTGAAATTTGCTGCCAAGGGAGGTGGTAGGAGCAGACATGATAGCAATGTTTAAGAGGCATTTAGACAGACACCTGAACAGGCAGTGAATGGAGGGATACGGACCATGTGGAGGCAGTTGGGGTTGGTTTAGAATAGCACCATGGTTCATGCAGACACGGTGGGCTGAGGTACCTGCTCCTTTGTTGTATTGTTCTATGTTCTAACAATGGAAAACCCAGTTATGTCCTAAAAACTAACATCTAATCCATTTCATCAATCTACTCTCAATCATCAGCAAAGCAATGCAAAGTGTCGTTAAAAGTATGATCTAGCAGCTTTTATTCAGCGGTAAATTGCTTGCTAATGCACATTTCGGGTTCTTCCAGGCCTACTTTGTAAAACTGAATTAGAGGTAAGGTCAAAATCACTGCCTTTACATCAAGGCAGCCTATCACCAAGAAACCCCAATACAACTGAACATTGTTTGGGGGTGGGGAGATGATTCAGTGGATGATGCTCATGGTTTTTTAGAGACTAATTACATTGGACTTTGCTGCAAGAGTTCCTCGTGGTACAGCCCTAAGCCCAACCATCTTCAGCTGCTTTCACAATGTTAAAAATCACACAACACCAACCTGATGAAGGAGCAGCATTCCGAAACCTAGTGCTTCCAAATATACCTGTTGGACTATAGCCTGGTGATGTGTAATTTTGAACATTGTCCACCCCAGTCCAACACCGGCTCATCCAAATCATGCTTTAACAATAACTTTTCTATCATAAGGTGGGGATGTTCATTGATGACTGTATAACGTTCAGTGCCATTCAAGATTTCTCAGATACTGAAGTATACCATGCTGCAAGAACTGACAATATTTTGGCTTTGACCTATAAGTGACAAGTAACACTCATGTAACAAAAGTGTTGAAAAATTACCTTCTGCATGTCAGAATCAAATCATCATCCACTGACATTCATAGAACATAGAACAGCACTGACCTGTGAAATTAATCTGATGCCCATCTAACCCATACAGTTCCATTATTATGCCTATGTATACCCATATAAATGCCCTTAAGTTCAGCGAGTCTACTACTGTTGCAGGCAGGCCATTCCATGCCCCTACTACTCTCTGAGTAAAGAAACTGCCCTTGATATCTGCCCTAAATCTATCACCCCTCAATTTAAAGCTATGCCCCCTCGTGGTAGTCTTCACCATCCGAGGAAAAAGGCTGTTACTGTCCACCCTATCTAACCCTCTGATTATCTTATAAGTCTCGATTAAGTCACTTCTCAACTTTCTTCTCTCCAATGAAAACAACCTCAGTTCTCTCAGCCTTCCCTCGTAAGACCTTTCTTCCATACCAGGCAACATAATAGTAAATCTCTTCTGAACCCCGTTTCCAAAGCTTCCACATTCTTCCTGTAATGCAGTGACCAAAACTGTGCGCAATACACCAGGTGCAACCTTACTAGTGTTTTGTACAGCTATAGCATGACCTCGTGACTCTGAAACTCAATTCCCCCACCAATAAATGCCAACACACCATATGACTTCTTAACAACCCTATCAACCTGGGTGGCAGCTTTCAGGGATTTATGCACCTGGACATTGAGATCTCTTTGTTCATCTATGCTGCCAAGAATTTTACCATTAACCCAGAACTCTGCATTCCTGTTACTTCTTCCAAAGTGAACCACCTCACAATTTTCCGCAATAAACTATATTTGCCACTTCTCAGCCCAGCTCTGTATCCTATCTATATCTCTCTGTAATGGACAACATCCTTCATCACTATTCACAACTCTACTGACCTGAGTGTCATCCGCAAATGTACTAGCCCATCCTTCTACTCCCACATCCATATCATTTATAAAGGTGACAAACAGCAGTGGCCCCAAAACGCATCCTTGCAGCACACCACTGGAAACCGAGCTCCAGGATGAACAGTTCCCATCAACAACCACCCTCTATCTTCTTTCAGCTAGCCAATTTCTGACCCAAACCGCTAAATCACCCTCAATCCCATGCCTCTGTATTTTGTGCAATAGCCTACTGTGTTGAAGCTTATAAAACGCCTTACTGAAATCCATGCATACCACATCGACCATTTATCTTCATCCACCTGTTTTGTCACCTTCTCAAAGAACTCAATAAAGTTAGTGAGACACGATCTACTCTTCACAAAATCATATTAAGTATCCCAAATCAAATTATTTATTTCCAGATGATTATAAATCCTTTCTGTTATAACCTTTTCCAACACCTTACCCACAACCGAAGTAAGGCTCATTGGCCTATAATTACCTGGGTGTCCCGACTCCCCTTTTTAAACAAGGGAACAACATTTGCTATCCTCCAGTCTTCTGGCACTACTCCTGTCAACAATGATGACATAGAGATCAAAGCGAAAGGCTCTGCAATCTCCTACCTGCCTTCCCAGAGAATCTGAGGATAAATCCCATCCGGCCCAGGGGTCTTATCTATTTTCAGATCTTCCAAAATTGCTAAAACCAGCTTGTTGTCAACCATAATCCCATCTAATCCTGTAGCCTGTATCTCATTAATATTGCCCTTTTCCAATGTGAATACTGACTAAAAGTATTCATTAAGCACTTCCCCTATTTCCTCAGATTCCACACACAACTTCCCACTACTATCTTTGATTGGCACTAATCTTACTCTAGGAGAAAGTGAGGACTGCAGATGCTGGAGATCAGAGCTGAAAATGTGTTGCTGGAAAAGCGCAGCAGGTCAGGCAGCATCCAAAGAACAGGAGAATCGACGTTTCGGGCACAAAGCCCTTCTTCAGGAATGAGGAAAGTGTGGTAAAAGGTAGGGAGGAGGGACTTGGGGGAGGGGAGTTGGAAATGCGATAGGTGGAAGGAGGTCAAGGTGAGGGTGATAGGCCGGAGTGGGGTGGGGGCAGAGAGGTCAGGAAGAAGATTGCAGGTTAGGAAGGCGGGAAGAGCGCCTCATCTTCCGCCTAGGAACCCTCCAACCACAAGGGATGAACTCAGATTTCTCCAGTTTCCTCATTTCCCCTCCCCCCACCTTGTCTCAGTCAAATCCCTCGAACTCAGCACCGCCTTCCTAACCTGCAATCTTCTTCCTGACCTCTCTGCCCCCACCCCACTCCGGCCTATCACCCTCACCTTGACCTCCTTCCACCTATCGTATTTCCAACGCCCCTCCCCCAAGTCCCTTCTCCCTACCTTTTATCCTGCTGGACACACTTTCCTCATTCCTGAAGAAGGGCTTGTGCCCGAAACGTCGATTCTCCTGTTCCTTGGATGCTGCCTGACCTGCTGCGCTTTTCCAGCAACACATTTTCAGCACTAATCTTACTCTAGTCATTCTTTTATTCCTGATAAACCTATAGAAGCCCTTAGGGTTTTCCTTGATCCTATCCGCCAACAACTTCTCATGTCCCTCCTGGTTCATCTTAGACCTCTCTCTAGATCTTTTCTGGTTAACTTATAACTCTCAAGCCTCCTAACTAAGCCTTCACGCATCATCTTCACATAAGCATCCTTCTTCCTCTTGACAAGAATATTGCCATCGCTGAATTGGAACAATCAACATTCTGGAGGTTACGATTGACCAGACACACAGTTTGACCAGTCAAATAAACACTGTGTGATTACAAGAGTTGGTCAGAATCTGAGAATTCTGCTGGGAGTGGCTCACTTCCTGACTGCCCAAAACCTGTGTGCCACCTGCATGTCACAATCAGGTTAATGATGGAATAGTCTTCACTTGCCTGGTATAAGTGCAACTCCAGCAACAGTCCAGAAGCTCAACATCATCCAAAGCAATTGCACACTAAATGGCCATCCCACCGAGCATCTTAAGCACTCAATCCTTTCACCGCTGATGCTTAGTAGCTATGGTATTCACTATCGACAAGATGCAATGCAGCAATTTGCCAAGTCTTTTATGTCAATATGTTCCAAATTCGCAACCTCTACCACCATGGGATCACCGCTTACTGCAACTTCCTCACTAAGTGATACATTATTCTGGATATCGTTCATTGGAGCTATATCGGATACCTTGGAACTATATCGTTCATTCACCGTCACTGGGTGAAAGACCTAAAACTCCCTTTGAAATAGCATTTTGGAAGTACCAATACCCCATGAATTACAATGGTTCACATAGATATCTTCTCAAGGGCAATTTGGGATGCGCATCAACTGATTGTCTCACTGGTGATGTTCATATCCCATGAAAGAGCAAAGGAAAGTTTAGAGATCTGTTGCTAGAATTGTCCAATTAAAATGCAAAAACCTAGAATAAGATACCAAAAATGACCGCTAGAACTATTCGGAATGATTGAACCGACTGGAACTCTTTTCTCTCTGAGATGAGGAGATGACCTAATAGCAGTCTTTAAAATCATGAGTGGATTTGTTTGGTAAATGTGGAGAAGATATTTACACTTGTGGGAAGTTCAGTGCTAAAAATTATAAAGATATCACAAAAACATAGACAAATTCCTGTATTTAATGAGTGGTGAGAATACGAAGCGCATTACCATGTAGTAGTAATTGAGGTGGTTAACATAGATGCCTTTAACAGGAAGCTAGATCTGTACATGAGATGTAATAGAAGGCTATGTTAATAACTTTAGTTGAAACAAATAGGAAAAGGGAAACAAAAAGGCTAGCATTGATCTTTTGGACTGAATGGCTTGTTTAGGGTCTTTTAGACTTCAGTGTAATTCTATCCATTATCTCTGGATATCACTACCCGACCACTTCTTGTAGTGAAGATGCATCCTTGATTTCTCAATCAGGCTTTTAGACACTGATAGATTTATTCTGACTGGTGGGAATTTTGTCGCAAGCTCACTACACATAAGGGACCTGGTTCTGCGATGATGGGTTGACGTTCAGTGATGATGGAGGAATGGTTGAAATTAGAACATTGCTGTTAGGAAGGCAGTGACAAGATTAACTGATCAGTGTTTCAGGATGGGCATCAGTGCCCACTTCAGCATCCCCAGGGAAAAAGAACTTTTCTCTTTTAATGGACATTTGGCGACTCCAGTGGCAAAGTGCAAAAATAGGGTAGTCTTCCTAAAACTACGCAAGGTTCTAATTCGACCACATCTGGAGTACTGCAAACAGTATCTCATGAAAGATGTACTGGCATTGGAGGCAGTCTAGAGAAGGCTCACTCCGTTGAGCCCAGCTATAAAGGTATTTCTGCAATGAGGGAGGGAAGTTGCTTGGAGTTTAGAATAATGAGGGGAGACCTCATTGAAACATACAAGGTTATTAGGGGGGCTTTAATAGAGTAGATGTTGAGAGATAGATTCCCGGTTGTGGGACAATCTAGGACCAGAGAGCATAATGTCAGAATTGGGGATAGCCCGCTAAAACGGAGATGAGGAAGAATTTCTTTGAGGGTATGTATCTGTGGAATTCTTTACTACAGAGGCAGGGGTCATTGTAGAGGCTGGGTCATTGTATACATTCAAGACTGAGATAGAGAGATGTTTAATCAGTAAGAGAATCAAGGGTTATGGTAAAAGCCAGGAAATGGAGTTAAGGATTACCAGATCAGCCATGATCGCATTGACTGATGGCATAGGCTCAGTTGGCTGAATAGCCTACTTCTTCTCCTATGTCTTATGAATAATGAGCCTAATGTTAGGTGAAGGCTCTTTGAGTGAATTTAAATTGGTTCCATTAATGTGTAGACGTCAACAAGGATAGCATGGGACATATTTGTGAATCTTACCATTCTAGAGTGACTAATGAAAGATTATCAATGTTCAGGACCAAGTATAAAGATTTGTTTTTGAAGTTCTGGATGACTACCAGCACAGGTGAAACTTTTCAGGAAGGATAAGGAGAAACTTAGGTGTGCATATGGAAAGTGAAGTACGGGAACATTAAATATTTGCATTCTATATTTTAAAATGCTAAACATGTCTGTCATTTTACCACAGACAATTATCCAAAGAGCACGAGGACCTGCAACAGACTTTGGAGAAAGAAGCTATGGCCAAAGAACGACTTTGTCAGGAGAAAGACGAACTGGTGTGGAAACTGCAAAATGGAAATGTGTCACCTACTGTAGAAACTTCATGGAAACCTCTTCACTCTGAGTCATTAGACTTATCTTTAAGGTGACAGTAAATATCAGAAGAAAAGGAATTTGACAAAAAAACTCAACAATCTTGATATTGTCCTCCTCTGAGACAAGTTGGAAACATCTACCTCAACATGCTTGATTTTGATTGTCTCAGTGAATTTCAGCCCTGAACTGCTGAGAGCCATCAGCTGAATTTTAAAAAGGCCACATCACTGCAATGTTACCAATCTCCAAAGGAATTATGAGTTGAACTGATGATGGACTTGGATGAAAGGAGAATTAAACTTTGATTTATATGATCCATCCTGCACATTTATGCAACTGTGTTTAGCTCTGAGACACTTTATTAAAGGGTATTTGCTGTTTGTTTATTTTCCTTCACAATTTCAGATACTTTAAAGTGTTCTTTGTTTTATCAAAATGGCACCAATTTGAGCTGCATGCTTAGTGAAGTTAGTCTTCCTTGACACTTATTCACTCTTCCATTTAGAAAAAGCAAAAATGATCTTATTTTTATGTTAAAAATAAAAATGTTCATCCTCGCAGTTAATCCCTATAATTGATAGTGGGCCATGTAGATCATGATACTAGTCACAGTTCATCAACATATAGTCACCTTTAATGGAAGAAAAAATTCTAATTATTCATGAGGTAAGAAGTACGATAGCCATGTGAAATTCTTAAATATTACAAAGTGAAAGCTGGCATTATGCACAAATACAAACAGGAATTAATCTCAGTTTTTATTTGCATATTACTCATTGTTTAGAAAGTACAAAATAAGTACAATGCTTAATACATTAGCTGTAAATGATAATGTTTACTTGCATCTCAAAACATAATTATAAGCGCTTTGTAACATTACAGTTGTATTTAGAATGAGCAGTTAGGTCAGATCGTTCAGAAGTTTTAAAAGATTCCCAATTCCTCCTGCAAAGTATCTTCTGGATTCCTCAGGTTTTCCATAACGAATTGTTTGTGTCTTCAGTTATACTGTTGGTGCTTGATAATACCTATGTACACTATTGCAGAGGACAGTCCACAGTCCTTGTTAGAAAAGAACTTTGGAAGTCAGCTCCCTCACCCCATTGAAACTGCCAACAGCCTATAACCTCCATATGTTTCCAATGAAAGTGATGATGCTAAATAGCGTGGTGATAATCAAAGAGCTCTACAATAAACTCAGGGTAATGCAAATAGTTCACAGACAATTGTAGTACACACACAGTACTCAAAAATACCAGTCAGTCAGATAAGTGAACTGCAGAATATTAGGAAAGCCAGATAATCAGAAAGAAGTGCAGACCTGGAATAAGTAAGAATATGCAATACTAATAAATACAGAAAATAATAGCACTTTATAGATTTTAATGAATAATTAGAATTTTGCATTAGATTCTGAAGCCACCAATTGTATTTAAAATAATGGAATGGCAAAAGTTTCAAAGAAAAAATTGAATGATTGTTCTGGCTTCTGCACTTGTATTTCCTTTGGGTTTGTGCAGCATTTAAAAATACCTGACTGCTTTTCTTCAGTTCTCTAAACAAAGGCAGGTCTGACCCACAGTGCCTGAACTTTCTCCATGAAGATGGCAAGGAGGCAATTCCTGAAATCTCCCATCTACAATAAGGATCAAACCTCATGCTATTGGCATCAATCTAATCCCCACCAGCTTTCTAACTAATTGAGCCAATTGGCTTCAAACAAACAAGGCATCCAAGTTCAGAGCTATGAATGGTTACAGTAGAGGCTCCAATTATTTTCCATAATATAGATGACTAAGAATCTTTCCCAGCCTTGCCATCTGCCATAGGCAAATGTAGTAAGATTTTACAAATTGATACTCAACCTCTTTAGGCACATTAAAAATGCACCTTCCTTGGCCATCAAGTCCTGGAATGGGATGCCAGAGTTTCTAGCTCGAAGGCAGGAACACTACCACAGCACCACCAGACCTCCCTGCCTTTACACGTAGCTAGAAATATTAGGGTTTAATGTCACTCATTACAAATAATGTAGTTATTGAAGGATGTTTGGACTGACTTAGCTGATTATCAAAAAGGAAATGTATTCACTGTATATTTTATATCCCACCTAACACAAATGGTGCAATCATATTGGGTATATGTAAAAGATGAGAATTTTAATTGATTTGAATTTTCATAACAGCATACAAATAAAGAAGTGTTTTTTTTTTCTAATTTAATGTGTCTCATTTGCTCAGGCTTTTTAAGCTGAAAGTTTAGATTTCATAACTCTTGAGACCAGAAATTCTATACTAAATTCTTATGAGGAAAGTTTGAGAGACGTGGGTCTGTTCTCATTGGAGAGAAGAAGGCTAAGAGGGGATTTAATAGAGACATACAAGATGATTGAAGGATTAGGTAGGGTGCACAATGAGAGTCTTTTTCCTAGGATGATGATGTCATCTTGTACGAGTGGTACAGCTGTAAATTGAGGGGTGATAGATTTAAGACAGATGTCAGAGGTAGGTTCTTTACTCAGAGTGGAAAGGGCATGGAATGCCCTACCTGCCAATGTAGTTAACTCAGCCATATTAGGGGCATTTAAACAGTCCTTGGAGAAGCATATGGATGATGATGATGGGATAGTGTAGGGGGATACGTTTAGATTAGTTCACAGGTTGGCGCAACATCAAGGGCCGAAGGGCTTGTTCTGGGCTGTATTGTTCTATGTTCTATTAATACTCGTTAGATATGAAATAAAGTAATAAAAATGAGCATGCATCTAAATGTACCATGTTACTCTTTTAACTAATCTGCAGTTTTAGAAAAAAATTCCTCTGTGGATGGAAAACATTTGCTATTTACTAATTATCAGGGTTAAGGACAGCAGACCAAATGCACTTTAATCTTTTTGATATAGCAGTTCCTATGTTTCTGAGATGAGTAGATGGAATTAAGATACACAGCAGCCATGATCTAATTGAATGCAGGAATCGAGTTGATGGATGAAATGACCTGATCTTCTATGTTATGAATCATGGGACTCTCTCTATTGATTCAATTTCAGTATCAGAAATATAAGGGCAATTGTTGTGGTTTCAAACAAAAAGTTCTAATTATCCTCTGTATTCAGAAATATACCAATCAGAGTGCATGTCAAAAATTTCTCAATCGTGCGTGAAAGGCCATATATTCAAACCACACCTGAGCATGAGTGTGGTGACCAGAGCTGGCTTATCTGATGTACCTTCCTTCTGATGAAACACATTAACTGAATTCTAATGCATTGATTCAGATAGACATTAAGGTTTGTCACTGTAATTAAGAAAACAAAATCCAAGCCCCTGAGGTTTCCAGATGTGAGTTTTAGGCTGCAAACAGCACTCTTTCCCCAGCATTGTTAACAGGATTATTATTCTAATGTGTTCAGGATTCTTATTTAATTCCACAGCTATTACATAGTCCTGTTGCTAATTGTGGAAACAATTTCAATTCTGTCTCTCATCTCCTTTAATTTTCACAGCAGAGTGGAAACTTTTTATGAATGTTATTCATCAAGAGCTACAATCTAATATTAATGTGAAAATATACCCAGGGATTGTATATTGTCAATCGTATCAAGCTATTCAGTGGAGTAGCCACATAAACAGCAAGAAGAAATACACTTGATGAAGTTCCAGCATTTTGATTAATATGAGTATTTACAGTTCATGAGAATCAGAATACATTACAAACTGGATCGAAAGTATGTTTTGATCGAGGTGTAATAGTACTTTCCAGTTTCTGTCGGGTTCATCCTGTCTGATTTTTCTCCTGTTTGAGCATTTTTTGTGTCTCTTAAATATAAGACTGAGAGCAAACAGCTCCCCGTTGTGTTGTTTCTAAATGTAGTGACATGCAACTCAGTTTGTGTAATTCTGCAGTCCTGTCAAAATGCAGTGCTCAAGTTTTATTATCCAGCTCTCTAAAACAGTAACACACCCATAGCTTTTGTTATCTGGCAGATGCAAGATGATGCTCAAAATAACCACACAACACCAGATTATAGTACAGCAGGTTTAATTGGAAGCACTAGCTTTCGGAGTGCCGCTCCTTCATCAGGTGGTTGTCACCTCAAAAAGCTAGTGCTTCCAATTAAACCTGTTGGACGATAAACCGGTGTTGTGTAATTTTTAACTTTGTACACCCCAGTCCAACACTGGCATCTCCAAATCAAACTCAAAATAACCAGCTCCCTCTGCTGTTGGCACAGCTCAACCATAAACTCACAATGCTCAATTCACAAAGCAAACTTTGCCATGTATACAGAACTTAATCTCTTGGCTCCCTCTGTTGCCACTCATTTTATACAGCACACAAACTATATCCTCTATGCAAACATGATGATGTGACATTGAAACATAGAAATTAGGAACAGGAATAGGTCATTTGGCCCTTTGAGCCTGCTCTGACATTCAACATGATCATTGCTGTTCCCACTTTTGCCCCATGCCCACAACATATGACGTTACCTCTCTGCATCTTGTTTAAAGTACAATGCTGAGGATATAGTTCTAAGTTGGATTCATGCTCGTATTTGATTAGATAAATTGAGAAATGTATTTCAAGGGTGTTACTGTTTCGATAAGAAGCTTAAAAGGGAGGCTTCCATTTACACTAGAACTTTTCATGATGCCAGGGCATCTCAAATGTTTCACAATTTGAATTATAGACACAGGGGTAAGGTAAGAAGCACAGCAGCCAATTTATGTGCATAATGAAATATAAAACAAATTTTAAATAACATTTTCTAAATCAGAAAGGACAGATGACAACTGTAGAGTTAGCATTGATGGCAATTATTTAAAATACTATATTGCTATTAGTTTCTCTGTTTTTCAGAGTTTCCTCTGTAACTTGAGGAAACATTTGGCCTTGCTCCTGTGTTTACGTTTGGCCAGGACTTGTACGCGGAAGCACTTTTACATGAGTGGACACAGTGGTCTTTCCCTGCAAGTTCTGAGCAACACACTTGTAAAGCCCATTGTCAACAGGACGTCCCTCATCCACCAGGAGAACACTTTGAGACAACTGACGTAACTGCCCATCCACGTATACGGACTCTTGGCTTTCCCTGGTGTAGGCTGGCCTTCCCAGCTGGTTACATGGTAAAGGAAATAAAGAAGAGAATAACAGTAGGCAGAATAAGAAAACAATAAGGGAAAACAAAATCAATAAAAGGGTGTTCTCTCAGCATGAATAAGAGCCACGTTTGTAAATCTTCTGCCTTGAAAGATACACTTGACATTTCTTCCAATAGATAGCTGTTCTTTCTAGTCTATGGAGGCAGCAAGGACTTTGTAGGCAAGTATAAGTCACAGCAAGCATTGGTATTAGTATGAAGAAGTATACTTTCTGTCCTTTGTACCAATCAGAAGGCCTAATTGTAACTCAGAAAAGCAGTAATGGAAGTCAATGAGTTTTCTCAGGTTGGGTTCTCAATCCATGGAAAGCCTAACATTCACAGCAGTTCTGGGTAGCCAGCTGCTGGTCTTGGAAAATATGCCTCTAAATGCTACAGAATGATAATATTCATGACAAGAAGAACTATATACAGAGATGTCCCAAAGCATTTCATTCAATAGATGGGATTTCTTTCAAATAGGGTTCGGAGAAGGACTGCTGGCTTCTATTTCCAACAAACTCAACTTTCTGACGGCAGCCTCTTCTTTGACTGATGATTGGTCTATATATTAACAAGCCAGCCTGGGAGCCCAATTTTAGTTCTGGACATCTTAGGTTAGCATTAGTCTTTATGTTTGAAAATACTAAGGACTCAATTCGTGTTTCAGATGTCAGATTGTATGCAATCCTCTTACTTTGCTGGTCATTGCATCCAACTCTGTAGAGCGACCCTTACCCCCACAGCTGACTCAATTTCCATCCTAATGTACCTATACCAATGGCTGAATGTGTCCATCTCTTCCTCTGCCTAGGTCTCTCCCACAGACTCTTGGTGTTTTAGTTGCTAATCTAAAATCTAATCTCAATTCGTGTTTCAGATGTCAGATTGTATGCAATCCTTTTACTTTGCTGGTCATTGCATCCAACTCTGTAGAGCGACCCCTACCCCCACAGCTGACTCAATTTCCATCCTAATGTACCTATACCAATGGCTGAATGTGTCCATCTCTTCCTCTGCCTAGGTCTCTCCCACAGACTCTTGGTGTTTTAGTTGCCCCGACACACCCCAGCAATCAAGTTTCCTTCTCAGCACCTAACTGAAGACTACTGCCCAGCAATACAACACTGCCAGCGAACACTCTGGAGATATCCTATCATTCACATCAGCATACCAGCATCAAATTTTCAAAGAATAGATTCAACTTACCTGCTCTCCAGGGAACTCCCAGGTGAAGTCCACCTCTATGTCAATTTCTCCAAGAGCTGTACAAGTCAGATTAAAGTTTTCACCCACAGATACAGAGCTTGACGAGGCTTTGATTTTAGCCAATGGAGGGGCAGATGGGTCTGAGAGAGAAGAGTGCAAAGTTTACTTTCATTTCACTTTCTTCACTTTTCGTACATGTTTATGAAGCACCCTCGTCTCTACCATGAAGGTCAAACCTCATTGATAATAAGGTAAAACCTACATGTTATTGAAATTGGCTCAATTCAATGGAGAGTTGGTCTTGGGAAAAAAGGCTTGGCTAAATGCCAACAGTCACACTGGGTAAACTGGATACAATTCTGTAGATGTAGGAATGTCTTGCTGAAGTTTTTCAGTCTCGGTTTCAGATTGGACTTTGCGCTTCATGCATTACGACTGGAAACTAGACTTCAAGAAGTAATTAATTGGCAATAAAGCACTTTGGGACATCCTGCATTCCTGCATTTACCTGTAGTCATGAAAGACACAATATAAATTCAAATCTTTCTTTTTACCTTTTTCTCAAGGCTGTATAAGAAATCTTTAGGAGAGCATCACTACCACTACAGTTCTTAAAGTAGGGTGAAATAATTTGAGATGACAATTTCCTATAGCTGCTCAGCAACAACAGCTAACATCATTTGTTTTTTTACGTATGCACTTTTCAGTCTCTTAGAGTCAGACAGTAATAGAGATGTTCAGCACGGAAACAGACCCTTCAGTCCAACTCATCCATGCCATCTAGTTATCCCAACCTAATCTAGTCCCACCTGCCAGCACCCGGCCCATACCCCTCCAAACCCTTCCTATTCATATACCCATCCGGATGCCTTTTAAATCTTGCAATTGTACCAGCCTCCACCACTTCCTCTGGCAGCCCATTCCACACATGCACCACCCTCTGCGTGAAAAAATTGCCCCTTAGGTCCCTTTTGTATCTTTCCCCTCTCACCCTAAACCTATGCCCTCTAGTTTGGACTCCCCCACCCCAGAGAAGAGACTTTGTCTACCATGCCACTCATGGTTTTAGAAACCTCTATAAGGTCACCACTCAACCTCTGACGTTCCAGGGAAAACAGCCCCAGCCTATTCAACCTCTCCCTATAGCTCAAATCCTCCAATCCTGGCAACATCCTTGTAAATCTTTTCTGAACCCAATCAAGTTTCACAACATCCTTCCGATAGGAAGGAGATCGGAATTGCATGCAATATTCCAAAACTGGCCTAACCAATGTACTGTACAGCCGCGACATGACTTCCAAACCACTGTACTCAATACTCAGACCAATTAAGGAAAGCATAAAAAACGCCTTCTTCACTATTCTATCAACCTGCCACTCCACTTTCAAGGAGCTATGAACCTGCACTCCAAGGTCTCTTTGTTCAGCAACACTAGCTAGGACCTTACCATTATGTGTATAAGTCCTGCTAAGATTTGCTTTCCCAAAGTGCCAGCACCCACCTTGCATTTATCTGAATTAAACTCCACCTGCCACTTCTCAGCCCATTGGCCCATCTGATCAAGATCCCATTATAATTTGAGGTAATCTTCTTCGCTGTCCACTACCCCTACAATTTTGGTGTCATCTGCAAACTTACAAACTATACCTCCTATGTTCATATACAAATCATTTATAAATATGATGAACCAATCCTTGTGGCACTCCACTGGTCACAGGCCTCCAGTCTGAAAAACAACCCACCATCACCCTTTGTCTTCTACCTTCGAGCCAGTTCTGTATCCAAATGGCTAGTTCTCCCTGTATTCCATGAGATCTAACCTTGCTAATCAGTCTTCCATGGGGACCCTTACTGAAGTCCATATTGATCATGTCCACCACTCTGCCCTCATCAATCTTCTTTGTTACTTCTTTAAAAAACTCAATCAAGTTTGTGAGACATGATTTCCCATACACAAAGCCATGTTGACTATCCCTAATCAATCCTTGCCTTTCCAAATACATGTACATCCTGTCCCTCAGGATTCCCTCCAACAACTGATGTCAGGCTCACTGCTCTATAGTTCCCTGGCTTTTCCTTATCATCTTTCTTAAATAGTGGCACTATGTTAGCCAGCCTCCAGTCTTCTGGCACCTCACCTGTGATGATCGATGATACAGATATCTCAGCAAGGGGCCCAGCAGTCACTTCCCTAGCTTTCCACAGAGTTCTAGGGTACACCTGATCAGGTTCTGGGGATTTCGCCCCTTGTACACAGTTCAAGACATCCAGCACCTCCTCCTCTGTAATCTGGATATTTTTCAAGATGTCGCCATCAATTTCCCCACATTCTGTATCTTCAATTTCCTTTTCCACAGTAAATACTGATCCAAAATACTCATTTGGTATCTCCCCCATCTCCTACAGCTCCACACAAAGGCTGCCTTGCTAATCTTTGAGGGGTCCTATTCTCACCTTAGTTACCCTTTTGTCTTTAATGTATTTGTAAAAACTCTTTGGATTCTACTTAACTCTATTTGCCAAAGCTATCTCATGTCCCCTTTTTGTCCTCCTGATTTCCCTCTTAAGTATACTCCTACTGCCTTTATGTTCTAATAAGGATTCATCAATCTATTTTGTCTATACCTGACACATGCTTCCTTCCATTTCTTAAACAATTTCTTTAGTCATCCAGCATTCCCTACACCTACCAGCCTTCCCTTTTACCCTAACAAGAATATACTGTCTCTAGACTCATGTTATCTCATTGCTGAAGGCTCCCCATTTTCCAGCCGTCCCTTTATCTGCAAACATCTGCCCCCAATCAGCTTTAAAACGTTTTCGCCTAATACCGTCAAAATTGGCCTTCCTCCAATTTAGAACTTTACCTTTTAAATCTTTTCCATCCTTTTCCATCACTATTTTAAAACTAATAGGATTATGGTCATTGACCCCAAAGTGCTCCCCGACTGGCACCTCAGTCACCTGCCCTACCTTATTTCCCAAGAGTAGGTCAAGTTTTGCACCTTCTCTAGTAGGTACATCCACATACTGAATCAGAAAATGTTCTTGTCCACACTTAAGAAATTCCTCTCCATCTAAACCCTTAACACTACTGCAGTCCTAGTCTATGCTTGGAAAGTTAAAATCTTCTACCATAACTACCCTATTATTCTTACAGATAACTGAGATCTCCTCACAAATTTGTTTCTCAATTTCCCTCTGACTATTAGGGGGTCTATAATACAATCCCAATAAGATGATCTTAGTTCTCAGTTCAAACCAAGTAATTTCCCTGGATGTATTTCCAGGAATATCCTCCCTAAGTACAGCTTAATGCTATCCCTTATCAAAAGCGCCACTCCCCCTCCTCTCTTACCTCCCTTTCTATCCTTCCTGTATCATTTGTATTCTGGAACATTAAGCTGCCAGTCCTGTCCATCCCTGAGCCACGTTTCTGTAATTGCTATAATATCCCAATCCTTCTGGATGCGTCAGTGTAATTGCTTCATGAAACATGTATACACATATACAAAGGAACCTCGATTATCCAGCATTCGATTAACCGAGTTTCCAATTATCCAAACAAGATCGCAAGGTCCTAATGTTTGGCTAACTATGTTATCCGACATTCGAAAATCCGGCACTTGATTAACTGATTGAAATACGCCCCGACCGTGTGCTTCGGATAATCGAGGTTTGTTTGTACTTACAACTGAGGCTGTAGATTAGTGGTAGTGTCACAACCCCTGGACTGGGAGGCCAAGATTCAAGTTTCACCTGCTCGAGAGGTGTGTAATAACATCTCTGAACAGGTTGATCAGAAAGAAAAAGATTACATTTTTAAAAATACATATACTCACAATTGGTAAATATGAGGAGATATTTTGTAGAGCTCTGCATTAATCCTCGATAACTTGCCACACAGTACACTGTGCCAGCAAACAATGGCAAAGCCTTGTGGATAATGAACCCTTTCTTCACATCAAATGTGATTAATTTCCCATTTACTGGAATCACCTCAGGTGGAAATTCCCGGTGCAGAGATACTTTTGCAAGAGGGTTTGTCACTTGGCAAGGTAATCTTGTGGGCCTGTCAGTGCGAAGCTGTATGGCTTCATAATAATCATTTGTTGGTACAAACAGTTCACGTGGATCTGGAGAGAGAGAGAGAGAGAGACCAAATTAACGTTTTTATTTATTAAAACTGCAAAACTAACTTGTACTTATTCAATGATTTACTTCCTTTGGAGTTCACAATTTCAAAGCAAGCTTCCAATTTTGTGGTGGATTTCATTTGAGTAGAGACTTTTATTTGCAAACCAAAATCAGCCATTGAGAGGATTTGGCATGCAGGCATTGCTCTGCACATGTTACATGGAAACACCATCACCACCTAGATGCTCCCCTTCAAGCTATTCACCATCCTAAATTGGAAATATATCACTGTTCCTTCAGTGTCACTGGGTCAAAACTCTGGAAATCCCACCCTAACAGCATTGTAGTTGCAGTTTTTCTAGACTCCCCTACCAGGGAAATCATCCAACCTGTGTCTAGCCAAAATTGCTGGTGAAACTCAGCAACTCTGGCAGCATCTGTAGGAAGAAAACAGAAACTGACAGTTCTGATGAAGTGGCACTTGATTCAAAATGTTAATGCTACTTTCTTCCAACAGACACTGCCAGACCTGCTGAGTTTTGCCAGCAACTTTGTTTCAGATCTCCAGCATCCACATCTTTGTTTTATTACATCCAGCATCTAGCCTGCCTAACCCAGTTAGAATTTTATATATCTTGATCAGATCCTCTCTTATTCTTCTCAACTCTAGTGAATACAGGGTCAGTTGAACCAACCTCTCCTCATACAACAGTCCTGCCATCCCTGTATCAGACTAGTGAGCCTCTGCTGCATTCTCTGTATGACAAATAAGGTTTCTCTATGGTAGAGAGACCAAACCTTCACAGAATACAAGAGCAGCAGATACATGGGAGCACCACTACCTGTGAGTTCATCTCCAAACTACTCACCAACCTGAACTATAACCATTTCACTGTTCCTTCAGTATGACTGGGCAAAAGTCTGTAATTCCCTTCTTTACAACATAGTGGGTCTACCTACATTAAATGGATGCCATCAGTTCAAGAAGGCACCACCTTCTCAAGGGCAATGAGAAGCCATATCCACATACCATCATGTAAATTCTTAAAATATTCTGTTACTATAATGGCCATGTTTGATTTGATATTTTTTGTATCTAAGATTGTAGGAATCAAAGGGTTTCTTAAAAGCGAATTTCTGAGAAGATTTTTTTTCCTCAGTATTTCAACATTTGCTATTGCTAGGGCTCACTCATTTTGTACATGGTGCACATTTTGTGAATGGGCATCGAGGTGGTATGGAGATGGCATACTGGGTACAGGGAAGCATTAAGAGTGCTGAGGGGAATGGGGCGAGATGGAAGGGACCCAATTCTTCTCCATGTACCTGGGACAAGGTTCCAGGGAACTGCGGCAGGCTATTTCACCAGGCTGCCTCAGTACTCACTGGCCTGGTAACAGCTTATGATCTGTTCCCAGGGTTGGCAGGACTGACCTTATCCCATCCCTGTCAACTGAGAGTGAAAACTTCATGTAACTGAGTCCTTAAAAACAAAACAATTCTGCTGCTGCTGCTAAGTTAATGAAGATCTGGCCTTCAGTATTGATAAATATATTATTGGTGAGTGGGTGTCACTCAATTACAATCATTTTCCTTCCATCGTTTTGCTAATGATTGTTTTTACAGAATCCTTACAGTGTAAAAGCAGGACATTCAGCCCATCAAGTCCACACCAGCTCGCTAAAGAGTATCCCACCAAACCCAGCCCCCTACCCTATAATTCTGCATTTCCTGTGGCTAATTCACACAATCTGCACACCATAAGCAATTCAACACAGCCAATCCACATAACCTGCATATCTTTGGACCAAGACAGGAAACTGCAAAATGTGGAGTAAACCCACACAGACACGGGGAGAATGTGCAAACTCCACACAATCACCTGAGGGTAGAATTGAACCCAAGTACCTGGCGCTGTGATGGCATATTGAGTATAGGGGAGCATTGAGAGTGGTGTGGGGAATGGTGTGAGATGGAAGGGGCCCAATTCTTCCAACTGTGAGGCAGCAGTGCTAACCACTGAGCCACTCATTGGAAGGAAGTTGACAGGCCCATGATTAGCCTGGTTAAATTGTTCTTGCATTTTTTTTTTAGACAGAATACTGTCTGGTCTTTAACACTATAGCCAATTAGACCTGGACCTATGTTATTTACTGTTTTACGAACACATCCTCTTTTGACTAGTATGTGCGATGAACCAAATTGGAAGAACATATGAATCTATGAGGGTGGAGAACTTGGGCAAAGACTAGTAAGTTTAAACCACTTTGCACTTGAGATGGTTGACTCCATCAACCACATTATTATCTGCCACCTCAGAGGAAGTTTGATAGATGGCAAATATGTGCATGTTATATTCAGCAGCAAAAGCATATAGTGGTGGCTCAGTGGTTAGCACTGCTGTCTCACAGCACCAGGCACCCGGGTTCAATTCCTGCCTTGGGGAACTGTCCATGTGGATTTTGCACATACTCCCTGTATCTTCGTGGGTTTGCTCTGGTTTCCTCCCACAGTCCAAAGATATGCAGGCCAGGTGAATTGGCCATGCTATATTGCCCATAATGTTAGGTGCATTAGTCAGGGGTAAATATATGGTAGGGGAATGGGTCTGGGTGGGTTACTCTTCAAAGGATCAGTGTGGACTTGTTGGGCCGAAGGGCCTGTTTCCATACTGTAGGTAATCTGAAAAAAAGGAACAGAGGAGATTTCAAAAGGAGAAAATTTAGCTGCAATGTTAGGTTGGAGAAACAGAGTTTGTTCTTTTGGAGACTAATAGAGATGTACAAGACTATAGTAAGGTAAGGGGCCGTAAAGGACCACAGTCACCTCTCTCCATTAGAGAAAAAAAAATGATTATGCAGCACAATGAACTCCAGTCTGCAATTGTGGAGCAAGGTACAGAGGTGGGTCTAAATGAACTACCAAAGCTGATATGTGGATTGAACCTGTGCTGTTGGCATCACTCTGCATCACATGCTCACCACCTAAGCTAATGGCCAATCACAGACAATTATTGTAGAGGAGAAAGGTTAACTCCTGAGCATATGCTTAGGAAGCTATTTCATGACCAGATGAGGTTGAAGAGTCTTGAGAAATGGTGCATTAGCTTAGAATTTGTGTCGAGCTGTAGGGTATATCATTAGAATAAAAAAACAAACGCTTCTTCTGTCTTAGAGTACAGCACCACAAACATCTAGAGCTCAACTCAACAATAGTAGAATTAAAAAAAATTTAGAGAAGGTAGAAAAATAAAAGTTGTTCCCATATTTGTTAAATTTGGGCATCTAAAATCCAATCCATTTACTCAGTGAGCTTCCTTTTTCCAGTTGCTTTAAATCTAGAATCAGAATGAGGTCCTCACCAGTGAAAAATACATAAGTACTTCCTGTTTTGGAATCATCCTTTCTGCAGGTCTCAGTGTCACAATCCAATGCCCAGCAACGAAATTCACCAGTATCAGCCGCTGTGCTGTTTACTACTGTCAGTTGGCTAAACCGTTCCCGATGGGTAATGCTATGAAGAAAAACCAATTTTAAAATACCATTCGAATGGCAATTGACAAGAATCAAAGATAAGAAATCATGCAGTTTAATATCATTATTCTCCAAAACAGTAGTTCTTATGTCCTTATGTTCAGAGACAGGAGTCGGTTAGGATTGAACTCAATGGAGTTTAGAAGAATAGGGAGATATCTCATAGAAACCTATAAAGTTCTAATTGGACTAGACAGTAGATGCAGGGAGCATGTTCCTGGTGACTACACAGTCAAGAGCCAGGGGGTGACAGTCGAGGGTTTGAGTTATGTGAGCATGGTGGCTCAATGTCAAGTGCTGCTGTCTCACAATAGCAGCGACCTAGGTTCGATTCCACTCTTGGGAACTGTTGTGCCATTTTCCTGTGTCTGAGTGTGCTTCCCCTGGGTGGTCCAGTTTCCTCCCACAGTCGAAAGATGTATGGGTTGGCCGTGGGAATTGTGGGGTTACAGGGTTAGGGTGGGGTGCTCTTTGGTGTCGACTTGATTTCCTAAAAGGCCTGTTTCCACACTGTTAAAGATTCGATGATTTAGGACTGAGATGAGGAGAAATGTCTTTGCCCAGAGAATGGTGAGCCTGTAGAATTCTCTGCCACAGAAAGCATTTGAGACTAAAATATTATTTTCCCCAAGAAAGAGATAGAGATAGTTCTTATGGCTAAAGGGATCAAAATGTATGGGAAGAAAGCAGGAACAGGATTGGGTAATCAGCCATGATCAAAAAAAATGGTGGAGTCAAATCTAAGGGCCGAATGGCCTACTCTAGACCCTATTTTCTATGTTTCTATGATTTAGTTAGAAATAAAAGTGTATTAAACACTTGCTGTGCTCTTCCAAAAGCTGAGCTGATTAATCCAGTGAACAAATGAGATGTACAGTTTAACCCTCTGTCTGAGTTGTATTTTCAATGGTGACACTTATCAGATGAAATGATAAACTAAGGCCTCTGTCTTCCATTCTCAGATTGATATTAAATTTCCCATGGCATTTTTTCACAAAATATATAGCAGTGATACTTTTTACTGTTTCTGGCTACTTTTTGTCCCTCAACTGACATCTGAAAACAGATCATCCATTTATTGTCACATTGCAATAACTAAAACCTTGCTGTGCTAAACAGTGCTTTACAGTGACACAACTTGTGAGGAGTATAGCTCTTTAAATGGATTCCGAAGTCACAGCAGTTGCTATTGTCACAATGTTGATCTTTTTACAAGGTTACTATGCCCTTGAGTTTTTTCCCTGACAGGAGGTAATTGGCCAGGCTCCAACTAGGCTGGGTTTGAAAGGTTTATTGGGGCCTCATTTGTTTACCTTTAACAGATAATGCCTCCAACCTAAGGCTTTCATGTCTTAAAAATAACGGGTATCATCAAAGGGGAGTGGCCAGCCAGCTGTGTAGCTAGTCTTTATTTTGATTAGAGTTTTTGATTCAGTTCAGCAGCAGTGTGTGTGAAGAAAGGCCGTTAGGGCAAGTCCAGCCGGGTACTCTCCCTCTAACTTCAAGCCTGTAAGCCCTGGTTTGTTTCATTCTTACTCTAAGGGATGTGTTTATTGGGATTGTTGCAAGTATTTTCCGAACAGCATCATTAGGTCAGGATAGTCGGTTGGGTTTTTGGATAGGATAAGTTATCCAGTAGTCTATTTTCTGTTCTTTGTGTTTCATTCTGTAATTTTGTAAATAAATTCTGTTTGTTCAAAACGTGGCAGTCAGATCAGCTGATTCACTCCAGGAACATCCACTATACACTTACCTAAAACAAATAACAAAGTTACGGTCTGGGCTACCTGCTTTAAAATGTTTTGAGGAGTAGAGTCGGGTCCATAACAGACTGGGAGCTCTTTGTGGGATTTAAACAGCGAGTAATAGGTGTTAGTGTCTTTTATTTCGGGTGTTGATTTGGTTGGTTTAGACAGGGTTCGGATAGAAATGGCTCTTTCGGTCAGCAAGGAGGTTCTGGAGGTGGAAGAGATGACTTTGGGGGTTTTACAAAAGGCGAACAAGACCAAGCTGTGGGAGTTGGTAGACAAACTGGAGCTGAAGATACCTCCTCATGTGAGGAAAGATGAGATGATTACAGCAGTAGCTCAGTATTTAAATTTGCTGGAAACACCATCAGGATCTGTAGAGATAGCTAAACTTCAATTGCAAATGAAGAAGCTTCAGTTAGAAGCAGAAATTAAACAGTTTGAGTTACAATTAAAACCAGAAGAGAAAGAAAACAAAGGGCTTTAGCAGAAGAGAAGGGAAAAGATCAAAGTGCTTTAGCAGAAGAGAAAGAGAAAGAGAGAGATTTTGAACTTCAGAAAATGACACTTAGAAAGGAAAGGCAGCTTAAAAGGCTGGAGACAAAGGCTGAAGGTAGGTTTAGTGAGAAAGAGAGTGAGGATCAGCAAGCCTCTGGTAGTCAGACGTCTAGTCAGAAACTGTTTCAGTATGTTCAAGCATTGCTTAGATTTGATAAGAAGCCTTTTTCATCTAATTTGAAAAAGTGGCTAAACAAATGCTGTGGCCAGTAGCAATGTAGGTTTTGTTAATCCAAACCGAACTTGTGAGTAGAGATAGTAAGGTATTCACATCACTATCAGAGGAGGTATCTGGGGATTTTGAGGAGGTAAAAAATGCTATCTTAAGTGTACATTAGCTTGTCCCAGAAGCCTATGGACAATGTTTCAGGAATCTAAGGAGGGACCTGGTCAATATTGAGTTTGAAAGGATCAAACAGAGTAATTTCAATGGATGGATAAAAGCTTTAAAAATCGAGCAAAACTATGATGCCCTCAGAGAGGTAATTATTTTGGAGGAATTCAAAAATTCACTACCTGAAGTAGTGCAAACTCATGTGGAAGAGCAGAGAGTTAAAACAGCAAGTTTAGCAGCTGAAGTGGCTGATGATTATGAGCTGGTCCATAAAACACAGTTTGGCTTCCAGAATCAATTTCAGTTCATGAGGGATAGAAATTGGAGCAAAGAGAAATCCTCACGTGGAAAGGGAAAGGTAGATCTCAGTGAAGATCGTAAAGGTCACTTAACACAGGGGGACAATGAAGGGTAAGAGGGGACAAAGAGGGTTAAAGGTTCCAGTATTTCCATTGCAATAAAGTAGACCACAGTGTTGGTGGGCTAGAAAATAGCCAGATGTAGGAAAACATGACAAGTCTGGGAGTTTTGTAGGAATGGCAACAGAAAGCACAGTGGAAGCTAGAAAGCTGCATCAGAGTGTACGAGCTGATTGGAGGTTGGTTAAGGAGGAAGTGCCGGATCTGCTTAAAAAATATACATGCAAGGGTAAAGTTTATTCACACAGGCCAGGAATAGCAGGTAAAGAGGTTTCAATATTAAGGGACACCGGATACTTTCAGTCAGTAATGGTGAAGGTTGAGGAGATATGTATTCCTGAGGGACTATTGCCAGAAAAGGTATTGGTAACAGGAATTCATGGTGAGACAAAAAGTGCTCAAGTATATAAAGCGAGGCTAGAGAGTCCAGAGAAGAGTGGAGAACTTGTTGGGGGAGTACTGGACAAACTCTCAGCTCCAGGAATACAATTTGTCCTTGCAAATGATTTAGCTGATTCACTGGTAGGTGTGCCACCTACTCTAGTTGAAAAGCCAGTGGAGACTCAGGCAACTGAAGCAATGCAGGACTTTTACCCTGGAATCTTTCCTGATTGTATAGTAATGAGGTTGAAACAGGAGAGACCAAAGGGTATAGATAAGGAAGTTGAAGTGGCAGTAGCAGAGACTTGTTGCTCAGATAGTTGCTCAGAGACTTGTTGCTCAGAGACAAAACAAGAGCACATAGGTAATATTCAAATATCTATAGCTCTGCAAAAGTCATTGAGTTACAGGAGAAAGATGAAAATTTAAAGCAGTTGTATCAAAAGGCATATACAGAAGGAATCTGAATGTATCCTTGAGTGTTATTACCTGAAAAATTATGTCTTAATGAGGAAATGGAGACCATCACATATTCAAGCAGATGAGAAATGGGCAGAAATTCATCAAATTGTCTTGCCAATGGGATCGAGAAGGGAGGTGTTGTGAGTGGCACATGAGCTACCAATTGGAGATCATTTAGGAGTGAGGAAAACACAGGATGAAATACAAAGATATTTTTACTGGCCTGGACTGTACAAGGATGTAGCTGAATTTTGCCAGACAGGTCGTATGTGTCAGGTAATTGTAAAACCACAGGCAGTAATAAAACCTGCATTTTAATACCTATTCCAGCATTGCAGGAACCATTTACAAGAGTCTTAATTGATTGCGTAGGTCCCCTACCTCAAACAAAAAGTGGAAATCAGTATTTGTTAACAATAATGGATGTATCAACTAGGTTTCCATTACGTAATATCACAGTAAAAAGGATTGTGGAGGAATTACTCAATTTTTTTACTAGATATGGACTATCAAAAGAGATAGTCGGATCAAGGGTCAAACTTCACATCCAAACTATTCAAGGAAGTTATAGACAACTTAGGAATATAACAATTCAAATCTACTGCGTACCATCCAGATTCGCAGAGAGCACTAGAAAGAGGGCATTAAACACTAAAGACCATGCTGAGGGCTTATAGCCAGGCCTATCCAGATGACTAGGATAAGGGAATTCCATTTATGCTTTTTGTGATCAGAGATGCACCAAATGATTTGACCAAATTCAGTCCATTTGAATTAGTTTTTGGGCATGAAGTGAGGGGACCGTTAAAATTGATCAATAAGATGTTTGCAAGTCAGAATTTAGAGACCACGCATTTGGACTATGTGTCAAATTTTAGAGAATGATTAAATAGAGCTGAGGAGTTGGATAGACAGCATTTAAAAGAATTGCAGCATGAAGGAAACAGGAAGCGGACAAGAAATCAAAAATTCACAATTTGCAATTGGGGATAAGGTATTAATGTTACTTCCAGTAATAGGTGAACTTTTAAAAGCAATGTTTAATGGGCATTATCAAATCGAAAGGAAATTGAGTGAGGTGAACTACTTGATAAGGACTCCAGACAGGAAGAAATCTCACAGAGTGTGTCATGTGAATATGCTCAAAAAGCCTTTTGATAGGGAAGGAAAGCAGGAGGAGAAGGTATTAATGATTACAACACAGAGGGAAGAAACAAGTTCAGAGGATTCTGAATTGGACATTTCTCAAATCAAATTGGACAATGAGGAAGTTGTCAAAAATTGGGATAAATTATTGAATTACCTTCCTGAGAAAAACTGAAATGACCTGAAAGAGTTATTACTATCACATGGGGAGATATGAGGAAATAGACTAGGAAGTATTAACCTAATTGTGTATGATGTAGATATCAGCGATGCTATTCCGATTAAGCAACATCCTTATAGGCATAACCCTCTAAAGTTGGCAGAGGTTCAGAAGGAGATTGAACTCATGCTCCAAGATGACATAATTGAGGAGTTACAGTGACTGTAGCTCACCTATGATAATGGTGCTAAAGCCAGATGGTACCCAACAGTTATGTGTGGACTATCGCAAAGTCAATGCAGTTACAAAGACCGATACATAGCAAATTCCGCAGTTGGAAAACTGTGTTGAAGAGCTGGGACAAGCAACTTACATTTCTAAGTTGGACTTGCTCAGAGGCCAGTGGCAAGTACCTTTGTCAGAAGGGCAAAGGCAATTTCGGCTTTCGTAATGCCAAATGGATTATATCAGTTTAAAGTCATGGCATTTGGTATGAAAAATGCTCTGGCCACATTTCAGAGACAAACCAATAAGGTCATTGCCAGATTACCCAACTGTGTTGTGAACATTAATGACCTGGTGATTTTTAGTCACATATGGAAGGAACATTTACAACATTTATCAGACTTGTTCGATCGAAAATTTGTGCTGAATTTTAGCAGTGTGGCTGCTCCACTCACTGAATTGCTAAAAAAAGGCAAGAAGTTTCAGTGGACAGCGGACTGTCATAAGACATTTGACAGCCTGAAGACTGTATTAACCACTGCCCGGTATTAGCCACACCTTATTGCACAAAGCTTTCAAGGTGGCTATCTATGTAAGTGATGTGGGTGCCGGTGCCATGCTCCTGCAGGATATCAGGTATTTCTCCAGGAAATTGAAGTTCATCAGCAGAAATATTCAACAGTTGAGAAGGAGGCTTGGAGCTTGGTATTGGCACTACAACATTTCAGTGTTTATATTATCAGCAACACATCTGAGACAATCATATACATTGATCATAACCCATTGATATTTGTGGAGAAATTTAAGGACAAAAAGCCAGACTGTTTAGATGGGACTGTTGTTGCAGCCATTCAATTTGAAAATTGTGCATGTGGCAGGTTGAGAAAATGTGACTGCCAATGCATTATCGAGACTTGAATAAGAGATGAAGGCATTCGGTGGTGGGGGAACCACAGGCTGAATCCGAATGTAGTTTTGCATGTTTATACTCAATGAATATATATGTACGTTTTAGGGTAAAACCATTATTTTTGGGTGTTTTGAAAAATGAAGCCATCTTTGGATATTGATGGTTCATTTTTTTAAGGGGGGACGTGTCACAATGTCAGTCATTTTACAAGGTTAATATGCCCTTGAGTTTTTTTCCACAGAGGGGGTAATTGGCCAGGCTACAACTGGGCTGGGTTTGAAAGGTTTATTGGGGCTCTTTTGTTAACCCCAAACAGACAATGCCTCTGGCCTAAGGCTTTCATATTTTAAAAAAAAGGTATCATCAAAGGGGAGTGGCCTTTGGAACTGTGGAGTGAGCCTTCGTTTAGAGTTTTTGATACAGTTCGCCAGCAGGGTGTGTGAAGGAAGGCTGCTGGGGCAAATCCAGCCGGGTACTCTCTCTCTAACCTCAAGCCTGTAAGCCCTGGTTTATTAATACATTAATATGAATAAATAGCATTGCTTCAGATTTGATATGATTTCATTGATATTTGTCAAAAGGAACGAATTAACATGTTTTGATAAATCTTTGAACTTTATTGTTCATTTACTAAGAAGCTGATGACTGTGCCTCAACATAACTAATTAATGATTTTAATCATTTTTTACAAGTAATTTCTATCCAATTTAGATTGTTTACAGGTATTCAACTTTCATCTGCATCACCTGCTTTTCTTGCATATCAGGGAATATTTTTGAGGCATTAACTTTAATTACATTTTAAAATGCTGCTTGACTGCACTAGTGTATGAAAAATTTTGCATTCAGTAATTTTGGATGCCTTGTACCTGTTTTGTCCAGCGACTGCACACAATAACCCAACTGCTGTGTACACAGCAGAGGCAACAAGGAGGATATTTTGCTAACAACTACTTGCATTTAGGTCACACCTTTAATATAGTGAAATGTCCCAAGATACACTTAAAGAGTGATGTCATACAAAATTTTATAACAGTTATTTGAGAAGGTGACCAAACAGGTGAATGAGGGCAAAGCAGCTGATGTGGTGTATATGGATTTCAGTAAGGTGTTTGATAAGGTTCCCCAAAGTACGCTATTGCACAAAATATGGAGGCATGAGATTGAGGGTGATTTAGCGGTTTAGATCAGAAATTGGCCAGCTGAAAGAAGACAGAGGATGGTGGTTGATGGGAGATATTCATTCTGGTGTACAGATATTAGGGGGGGAACTGTTTTGGGTCCATTGCTGTTTGTAATTTTTATAAATGACCTGAATGAGGGGATAGAAGGATGGGGTTAGTAAGTTTGCAGATGACACTAAGATCAGTAAAGTTGTGGATAGTGATGAAGGATTTAACGAGTTTTGAGATGATGAAGGATGTTGTAGGTTACAGAGGGACATAGGTAAGCTGTAGAGCTGTGCTGAGTGGTTGCAAATGGAGTTTAATGTGGAAAAGTGTGAGATGATTCACTTTGGAAGGAATAACTGGAATACAGAGTACTGGGCTAATGGTAAGATTCTTGGTAGTGTAGCTGAGCAGAGGGATCTTAGTGTCCAGATACTTAGATCCTTGAAAGTTGCTACCCAAGTTGATAGGATTGTTAAGAAGGAATACATTGTGTTAGCTTTTATTGGTAGAGGGACTGAACTTCAGAACCATGAGATCATGCTGCAGCTATACAAAATTCTCGTGTGGCCACACTTGGAGCATTGCGTACAGTTCTGGTCACTGCATTATAAGAAGGATGCAGATGCTTTGGACAGGGTTCAGAGGAGATTTACTGGGATGTTGCCTGGTATGGAGGAAAGGTCTTCAAATAAAGGCTGAGGGATTTGAGGCTGCTTTCATTAGAAAGAAGAAGGTTGAGAGGTGGCTTAATTGAGACATATACGATAACCAGCAGGTTAGATTGGGTTGACAGTGAGAGCCTTTTCCTCAGATGGTAATGGCTTGCACGAGGGGACACAGCTTTAAACTGAGGGATGAAAGATATAGGACAGATGTCAGAGGTAGTTTCTTTACTCAGAGAGTAGTAGGGGTGTGGAACACATTGCCTGCAACAGTAGTAGACTCACCAACTTTAAGGGCATTTAAATGGTCATTGGATAGGTATATGGACAAGAATGGAATAGTGCAGGTTTGAAGGTCTTCAGATTGGTTTCACAGGTTGACGCAACATCGAGGGCTGAAGGGCCTGTACTGTGCTGTAATGTTCTATGTTCTATGACATGTAAGGAGATAGGTTGATGATAATGATTGTGGTTGTTGGAGGTCAATCATGTCAGATTCAGACCATCTCTGCAAGAGTTCCTCAATCTTCAGTTGTTTCATCAATGACCTTCCCTCATGACCTTCCCTCCCTCATAAATTTAGAAGTGGGGATATTTCCTGATGATTTCACAATGATCAGGACTTTTCATAACTCCTCAGATACTGAGGTAGTCCAGGTCCACATACAGCAAAACCTGAGCAACACCTAGGCTTCAACTGATAAATGGCAAGTAATATGTAGACCACAAGTTGCAGGAAATGGTCACCTCAAACACGAGAGTATCTAACCATCTCTCATTGGTATTCAATGTCATAAACACTACTGAATCCTGCATTATCAACATCCTGGATGTTACCATTGACCAAAGACTCAATATAGGAGTTGGGAGGTCATGTTGCAGCTGTACAGGACATTGATTAGACCACTTTTGGAAAATTGCGTGCAATTTTGGTATCCCTCCTATCAGAAGGATGTTGTGAAACTTGAAAGGGTTCAGAAAAGATTTACAAGGATGTTGCCAGGGTTGGAGGGAGAGGCTTAATAGGTTGGGGCTTTTTTCCCTGGAGCGTCAGAGGCTGAGGGGTGACCTTATAGTGGTTTATATAATGATGAGAGACATGGATAGAACAAATTGACAAGATCTTTCCCTGAGGTGAGGGAGTCCAGAATTTGGGGCATAGGTTTAGGTCAACAGGAAAAAATTTAAAAGGTACCTAAGGGGCAACGTTTTCATGCAGACGGTAGTGCGTGCATGGAATGAGCTGCCGGAGAAAGTGGTGGAGGCTGGTACAATTACAACACTTAAAAGGCATCTGATGGGTATATGAATAGGAAGGATTTCGAGGGATATGGGCCAAGTGCTGGAAAATGGGACTAGATTAGGTTAGGATATCCGGTCGGCATGGATGAGTTGGACCGAAAGGTCCGTTTCATGCTGCACATCTCTATGAATCTATAACTCTATGAGCATGAATACAATAACATTTCAGCAGTTACAAAAATACCTGAATCTGCCTTCATCATCCTCATCCAGATAACTGGGATATGCCCAGCTAATGTGATTCCCTTTACAGCGTAGCACCAGCCTTTCTCCAGCAGGTACCACCAAAGTGTCAGAAGGTTTTTGAAACCTGCCTTTTTCCGACAGATGAGTCATTATGAGGATCCTCGAAGGCACCTTGACTGAAACCTTCTTGACTTTTGGCTTGTTTTTCGTCTTTTTGATGGCAGGTTTGACTTTCTTCCCAATATTTTGCTTTTTACCTTTGGCAACATTTTTGACAGTCCTTGATTCCTTCTGGCATTCCACTAAGAAAACAATCACACAGTTCCAAAACTTCAACAAAAATATTTTATAATTATTAAAACTTTTGCTGAATTCACAAGAGAGAATGCTGTAAACTGTAGGCTCCAACCCTTCCCTTTCTATTTTTCAATCCCATCATTTTTGTGAAAATTACAACACAGAAAAAGATATGGCCAAATTGGACTATTTTGTGAATAATTTCCACAAGAGCTGTAATTCGTGTCCCCAACATTTCCATTTATCCCACTGTCCTTCAACTGTCTGTGTAACCTATTCTCAAATGATGATGTCATGCAGATATTTAGCTGCAGTCCACAAAAGAACATCTGACGGGAATTTCTTTCCTTTGGAGAGAGATCATTCTTTATTTATATTTTAAGGGGCACCATTCTGCCCGTGTTGGGCAAAGCAAGAAGGCAAATAGTACCAGAGTCTGCACGGGGGTTGAACCTGCATTTTGGCAACTCAGTATTTCACTCCTACTGCAGTGAAGGACAAATGTTTGGTATTAAGCAAGGTTGAGATATGTAATGTGTTTTATAATAGGTAGACCTTCAACTGTAATGCAAACTGGGTAATATAAATGAAGTGTATTTAAGTAACTCTCTTGTGGTTTACTGTGAACATTGAAGTTCAATGACTTGATGTAATACAAAATGCACTAAGAGTGCTACTTTCCAATAAAACAAGCTAGTTTATCAGTATTATTACAAACAGGTTCTATTTTCCAATGTTGCACAAAATGTAGCTCTTGTTTTGATTGCTGTTCAGATAACATTCACTAGAACATTACATATAGGGACATGTCTGTAGTGTTATGCAGTATAATTTCCTGTGATCACTCATTGTTTGGGCTGATTAATAAATTGAACAAACATATGACAAGAAGAATAGGAAATGTCCAACTTTTCCATTATGCCAGTTTCACTCTGGAAATTGTAGAACCCACCATCAAGCCAACCAAACTAAAACAAAAAAAAGGAAATGTTTCCCAGTAGTTATATCATCAGCCATTCTTGGAAATTCCTCTCTGAACCTGAAAGACAATCAAGACAGTTTAATCAAACCATAATGTCTTGACCCAGTTAACAATTTAACATTCTGTAATGTGGAAATGACTTCCAGTCACAGGAAATCTTACAGCTCATATCTTTTCTTGATGGCTTGCAGCACATTGATTCTCATCATATATCCCAGTTAACTGTTCTAATTCTCTAAGACTTTAACCTAGAGTTAAGTGTAAGAGTTGTTTTCCTTCCCAACATGTAACCTAATACAATACTATTGTAAATTTCACTGATGCTCCCTGAGCCCTCTTTAGCCCAGAAATTCTGTTCTGCCTCCTCAGAATCAAGTTGCTTTCTTATTTTTGACACCTCTAAGTCCATGTTAACCCATTAAAAAAAATCCCAAGTTATCTATACTCCAGATAATTACAGGATTTTAAAATAATATTAACTGAATTGCTTCTCTTTGTGAGGATCTCACAAGTAAGGAGAGCAAAACAGGACACAGTATATGGCAAAACAAAGACCTTGTTCAACATAATCATTGTACTAAGAATAAAAAAGCAACCAAAACCATTCAGCAGGTCAAGCAAAGACTATGGAGAAAAACAACTAGGCGAAAGTGAGGACTGCAGCTGCTGGAGATCAGAGTCAAGATTCAAGTGGTGCTGGAAAAGCACAGCAGATCAGGCAGTATCCGAGGAGCAGAAAAATCGACGTTTCGGGCAAATGCCCTTCCTGATCTTCCTGCTCCTCGGATGCTGCCTGACCTTCTGCGCTTTTCCATCAACACTTTAATCTTTACTTTGGAGAAAAACAGTTAACATTTAGGGTCAATCTGACTACCTCAGCTATTGATTTTATTTGTGCTTACTTGAGCTTTCCAACAGCTGCAGTATTTTACTTCTGTCATATTTTACTTGTAGCTTCACAGTTAACTGCTTTAGACAGGCCCGGGGTGGTGTTGGGACGGCAGTGTGTGGATGGACCGTAGTGCCCTGACAGTGTCACAACTAAAGGAGGCATATTGGGGTTGCATGGGCCACACAGAATGGCCATAAAAAAGGATTTTACCTGGCAGACTTGCCAACCAGGGCTAGCCTTCCTGATGCTGGGAAATGTACAATTTTCAAAGGGCTGGTAAAAGACAGTGGTGTCTTTTTGGGTAGAGAGCTGAAATGGTGGGGAAAGGAATCCAGGAGCTGTTTTAACCCCCCAAATTGGATCAGAAAAAGAAAATGCAATGCTTCTTGCTGCTCAAATGATGTCAGAACTTGGTGGAACAGTCTGCCTTCTAGTTTGGGGTGACCAACTATAATTAAATCTGTTCCCAGAGTTATCACATGGCTTGCCTCCCTGCCCCAGCCATTAGTTGGCTAACACATGTTGATGCAACCCATTTGGATGCCAATTGGATGATGCTTGACTGTCAGTCAAACAGCACCGCCATCAATACCTCACCCTGGCCCCATTTTCAATAACTGGGGAAGAGAAATTTTGAAAGAAGTTGACAATATCCCTGTGATTTGTTTTTCTCCAATTCTGCAATGCCCTGGAGATTAATCCATAAGACCATAAGACATAGGAACAGAAGTTAGTCCAAGACTTCTTGAGACTCCCAGATAATCCTGGTCGGTTGGGAACCTATATCAAATGGTTTGTGGCTCACATCCTAGTAGCTTTCTGAGGGAGGAGCGCCCCCTTTCGGGTCAGACGTCAGAACGATGCTGGATTTTCCCTCTCAGGTGATTGTCAAACAGCATTGACACTATTTGGATGAGAAGCTTCTCTCCATGTGTCCTGGACAATGTTTGCCCCTCAACCACTATCACTAATAAAAACAAAACAATTGTGTGAGCTTGTCCCGCACAAACTGGTTACAACACTTTCTAAACTTGAAATGTGCTGTTTTCAGCTCTGAGACATTGAGGTGCTGAAACACAATGTGGGTCTGCTTCAATGAGAGGAATTTCAACAATTTTATTCCATTATTCGAACGGAGACACTTTAAGTGAACGGCGCTCTACAAATGTAATTTCTAATCCCAACATTTTATCATACAATTTACACAATGTGACAATGCCCACTCTCCCTCATTCAAACTCCAAAGGTATTAAAAACTTTATGAATGGTGGTTTCGAATCTCCCAGACTACTGAGCCTTCGGATCGTTTGTAATAACACATAAATAATTCCACTTACAACCGCATGAAGCTTTAAAGAGTTAATATTTCCACACACAAAAAAAAAACCCTAAGGAGGGATACATTAGTGAGGTAGATGTGGTTTGGAGACAGCACGGAGTTAGCTCAATGGAGTATCGATTACAATGTGACTTACCGAATTCCAGGACGAAAACAATCAGACAAACCAGCACGAAGGCTAGCCCCAGCCTCATGGTCAGAAGATGGTAAAATCAACTGGGGAGTTTCTGACAGTCAAGCCCCAAGGTTACACCGGCAGGAAACTCACACCAACACGTGCATTCAGCAGCTTCGCTGTGGAATGTCGAGGTACCAAGGAATTTGTTGTTCTTCAAACGGAATTGAGAAGTCAGCTATTTCTCGCCCAACAAAGTGTCCTCACAAGCGGCTGAGAGTCAACCCGGCAGAGCTTGGCAGCTGCAAGAGCTAAGTGATTCAATAGGATCCATTCATCTGCGCTGAGCGCTCAGCAAACATCCACAAACTCCTGCAGCCTCTGCTTCCGCCGATCAGCTCACCCTTTCCTCAATACATCTTAAAAGCAATCGAAAACTCATTAGGAATCCAAGGTATTAAAAATGCACGGACTTGAAATGAGAGCTGTCTTTCATACGCTGCCACGGTCACCAGAGAGAGAGAGAGAGGCTCAAAGTTTAGTCTGTTTACATTTCCCTCTTCAAACCAAAGAATCTCGGGGTTTCTTCTCTTTATCAACTAAATATAAACCTCCTTGGTTGCATTGTGGTGTGTGGACTTCTTTATCTTCGAGGCTACGACCACGAGCAAAGCAAATGGTTTTGGAATTCAAAACGAAAATGTCCAATTATAATGTGTAAATTTTCGGTGCAGGAACGATGGGCCGAATGTCTTCCTTTGCGCCGAAAGACTTCTGCGATTCTCTGAAAATTACAGTTAAATGATATAGTAATTGCGCCTTAAAATTGAGGAACGGGTATTATATGTTACTAGATGTAGATTTAAGCTGAATCCGTACATGTATTAGACATACATAAAATACAACACTAGAAGTTGGGTTTCTCAATGAAAGATTGACGGTGGTCATCCTGTCGTTGTCCTGTCAGCATGGGGATGAGTTCAAGCTCCAGGATTTACAGACCACCCTTTCCAATATTTTAATCGGCTGCTCCTCAATCTTTGGCAGGACAGCATTCCCATCCACCTGACCCTTGGTCACCTCTTGGAAAGAGAGTAGACAATCAAAGTCATAGACATGTGCAACACAAAACAGATCCTTTGGTCCAGCTGGTGCATGCTGACCAGATAACCTCAATTAATCCTATGGCTATTTGCCAGCATTCGGCCCATATCCCCCTGAGCCCTTCCTATTCATGTACCCATTTCTGCTGGGACCAATATACACATTAGAAAAGCCGTTACCACCTTTGCTTGGCATACAAAATGCTCATGAAAGAAAACAAGTTGGCTCTTGGGGCCAAATTGCTGGTTTTGAGGTCTATGCTCTTAGCACCTTCTTGTACAACTATGAAACACGGACAACTTGCAGCTACCACAAACGGAAGGAAACAAATTTCAACTCTGACACTCACAGACCAATCTTGGCATCTCATGACATAACAAAACCATTATCTAATGTAAATGGAATGTGTGGACTAGTTCATTTTTCCAAGTTAGATTTGATTTAGTTATGATCAAGTACTTCAGAGTAAACTAATCAATTACCCTGCTTAATTGTGGACACCTTTATCACATGTCAGTTGTACCTGTGCCCTTATTTAGAGCAGGTCAGAACTACATCCCTCTTTGCCCTCACAATTTCTTTCTCAAAGAATCTTCCCCCCCACCCCCCAATCCCCGACATACTCTATATTCCTCAAGATCCTCTCTTGTTTTTTGAATGATTATACCTAACACAAACTCTCAATATCCTTGACATGCAAGGTTGCCTGGACTTGCGGCCCTTGCCCTTCACCCTTGGAGAAACAAGCTGGCCCTGAACTCTCACTGTATTATTTTTAAATGTCTTCCATTTTCCAAATATAGACTAACTTGCAAATAGCTGCAACCAGTCTATGTTTGTCTGATTCTGTTTAATGATAATGAAATTGGCCTACCCCACTTTAGACACTCGACTTCTGCACAATTCTTATCCCTTTCCATAATAACTTTGAAACTTACAAAGCTATGGTCACTGTCCCCAAAATGTTTGCCCACTGACACTTCAACCACTTAAGTAGTTTCATTCCCTAGGCTTAGGAAAGCTCCATCTCTCATTGAGCTATCTACTTAATGGCACAAAAAACACTTCTGGGTGCACTTTAAGATTCCACCCTGTGTAATCCTTTCACACTAAGCTGATCCCAGTTAATGTTAACAAAGTTGCAATTCCCTACAACTATCCTTTCGCCACCTCTCTGATTTGTTTGCATAATCTGCTCTTCTATGTCCCTCTGATTTTTGGGAGACCTGAAGTAAAATCCCAGTAAAAGTAAACCCCTCTTACTGCGGTGATGGTTTCCTTTATCAATAATGCAATGCCACCATCTCTCTTCTATCACCCCCTTATCATGCCTGAAACTTTTATACTTTGGAATCTATCCTGCTCTTCCTTCAACCATGTCTTAGTAATTGTAACAATATCACACTCCCACATGCTGATCACTGCTGTAAGTTTAACTGTTTGTACCAGTCAGGCCCCTTGCACTAAAATAGATACAGTTCAGTTTACCTGTCCTCCCATGTGCCTTATCATACCTATGTTTTCTCCATCTGCTGGACTGTTCTATTATTCCATCTGCATCTGACTGTATCTTGCTCTTGACTTTATATCTACTTTCTGTTCTACCCCTCTGCCAAATTATTTTAAAATGTCCCAAACAGCAAAAGCAAGCAATTTCTTAAGTATTTTTGCAACTGTCCTATCCAGGCAAGTGGGGAATATTCCATTATGCTCCTGACTGCTGTCTTGTATATAGTAGGCAAACGACAAGATGTGAGTTACTTGGTAAAGAATTCCTATTGTCTGACCTGCTGTTGTAGCTGTTGCATTGATTTTGGTTGGTTCGCTTCAGTTTTGGTCAATGGTAACCCTCAGGAGATTGGTGAGAGCGTCAGTGGTAATAATACTAGTGAATGTCTAGAGAAGATGGACATATTCTGTCTTGTTAGGGGAAGATATTGCCTGGCATTTGTGTGGTGTAAATTTAATTTGTCACTTCACAGCTCAAGCCTGAATGTTATCCAGATCTTCCTGTATATTAACATAGATTGCTTCAGTGTCTTAGAACTTGTGAATAGTGCTCAATATTATGCAATTATCAGCAAACATTCCTGCTTCTCACCTTATGATTAAAGGAACATCATTGAGCCTCAATACCACCATGAAAAACTCAGGCAGCGATGTCATGGAGCTGAGTTGATTGATCTCCAACAACCACAACATTCTTCCTTTGTGCTAAGTTTGCCTGCAATCAGTGAAGAGCTTTCCATCTGATTCCCATTAACTCAAATTTTGCTTGGGCTCCTTGACGCCACACTCAGTGAAATGTTGCAGTGATGTCAAGGACACTCACTCTCACCTCTGGGATTCCGCTTTTTTGTCCACGTTTGGACCAAGTCTGTAAGGAATCTGGTGGAGCCCAAACTGGGTATCAGGGAGCAAGTTATTTCTCAGTGAGTACTGCTGGGTAGTACTGCCAATGATTCCTTCCATTACTTCACTGATAATTGAGATGGGTTGATAAGGAGGTTAGTGGATGGAGTAGATTTGATTTGTTTTTTGTAGACAGGTCATATCTGGGCAATTTAGCAGATTTTCAGACTGATATCAGTGTTGTCGCTGCAATGAAACAGCTGAACTCGGGATACAGTTAGTTCTGCAACACAAGTCTTCTTAGCTGGAATGTTGTCATGGCCCACAGCTTTTGCAGTATCCAATGCTTTCAACTGTTTCTTGATATCTCCTGGTCATGAAAGGCTTTGGGATTATCTTCATGCATTAACTTTATACATACTTTATATAAATTTTATGTATTACTTAGATGTTTCTGTTTTAGTTTTAAGATTGTATACAACATTGTTACTTGTTTTAATTTTAAGTTTTTAATTAACTCAGTTTCAAGTACCAACAGTCACAATTAAAGCACACACATTATAAGATGGTTTCTTCAACTTGCCTTAATGAGAGTTCTGGAAGTTACACAATGCAAATTGATTTGGGTGATTCATTAGGTATACTATATCATTCCCTCTATTCGCTCGAAGAAGTGGAAGCAACATTAAAACCACATCATTATTTCAGTGGAAAGTCATAAAAGCTATACGCTCATTCCTCGTTATCTGCAGATTCACTACCCATGGATCCACATACCCATGAGATTGGCCCCACACCCCATCTTTTTTGTAACTCAAATATGCATCAGTCTGATTGCTCAATCCTTCACTGGTGATAGGTAAGCAAATGAGGAATGGTATCCTAATTTGTTGTTATCTGTGGGAAATCCATGCTCCTGCCCCCCATGGTTTATGAGGATTTAATGTAATGAGGTTTGATCCCATGACATCTTGGAGAACCAGTCAGGAGGTAATGGGAAGTGACATCGGTAGATAAATGACCCCTTTAAGAAACCAATCAAAAATCAATCAAGCACTGCACAGCTAATCAGAGATCAGGAATGTAGTTGGGTTTTGCCTTGGAAAATGAGCAAGTTAATATTCTATGTTTTCCAACTCAAAGAACTCAAGTTTAAATTGTGCTGAAGATGTGCAAAAGGATGCCAGCAACATTTCTGATCTAATGGTCCAGGCCTATGAGAATGGTAACAAATCCACAATTGAAAGGTTATCAAGGGTAGGCAGCAATGTAGATTTGAGGTTGTAATCAGATTAACCATGATCTTGTTGAATGGCAGCATAGACTCAATGGGCTGAACGGTTTCAATATGTTAGATGTTGACTCGACAGTAATGAAAGAGCAGAAATATATGATCACAAAGGGTGTGGAACCTGGAGTTCAGTTTTTCTCTGTGATGGTAGAGTTACAAAGCTGGCGGTTGCCCTCAGTAAAATAAATTGTCTAACATAACAATAGTGACTGGTACTTGATTTAATTCATTGGTCATGAAAGATTTTGGAATCTTCTGAAGATATGGAAAGGCAAGAGTTAAATGTCCATGAAGGCCTATATGCACAAAAACATAAAACAAATGAACCATTGAAAGGATGAAAAAAAAGGCCTTTAAAGTGCTCAGACCTTTAAAAGTCTCCATTCAGGAAGTGTAAAGTTAGTTGGGACGTGGAATGTTCCCTGGATTGCAGTCTGTATTGGAAGAAGTCAAAGAACCAAGTTGTTATATTGCTAGCAGTGATGAGAAACATACCATTTACAAAGCTTCTATCATAAAGGAAAACAGGACACAAAAACAAGCCAAGAAAGTGACATCAGGAATAAATGAAAATACGGGAAGTTCATACTGATGTAAAAATTTTTATAAAATATGTATATATTTGAAATAGAATAGCACCATGGCCCTTTTGGCTGATAAATGCCCTATGAAAATCAGAAAGATTCCAATTTCACGAGTGCAGGATTTGCTATTATGATGCTCCTATTCACCTCAGTACTCGTGGGAGAGGAGCAGGAGAAGTCAACCATAGTTCCCATTAGACATTGTGAATCTATGACTGCATGTATGTAAGTGTGACATCTCCTTTCATCATGATCAAAATACCTGTGGAAATTCAGCAACATCAAAAGTACCACCAGTTCAACAAAAAGCCTGGAGGGTACCAGTAATAATTTGATTCACTTTTATTTATGAATTCAGTTTCAATTAGCTCTGCAAAGTAAAACTCAAACAATCTCTTGGTCTCCTTTACTGCAACATCAATCACAGGTTTGCATGTATGCATATCGTCAGATCCACACCCCCCACCAACCCAACCTCCACTCCCGGCACCTTCCCCTGCAACCGCAGGAGGTGCAAGACTTGCGCCCACACGTCCCCCCTCACCTCCCTCCAAGGCCCCAAAGGAAACTTCCTTATCCGCCACAGATTCACCTGCACCTCCACACATATCATCTATTGCATCCTCTGCACCCGATGTGGCCTCCTCTATATTGGGGAGACAGGCCGGCTACTTGCGGAGCGTTTCAGAGAACACCTCTGGGACACCCGGACCAACCAACCCAACCACCCTGTAGCTCAACATTTCAATTCCCCCTCCCACTCCACCAAGGATATGCAGGTCTTTGGACTCCTCCATCGTCAGACCACAACAAAACGACGGTTGGAGGAAGAACGCCTCAACTCGGATTTCACCAGTTTCCTCAATTCCCCTCCTACCACCTTGTCTCAGTCAAATCCATCGAATTCAGCACCGCCTTCCTAACCTGAGATCTTCTTCCCGACCTCTCCGCCCCACCCCAGTCTGACCTATCACCCTCACCTTGACCTCTTTCCACCTATCACATTTCCGACGCCCCTCCCCCAAGTCCCTCCTCCCTACCTTTTATCTTAGCCTGCTGGACAAACTTTCCTCATTCCTGAAGAAGGGCTTATGCCCGAAACGTCGATTCTCCTGTTCCCTGGATGCTGCCTGACCTGCTGCGCTTTTCCAGCAACAGATTTCCAGCTCTGATCTCCAGCATCTGCAGACCTCACTTTCTCCTGCATATTGTATATGTACAGTATGCATATATATAGCAATGGCACAAGGTGAAGGCGTGTCTGTTAACTCAGCTCAATGTCTGGCTTGAAATGCAGAGTAACACCAACAGTCTGGGTTCAATTCTCTGGACCATCTGAGGTTCCAATAAAGATCCACCCTCCCAACCTTGACCCTCACCTGAGGAGTGGTGACCCTCAGGTTAAGTTCACCACCAGTTAACCCTTTGACACGAGAGAGTGGCACTATGGTCCTCTGGCAGTGTGACAACTTTACCTTAGAGGCACAACACATGCCTCCTATCTTAGCAAGGTGAGGCTTCAGGGTCCAAAAAATATATTATTAACCATACTTCCAAATATGCTGAAATAAAAACAGGACATTTTGTCACAAAGATTTTGAGAAAAGGTTGTCAGCCTGGAATATAAACTCTTTTTCTCTTTGCAGATTATATTCAGGAGGTGAGGTAACATCTGCAAAGAGAAAAAGAGTTTATATTCCAGGCTGACAAAATGTCCTGTTTTTATTTCAGCATATTTGGAAGTATGGTTAATAATATATTTTTTGGACCCTGAAGCCTCACCTTGCTAATATAATTCAGGAGGTCATAATATAATTGAGGGTCAAGGGGAAAAAAACAACAGGAGTCCCACTTTATATATTAAAAAGAAACATCAACTAAAAGTTAAAAAGTTTAATTCAAAGATTACAATTCAATTTTAGAAATTCTAGAAAATCATATATACTCCAATAGTTTGTACAAAAAGAATATTCTACACACTACAGTTTATTGAAAACATCATTCAGTATTGAAATAGATTTGTCAATACATCTTTTTCAATTCTGCATTGAATTTCGTTTGCATATATTGCTTAGTTTCAATGTTCACTTTCTGATGAGCAATAATAAACTGATTTAATATAAGAATTAAAATGAACCATTCTGTGTGTGAATTTCCCAGCAATGAACAATTTATTTCCTCAAATGTTCCATCACAGTGAAATAATATGAGAAACAAAAAAACAGTTAATGTTTGTGATTAAAGAATATTGCAGCACCAATCAGTGAATAAATTCCTTAAGTCCATTGACTCGCCAATAACTGCTCCCATATGGTTTCTGGTGAGGAGGCTGCCTAACTCACCCCTTGAGGGAAGAAATTTGGGGCATGCTTTATTTATTTTTATTTTAAAATAATTTTAGTGGTAGTAACTTGGGACAAATGACCCTTTCCTTGCAGTTGCCTTTCTCATGGTTGGCAGCACATTTCTCTCTTTGTCTTCCCACAGATATGGTTGCCAACTCACTTTTTTGATTATTTTGAATGTGCACTTCTCTTTGCACAACTTAAGTAATTCTCTTGCATGTCTTTCATAGGTTGCAAAACACAGACTTTATGAATCAGACCTTTGACAATCTTGGTATGCTTGGTTAGGTGCCCTCTTCCTCTGCACTGCCTTAGGCTGATCTCATTCTTGGCAACGAGTTAACCTTTAGGCAGGACAACTCCCATGAAATGTGTGATTATTTTTTAATTCGTTTACGGAATGAGGGCATTGCTGGTTAGGCCAGCATTTAATGCCCATTCCTAGTTGCCTTTATTTATTCATTCATTCATGGGATAAGTGCGTCGCTGGCTAATCCAGCATTTTATCCCCATCTCTAATTGCCCAGAGGGCAGTTAAGAGTCAACCACATAGCTGTGGATCTGGAGTCATATGTAGGCCAGACCAGATAAGGATGGCATTTCCTTCCCTGAAGGGCATTAGTGTACCAGATGGTTTTTTCCAACAATCAATAATGGATTCATGGTCATCATTAGACCCTTAATTCCAGATTTTTGTTGAATTCAAATTCCACCATCTGCCGTGGCAGGATTCAAACCCAGGTCCTCAAAACATTACCTGGGTCTCTGGATTAACAGTCCAGTGATTATACCACCAGGTCATTGCCTCTCCATTTGTCATTATACTTGTTTGTTATGTCTTTGGGACTGGAAATAACATTTTCCTAAAAATGCCAAGAACTATCTTTCTCCACGTAGCATCCTTGACAAATTGAGGAATTTGAAACGCATGCTGTTGTTATATTCTGAAACACACACTAACAATCTGGCCAGCTGAGTGAATTAGTTCCAAAGTATACCAGATTGATCTTTGTGATAATTCGTAATAGTTTCATGGTCACCATTACTGAAACTAGTTGTTTTAATTAACTACAAAAAAAATCAAAAGCTAAACATATTGATTAGTACTGAAGACTGTGTTTTAATGCTATGCACCTGAAAGAAAGAAGCATTCTTAAACAATTGCTTTAAAAATCTTGCATTGCATGAGAGTTGTCCTGCCTCAATTCATTTAGTTGAGATCTTAGAAACAAAGGCAGCTGTTAGATGGCAAAGACTGAACTGAATCTATAGACAGAACCCAAAGTTGAAAGGATGGGGAGTGTTGCTGAACAAAAAGATCTTGGAGTGCAAGTTCACAGTTCTTGAAAGTAGAGTCACAGGTAGATAGGATAGTGAAGAAGGCATTTGGTATGCATTCCTTTATTGGTCAGAGTATTGAGTACAAGAGTTGGGAGGTCATGTTGCGGCTGTACAGGACATTGGTTAGGCCACTGTTGGAATGCTGCGTGCAATTCTGGTCTCCTTCCTCTTGGAAAGATGTTGAGAAAATTGAAAGGGTTCAGAAAAGATTTACAAGGATGTTGCCAGGGTTAGAGGATTTGAGCTATAGGGAGAGGCTGAACAGGCTGGGGCTGTTTTCCCTGGAACGTCGGAGGCTGAGGGGTGACCTTATAGAGGTTTACAAAATTATGAGGGGCATGGATCGGGTAAATATGCAGTCTTTTCCTTGGGGTGGGAGAGTCCAGAACTAGAGGGCATAGGTTTAGGGTGAGAGGGGAAAGATATAAAAGGGACCTAAGGGACAACTTTTTCACGCAGAGGGTGGTATGTGTATGGAATGAGCTGCCAGAGGAAGTGTTGGAGGCTGGTACAACTGTAATATTTAAGAGGCATTGGATGGTATATGAAGAGGAAGGGTTTGGAGGGATATGAACCGGGTGCTAGCAGGTGGGACTAGATTGGGTTGGGATATCTGGTCGGCATGGCTGGGTTGGACCGAAGGGTCTGTTACCGTGCTGTATATCTCTATGATAGCTTTCTATCTGAGTTCACCACCCAAACCTCATGTAAATACTGTATGATGTATCAGAAATGTCACCAGTGATAGAAATAAAGCATGATTCCTTTACGTACTTAACATGTAGCCGCTGCCTTCTATAAGCTTGTATATTTTTCTTACAATCCTCTCAGCATTTTCAGTAAACTATCAAATATATATTACAATTGATTTTTGTGCAGGATAAAATATTAAAACTTTTGTGTTGAACATTATTACCAAAATCTGTTCATTATTATGATTAAAACTTCCAAAGACCCGCAGATGCTGAAAATCAGAAACCAAAATAAAACATGCTGAAAAAGCTTATCAGGTCAGGTAGCATCTGTGGAGAGAAAATAAAGTTCAAATTTTGAGTTGGGTAATACAGTTCTCTCCACAGATGCTGCCAGATTATGATATCAGATAAATAAATATAAGAAATTATTATTCATCTTCATTTTAATTCTTATAGTTTGTACACTAATTTTGCAATTTTCATTGTGCTTTTTGTAATGTTGTACTGTCTGGAATTTAACAGTTCAAATGACCTATGCCATGTACCGGAGGCTCTTGAAATGTAACATATGTCTTGCTTACTTCCCTCCATGGATCTGTTAGGATTGTGAGCAAACCACTTGAAGAATCGTTAAAAGGAATACAAATCTACCTTTTGTAATGGCATTCAAATCTAAAGTCAACATACTCTAGAGAGTGACTAGCTTTGAGTAAATGCACAACAACATTATTTTGAAATAAAGCAGTGTAAAAGTTAAAGCGATGTCAGCTGTGGTTCAATGGTTAATGGTGTCACTGCTGGGTCAGTATGTTGGAGCTTTCAATGCCAACTTGAGGACAAGGTCTGGAATGACTCTTCAGTTCTGCAGAGTTGAGGTGATGTCTTTTGGATGAGACCTTTAAAGCAAGGTCTATCAGATGGATTGAAGGGATCCCATGGCATGATATCCAAGAAGAATAGAGGTGTGCTGACCAATATTGATGCCTCAATTTAACATCATTGCAATGAATCAATTGCTCATCTTCACATGAATGTGGGAGTTTGCTATGTACCAGTTGTTAGATTCCTACATTACAACAGCAACCAGTCCCAAGGATGTGAAAAGTGTCTATCTGACTGTAAGCCTTTCTGTTCTCAAGGGATAACTGATTGAGTCACAACTCTCTCAGCATTTACTTTGCATACAAAATACTGAATATGATTTTCTTCACAGAATGACTTTTTGATTTACAGATAGCAGAACTTACAGATTAACCAAAATAAATCGAAAAGGAAACCTTACACAGAGCTCCTCTTTTATATCTCGAGAGTTCTTTGTGTGGTGACTGAGTAGAACTGGTATAGCAAAGTACATTCATATTGACCTCCCTTCCTTAGTGTTTAGGTAACATTTTTCTGAGTGTAATAGTTAATAATCATCAAACTTTTGATAGCACTCCTGCAAAGATTCTTCGTGTGTGTAATTATGTTAAAAATGTATAAAAGAAATTTGACTTTATTTTGTAGAGGAACTGGACTGTTCATATTCAATTTGTTCAGAAGTTGTAATTACTAGCTTATCCTTGATGGATCATTGGTTCCTGAACAAGCCTCATTCTTATTCTCTTTCTCAGCTGGCTTTTCGTTTTCAAATCGATTCAAAATAGAGCATTCTTGATGTCACTGACCTTCCACGCTGTGTCGAATGCCATAGCCAAAATATATCAGTAAACCTGTTGAATGAAGTAAGAAATTTTACATTTCAGTATTAGTAAGTCAGTGGCAAAGGTCCAGAGAAGTTTTTCAGTTCACCCTCATCTAAGGAGCTGATTTCAACTCTCCTGCAAATGTGAACAGAAACAACCTGAACATGAACTGGTGTCACTCGCAGCATCAGTTACCCAATTATGACAACTAGCACCATAAGAAATCAGAGCAGAAGCAAGGCATTCAGCCCATCAAGTCTGCTGGGCCATTCAATGAGATCATGTCGCATCTGATCACTCTGAAACCTACTTTGTTTGTTTTCCCCATAACCTTTGATTCCCTCACTGGTTAAAAATGTATCTACCTTAGCCTTTAATAAAGTTAATGATCCAACCTCTACAGTACTCTGCAACAAAGGATTCTGCAAGTTCACTACCATCTTGAACAAGGGGACAACATTTGCTGTCCTCCAATCAATAGTGCCAGAAGACTACAGGATAGCAAATGTTGTCGCCTTGTTCAAGAAGGGGAATAGAGACAACCCTCATAATTGTAGACCAGTGAGCCTTACTTCTGTTGTGGGCAAAATTTTGGAAAGGATTAGAAGAGATAGAATTTATAATCACCTTGAAAGGAATAATTTGGTTAGGGATATCCAACATGGTTTTGTGAAGGGTAGGTCATGCCTCACAACCTTACTGAGTTCTTTGACAAGATGACCAAACAAGCAGATGAGGGTAAAACAGTTCATGTGGTGTATATGGATTTCAGAAAAGAATTTGATAAGATTCCCCACGGTAGGCTATTGCACAAAATATGGAGGCATGGGATTGAGAGTGACTTAGCAGTTTGGATCAGAAATTGGCTAGCTGTAAGAAGACAGAGGGTGGTGGTTGATAGGAAATGTTTATCCTGGAGTTCAGTTACTAGTGGTGTACAGCAAGGATCTGTTTTGGGACAACTGCTGTTTTTCATTTTTGTAAATGACCTGGATGAGGGTGTTGAAGGATGGGTTAGTACATTTGCAGATGACACTAAAGTCAGTGGGATTGTGGACAGTGAGAAACGATGTTGTAGGTTACAGAGGGACATAGATAAGCTGCAGAGCTGAGCTGAGAGGTGGCATTGGAGTTTAATGTGGAAAAGTGTGAGGTGATTCACTTTGGAAGAAGTAACTGGAATACAGAGTACTGGGCTAATGATAAGATTCTTGATAGTGTGGATCAGCAGAGAGATTTCAGTGTCCATGTGCATAGATCCCTGAAAGTTGTCACCCAAGTAGATTGGGTTGTTAAGAAGGCATACAGCATGTTAGTTTTTATTGGTAATGGGATTGAGTTTCAGAACCATGATATCATGTTGCAGCTGTACAAAACTCTGGTGTGGCTGCACTTAGAGTATTGCATACAGTTCTGGTTGCCACACTATAGGAAGGATGTGGAAGCATTGGAAATGATTCAGAGGAGATTTACCAGAATGTTGCCTGTATGGCAGGAAGGCCTTATGAGGAAAGGTTGAGGGACTTGATGCTGTTTTCGTTAGAGAGAAGAAGGTTAAAAGGTGATTTAATAGAGGGATACAAGATAATCAGAGGATTGAATAGGATGGACAGTGAGAGCCTTTTTCTTTGGATGGTGATGGCTAGCACAATGGGACATAGCTTTAAATTGAGGGGTGATAGGTATAGGACAGATGTCAGAGGTAGGTCCTTTACTCAAAGTGTAGTAAGGGTGTGGAATGCTCTACCTGCAACAGTAGTGGACTTGCCAACAATAAGGGCATTTAAATGGTCATTGGATAGACATATGGATGATAATGGAACTGTGTAGCTTGGATGGGCTTTAGATTGGTTTCACAGGTTGTGATGCAACATCGAGGGCTAAAGGGCCTCTACTGTGCTATAATGATGTCCGTTTTATCTGAGAGAAGAAATCCCTCCCATCTCTATTTTAAAAGTGCAATCCCTTATTCTGAGATTATGTCCCCTGGTCTGAGATTGCCCTACAAGGAGAAACAACCTTCCTGCATCAACCCTGTCAAAATTCCCTGAGAAGTTTGAATGCTTTAACCATCTTGGGAAGATACAGAGAGCCAGCTGGGAGGCTACTGGAAACATGCAACTTGAGGCACAGTGACTCATACATGACCATAACTGCAATGTCAAGGTATAAATGCTCAGAGTCTGCCTAGTAGCAATATGTATGAGGTACCTGTGACCATTAGTGATGAGCTGGATCTCAGCATTAACACTCTTGCCTCTGATGGGGCATCATGGTCTGCCTCAGTGATTGCTTCTGTTATGACTGCTATGGGGCGGCATGGTGGCTCAGTGGTTAGCACTGCTGCCTCACAGCACCAGGGTCCCAGGTTCAATTTCAGCCTCAGGCAACTGTCTGTGTGGAGTTTGCACATTCTCCCCATGTCTGCATGGGTTTCCTCCGGGTGCTCCGGTTTCCTCCCCAGTCCAAAAGATGTGCAGGGCAGGTAAATTGGCCATGCATTAGTCAGAGGGGAAATGTGTCTGGGTGGGTTACTCTTCAGAGGGTTGGCGTGGACTTGTTGGGCCGAAGGGCCTGTTTCCACACTGTAGGGAATCTAAACTAATCTAATCACCTTCCAACACCACCAAGACAGTACTGCTCCTGAATGTTTCTGAGCTCTAATCTTGTCGAGTTGCATTCAACAAGCACTGGTTGTGTAATTTCATAACCCCAACCCACTTGTGCACCACCATCCTTTCTCTGCTACATTGAAGTTTATCTACAGGCTTCTTCCACTCCCTCCTGGCTACCCACAATACAACACAAATGATCTTCCCACATTCTCACTCCCTGTGACTACTTCTGAGTATTGCACCAACATTTGGCTTGCTTCCCCCAAGTTCTGACAGCACAGAGCCATGCATGTGATTCTTGCTTCACATGATCTTGACCCCTCACTGACTCTCCCACTCTCCTGTTTAGTTCATGGAGTCTACTCTCTATCGCCTTCTCCAACACTGTGTCCTTTGATCTCCATTTCAGTGACCCTGAATTGTCCTGAGTGAACTCAATGAAACCTTACAATAAACCCCTCTCCTTTTGCTGAGCATAATTGAAAGTTGCTTCCTAACATCTCTTGGAATTGCATTTGCTTGGAATGTTACAATTCACTGATTGCTGGCTTCTGAGCATAGCCAAATGCCTACAAATAGAGTATTTCATCACAGAATATAATGGGGAACATCAAGAAGCAGAGAGTCATAGCACATTCAAGTACCAGAATTAGGTGAATAACTTGGCACAATCTACACTGAATCAAAATAATAAATTACTGAGGAAAATGTCACTTGATCTAGTCTTGAACAGCCTAGGAATTTCTACACTTGTTTTACACTTTATCTTTGACTGAGCAAATCAGTTCAAAATCAGTTCACTTTTTTATTATTCATTCACAGGATGAGGGTGTCATTGGCTAGGCCAGTATTTATTGCCCATCCATAATTGCCCAGAGGATAGTTAAGAGTCAACCACATTGCTGTGGGTCTGCAGTCACATGTAGGTCAGACTGGGTAAGGATGGCAGTTTCCTTCCCTAAAGGGCATGAGTGTACCAGATGAGTCTTTCCTGACAATTAAATCATGGGTTTAGATCAGAGTGGTGCTGGAAAAGCACAGCAGGTCAGACAGCATCCGAGGAACAGGAAAATCAACGTTTTGGACAAAAGCCCTTCCTCAGATGCTGTCTGACCTGCTGTGCTTTTCCAGCACCACTCTGACCGAAACTCTCATTTCCAGCATCTGCAGTCCTCACTTTTGCTAAATGAATCATGGTCCTCTTTGGACTCTTAATTCCAGATTCTTCATTGAAATCAAATCTCACTGACCCACATGATCTGGGTCTTTGGATTGACAATCCAGATTTAATATCACTAGGCCATCACCTCCCCCACAAAGTAACTTGCTGCTGCCTATAATAGACTAAAATATTGTAAGTATTGACTGAATTGCAATATTAACTACTCAAACTGTGGTGAAGGTTCTTACCAATTGCTATCCAAACAGAGAAGCGAATCCAGGTGTCTGCACTCAACTGCACCGTCAGGTAAATGTTTATCAAAATACTGAATATTGGCAGGAATGGTACACACGGCACCTTTTAAAATACAGCAAAGCATACAAGTCAGGATACACGCACGAGACTCGAGGATAGTGAAGTATACAACATTTAACAGTACAGCATCCCCTTGTTATAATTCAGATCATGATCAAACCATTAAAGTTCAAGTATTCTACTGAAGGTCATTAATGAAGATAAATTTGTATAGGTTATTAATGCCACAAGTATTGAAATAAAAGTTATGGATGCCTGTCTGAATTTTATGGCTTTCTTCAATTATCCAGTTAGTATCTAAATAAATGTAATCTTTCCAGGGTCTCTGTGGACAACACCATCTCAAATAATAGGAAATAGCAGCAATGAAAATCACCAAACATCAGTGCAACCTATCATAATTGAAGATTCTTTTCTCTGTCATCACTTATAACCATGATACACAATTAAATATAATTCATAATGCTGTACAACCAATTAAGTTGTATTTACATGATTTCCTTAATGTAATACAACATTCCTAGGTACACCAAAAAAGCATAACTGACCAAACCTGACACTAAGCTACGAAAGATATATTAGCAGTGGTGACCAAAAGTTTGTGCAAAAGAGAGATATAAAAGAATATCTTAAAGGAGTACAGCACAAGAGGAGAGTTCAAGAACAAGAGAAAGGCCGGCTCAGTCTTAGAGACTAAGCAGTTCACAACATGGCCACCAATAGGAGTGTAGAGATAAGGAAGGTTGAAGCGACGGAGGGATCTGACAAGAAACAGAAGAAATAGGAGCAAGTGTAGGTAATTCCTCTCTCCAAACTGACTCTACTATTCAACATGATCAGAGCTGATTATCTACTTCAGCAACACTTTCCTGCACTATACCCATTTCTTTTGATGCCTTCAGCATCCAAAAAGCTATTGATCTCTGACTTGACTATACTCAATGACTCAGCATTTAGGGCTCCATCCAAGTAGAAAATTCCAAAGGTTTTCAATGCTTTGAGTGAAAAATACTCAGCTTAATTGTGATAAAGGTTCATAATATGTTATTACTGTTTGAGAGCTTGGGTTCTAAAGTAGGAGAACAATGTAAAAAGCTTTAAGTTCAAGTTATATTCTTATGTTATGTGTTAAGCAAGAGAAGACATAGGTTTTATTTTAATTTTAGAGTGAATGCAGAAATTTGGTGAAAAAAAATCATTCACAACTGAACAAGGAACTTTAGCACAGAGACGGGATGACTCTTCACTGAAATTTGAAAGTTCATATAGTCATTGAGGGATGTAGCATTGAATCTTTCTGATATTTGTAATAAGACCTTTTAAATAGTCCTTAGTGCATCATTGTTCATGCTTTCCATTTATGCACAATAAACTTCTATATCATTTTGTTGAAAGTACATCGGCAACCTGTTGAGAATATGTTCAGTGACTGATGATCGTGACAAATGCCAAAGAAAAAGCAAGCTTATAGTCTATCAAGCCAGACGTCTGACCTCCAGCATTACCATTAGCTGGAATCATATCACAGTACTAAGTGATCAGTCCCTGAGACTATATTCCTCAGTTCTGGACTCCCCAGGCAGGAGAAACATTCTGCCAGTATCCACCATGTCAGATTCCTTATATATTTTATAAGTCAATACGATCATTTTTCAGTCTTTTAAACTCCAATGATTGTGGGCCTCTACTCAAAATTTCCTCCTAGAATAATCCCCTCATCAATGAGTCAATCTAACATACCTTTGTTACACTCTGACCCAGGCCAGAATATGGTGTTAAGTATGCTGACTAAAACTGTATATCCACCAACTCATACATGTAATCTCTACAAGGCCCTATAAAATTGCAACAAGGTTACTCATTTGCATTCACCTGGTAATATATTTGATTCTGCTGTTACGTACTAAATATGAGTGTTATCTTTCTCTAATTTGTGCATAAGATCCCTTGAAATATCAGCATTTCTTAATCTCGCACCATTTTTGAAATGTTCTGCTTTTTTATTTTTCTTAACTAGATAATTTCACATTTCGCCACGTTATATTCCACCAAAAAAAGCCCTTTCCTACTGAATTTACCTGAATAAATCAAAGAATCATAGAACTCCTACAGTGTGGATCAGGCCATTCAGCCCATCAAGTGCAAACAAACCCTCTGAAGAACATCCCACCCAGACCCGCCCCTCTACCCTATCCTTATAGCCTCTGCATTAACCATGGTTAATGCACCTAGCCTGCACAGCTCTGGACTCTATGGACAATTTAGCAGGGCCAGTCCATCCAACTTGCACATCCTGGATTTTTTTTTTCAGTCTCTGATTGTCTTGATCACAACACACTTTGCCACTTAATTTTAGGTTATCAGCAAACCAGCTCAAACCTGGTCCCCGCAGGTCTGTTATATCATGGTTCCACACACATGAGTGTTTATTGTCTATGGTCCCATAGCTCCAGAAAGAAGTAAATCTTTATTTAAACCTTCAATTTGCTAGTTAAGAATGGAAACAAAAGCAGGTGTTTTCTTATAAACATGATTCAGTTATGATATAGTTTCACTTTTGGGGCCCTAGCATCCAACTTATAACAGATTCCCCCTGTCAATTCTTTGTAGGTTATCAATAACTGAAATGCAGCATCCATATTTACTGTACTGCACTTGGTACAACCTGCCAACCCAAAACTGAAATATTTGTTCCTTCACTATTTCTGTCCGTGATCAATCTTCAATACATGTTAATATATTACCCCTAAGCTCATGGGAGCTAATTTTGTACAACAAATTCTTGTACGGCATTCTATCAAAAGCTTTTTGGAAAATCCAAAAATGCTACACTCACTGGTCCCCTATACCTAGCCTAATTGTTACTTTCTCAAAAAATATTCAGCATATTTTATCAAAGATTTCTTCCCTTTCATAAATCCATGTTCAGTCTGCTGAGTTATATTATGATCGTCTAAGTATTGGACTATTGTTGGATTCTAGCATTTCTTGTTCTACTGATGTCAGGCTAATTGGTCTATTTACTCTTTTTGAATTTGCTTGAACAGTGGAGTTATTTTCAATATCTTCCGATCCACAGGTGCCATACTAGATTCTATGAGATTTGATGAGTTCAAATTAAATGATGATCAAAAATGGGAGGCTGATCAAGAACATCGGTGGTGTAGTAATGATGTCATTAGAATAGGCATCTAGAGGCCCAAGCTACTGGTCTAAGGATCATAGACTCACATCCCACCATGTAGCTTTTAGAATTTAAATTTAATTACAAAAAACAATTTACAAGGATGTTGCCAGGGTTGAAGGATTTGAGCTATAGGGAGAGGTTGAATAGGCTAGGGCTGTTTTCCCTGGAGCGCCGGAGACTGAGGGGTGACCTTATAGAGATTTATAAAATCACTAGGGGCATGGATAGGATAAATAGACACAAATTGTTTCCTGGGGTGGGGGAGTCCAGAACTAGAGTGCATAGGTTTAGGGTGAGAGGGGAAAGATATAAAAGAGACCTGAGAGGCAACTTTTTCACATAGAGGGTGATACGTGTATGGAATGAACTGCCAATGGAAGTGGTGGAGGCTGGTACAATTGCAACATTTAAGAGGCATCTAAATAGGTATATGGATAAAAAGGGTTTGGAGGGATATGGGCCAGGTGCTGGCAGGTGGGACTAGATTGGGTTGAGATATCAGGTCGGCATGGACAAATTGGACTGAAGGGTCTGTTTCTGTGATGTACATCTCTATGACTTTATGACTTCATAAATCTCAATTCATTTACAAAAATCAAAAATTGAAACGTAGTTTCAGTTTCATTTTTGGAGAAATGTTCACTGTAATGTTCCTCAGGAAAACAAGTCTGTTGTCCTTCTCATGTTGTTTTTACCTGATCTGACCTAAATGTGATTTCAGGCCCACAACAGTATGGTTGACTCATAAGACCATAAGGCTATATGTTAACCATATGAGCATATATCAACTGGGCATAAGGGCAATTAGTGATGGGCAACATATGTTGTCCTTGCCAGTGGTGCCCACATCCTCCCAAAGGATTTTTTAAGAAGTTGAAATTACTACTCAACCAAAGTTGAATAAGTAGTGTGACAAATCAGCAGCAATAGAAAGGTTGTGAGGTGGTTGTAAAGTAGACCTGGTATCTTCAATGCTAATGTGGAACCCAATGTTGTGTTTGTGGATGTAATTGTGGAAGAGCAGTAAGGAGATGTGACATAGGAGGAGGCCTAAGATAGACTGATTAAATAAATTCAGGTGTACAGATGTTGCACTGGAAAAACACTATGTAAATACAAACAGAGTTATAGTCATCGAGTCATAGAGGTCTATAACATGGAACAGACCATTCAGCCTAAGTTGCCAATGGCACCCAGTTTTCACAAGTAAACTAGTTAGTGGAGCAGTGGCAATGTCCCCACATCTGGACCATTTGGTCTGCATTCACATCAAATCTCACGTTTATGAAACCATGAAGATGTATCATAACACATTGAAGCAGGTTACATAAAACTTTATTTTTTGATCGCTTTACCTTAATGCTTTAGCTGTTTGAAATGCTGCCATTTTTTTCCACAGGTACCTTTTCCAATGTGTCCACTAAAAATAAAGCTGATGAAAGAATCCAAACACCATTTACCACATAATTGAAATGTTTAATCAAAAAGTTTTGCCCTCCTGAATCAACATTGTAACTTTTATTTATCCTGCCGTCAACATACCATAAATGAGGCTTTCTTCTGGTTTTGAGGTTGTCTCCAGATAATAAATACTGTGACTGCTAATATCAACAGGACCGGCACCAAGCAACCAAGACTCCAGCTCTCTGCTGCAATGATTGAATCCAGCCTAAGAGTGATCATTGCACTTAGAATGCAAATTAAAATGACTGATAAGAGAGAAATAAGAAGACATAGTTACAACCTCTTCATGATATACAATGATTTAGGTATAGCATTCTAATGGTCTAATTTCCTCTGAGCGTTTTATTACATTAATAATAACACCAGCAGGGATTTTATGTTTGCATATTAACTGTATGCTAATAACATTGCACAGTGGAAGTTAATCCCTTCATAAAATATAGTTTAAAATAGACAACATTGTATTAGTAAAATCCAAACTTCAAAAGAAACAGAGTCCAATACTCTCAATAACTCTATAGTGGGTTGGGCGCTGCAGGTGATGGAGTGCTTTAATTTCCCCTTCCAACTCCATTTTGATTTAGTCCCCCTCCCTCTCTCTACCTTTCCCTCACTTTTGGTATTGTTGCACTTCCCCAGGATTTGCATGTTAATTAATTTGAAACATGGGTGATTTAATGATAGAAGATAATGGAGAAAAAAATCAAGGGTGATTCAGTAATGGGAAATAAAATGTTCAGTTGTGCATTAAAACACTTCTGGATATAAATGAAAGTAAGAAACAGAGTGGATGGGAAGCTAAAATGGGTCTGTTTCCTGTTCCATTCACATTGAGTTCTGATGTTAATGGTGCTTGTATTGGTGGTGGATGAGGCATCTGTGTAAAAACTAACCAGACTCTTAATGTGTTGAAAGGATGTCCCTGGTGTGGGAGTGGGTGGAACTCAACTTGGAGTCTTCTAGATGCAAATCGTGATTTCCAACGCCTTTGCAACTGAGAAATGAGTAGGACATCACAACACTGGCCTTGTGGTAACAAACCGGCCTGAAGACCAAAGGGATCTATCCATATGTGTTTGAAACACCGCTCCATGGTGGCAGCTGGAGGATCTATGATATGTTAGCAGTTATAACTTGTACCATGCTATGAGCTATGTATTAAATTGCTGACCAGACCTTTGACACTTCAGTGACTCTGATAGTTTCAAGTTCCTTTGAGTACTCACCTGTTAGTCCCACACAACATGTAACAATACTTGATGACTGCGGTGATGGGAATTGAAGAGGAATTACCAATAAGTTAATGTTGAAAGATTCCTTTGGGGACTCTGTAGTGTGTTCACATTGTTTCTCTTCATTCATTTCAATGCCAACATTCTTACTAAAGTCTGGTTGGTACCTATTGCAAAAAAAAACCCATTATTTTCTTGGTAAGTGGGGTCTCTGTCCAGACAAGGGTGGGGCATATAGATTGAACTCCCAGCAACCTAGAAATATTATGTTTACCTCAAAATAATGATACATATTGCCACCAATGTGTAGGCCAGAAGTGTTCCAATGGACATCATATCAACCAGTGTCTTCAGATCAAATAGGCATGCCATTACAGCTAAGAAAAGCAGACAATAACTGCAAAATGATTTCTGTTTAGCATTCGGGTTAAATAACATACATTGAAAACACTTAGGAAAATTGAACATTATCCTTTCTGTCTAAACTCTTAAATCTCTTTAATGTTTAAGAATGAAGCATAGTCTGGAGAAAGCTGGATTTTAAGCCCACCGAGTCTATTCCAATCAAAGTCCATATGATACTATTTCATAATGCCACACATTCTTATAGATGCTATCAATCCCCTAATTTACAGATCTCTGAGATCGCCTCCTATTACCCTGAGAAAATCTCAAGCAATATAAGACTGATTAGGATTCTACATAGCGTCCACATCTTTTGAGCAACATATTGTGTTCCTATATTAACTCAGGAAATGTTCACAGAATAAATGATGGTAACAGCTATGATCTAAAATTATCAAGTAAATGTTGGAAAATTATTCATAGATTCTGACCCTGACCCCAGGTGGAAAACAGACTTTCCTTATGGTTTTAGTGATGATTTTTTTTTTGTTTGGATTGCGAAGGATTTCCGATTCAATTACATACGGCAGGCAGGTTCTAGTGGATAAAAGGCCAATCAGACAGCCTCCAGCTTCAGAGGAGAAGGTGGCTTCAGTCAAGAGTAAGTAAGTGAGAGGTAGCTCAAGTTGCAGTCTGCTACTTTTAAAAAATATATTCAGAAAGTACAAAAAAGCAGCCAGGCCACCACTGGTGAGGTGGAGGGGGTGTGCCCCTTGACAAATGTCATCTGGAGGGAAGGACAGAGAGGCTGGAGGTCTCCCTAGAGTATTAGCATCCTGAACTACATACTTAGTGGCTTCCTCCAAGCAGTCTATTTCCCCCCTCTTCGCCCACTGCATCAGAAACTGAAAGTTGATTAGAAAATTCGAGTCAGCCTCCTAAAATTACCTATAACAAGCTTCTTAACGAGCCTCATGGCCAAAGTAGTGCTGGGTAAATAAGCACTACTGCTATTAGGTGGAAAAGAAATTAAAATAAAACAGGAGTTTCAGACTCTCCTCATGGGGTGGCATGGTGGCTCAGTGGTTAGCACACTGTTGCCTCACAGCACCAGGGACCCAGGATTGATTCCTCGGGCAGCTGGCTGTGTGGAGTTTGCACATTCTCCCTGTGTCTGTCTTTGTGGGATTCCTCTAGATGGTCTGATTTCCTCCCACAGTCCAAGATGTGCAGGCCAGGTGAATTGGTCTTGCTAAATTGCCCATAGTGTTAGGCGCATTAGTCAGGTGTAAATATAGGGTAGGGGAATGTGTCGGAGTGGGCTACACTTTGGAGGGTTGATGTGGACTTGTTGGGCCAAATGGCCTGTTTCCATGCTGTAGGGAATCTAATCATTCTAGGGACTGACTCCCACATGGCTGGCCACAGCCAATGTACTGTGAGAGTTTCCTTGTCTAGGAAGACATTTGTTTTCTGTTTTTCTTCTTTATTTAAAAAAGTTAGGAGAAAAAAGGTGGTGCTGGGAACAGAATCAGGAAACTAGCACACCAGTTAGTTCTGATATTTATATGGCTCATCTCTAGATGACCTTGAGAATGTGGCAGTGAACAATCTTCTAGAACTACTTGGGTCCATTTGGTGTAGCTGTATCCACAGTGGTTTTAGGGAGGGTTCCAATGGTTGCAGTGGGTGGCTGGAACTGGGATGGGCTGGGGTGGGGTGGTTAGCCCATCTACAAGGTGTCGTGGGGCTGAACCTGCGCCCAAGCAGGCAGTGAAAGTATCCAGACCTCAACACTTTCATCCTGACCTGCTGTTAGGCCTACTTCCACTCACCTCCAGAAACCTTTTCTGTCCCTCATCCTGCACGGGAAAATTCAGGGTAACTGATTATTCTGTTCCGCTTCCATTCATTTTGATTAACAAGATACCTAACATGCCTAATCTCCACATCCCAGAGTCTGGAATGCCACTGTATTTTCAGGCTTGTCCACTTCTGTTCCCACCCTAGTGCGGCCCAAAGATTTTACTGGAAGTACAGCATTGAAAATATTCTTAATGCATTATCGATTTATTTGAAAAAGCAACAAATGCTGAGAGAAAGCAGAGTGTATTTTCATTGTTTGAAAATCTGCTAAGCCAATAATATATGGACATTTTCAGCCCCAGCTATAAGGTTAACAAATAACCCTTCTTACCAGAAATGCTTGCTGAAATTATTGTGGCAATAACTGGGGTGTGACGTTTACTCAGTTTTGCTAGAAAGTCAAACAGTAAGCCATCCCTTGCCATAGCAAACAGGATGCGGGGTAAAGGGAACATCATGCCCAGCAGGCTGTGGAGGAATAAATCAGAATTAAAACCAAAATCCAAACTAAAAGGAAGTGAGAGATATGCAGTGCTCACCAAATGTCTAGCCTGTCAAATGTTTAAGAATAAAACAATAACATATAATGGCACTAATGGATGAACTGTAGAAACTAGGAACAGGAATGCGCACCTGCTCTGCCATTCAATAAATTCGAATAATCTTCTACCTCAAATATATATCTCTATCTACCTTCTGTCCATATCTCTCAAAGTCTTTGATAGCTAAAAGATTAAGAGTCACTTTCTTAAGTATGCTCAGTGGCCCAGCATCCTCAGCCGTCAGAATTCCACAAGTTGACTACTCTCTGAGGAAAGAAATGTTTCCTATCGCAGTCCTAAATCGCCTAACCTGAAACTGAAGCTCAGAATCAGGCCATTATCGAAGGAAACACCTCAGAATCATTTAAATTAATCAGTTGGGTAGATCCCAAGATGCCATTGTCACCCTCCCAAAAGCCAATGAAATGGCAAAGCTGTAGGAGAAACAAATACAGGACGTTTGCTCGAAATGTCAATTCTCCTGCTCCTCAGATGCTGCCTGACCTGCTGTACTTTTCCAGCACCACACTCTCGACTCTGATCTCCAGCATCTGCAGACTTCACTTTTGCCTATGTTAGATATATTGGTTTGTTCACATTGTGAAGCATGGTAGTATTACCAATGTCAGGAATGACCAGCAGGGGGAGTTGAGTGCATTCAATCTTGCAAACCCAAGCACTGGCAGCACATTTTCAGGTTTAAATGTATATCATCACACCAAAAGCAGCATAAACATTTTAATCATCTGAAAAGGCTCTGGAGAATGAGAGAATCCAGGAAATGGAAAATGAAAAAAGAAGGAAAAGTATATATTTAACTATACATTTTTGGGTGAAGTCAAAGAGGGCAAGCAGAGGCCCTGGCTCGGGGTTGATTAGCTCAGTTGGCTGTGCGGCTTGTTTGTGATTATAGAATGATGCTAGTGGCATGGGTTCAATTGCTGTGACTGGCTGAGATTACCATAAAGGGCTCTCCTTTCCAACCCCTTGCCTGAGATGTGGCGGTCCTCAGGTTAAAGCATTGCCAGCCACCTCTCTCTTATGAGAGAGCAGCCATGTAGATAAAACTCGAGTTACTTTACCTCTTAATCTTTACTGAATTGCTAGGCTTCAAGAAAGTGTTAAACTGGACAAGTGATAAACTGTGAGCATCAGACTGCAAGGTCCAAGGGAGCCCAGATCTTCAGGTACAAGTTCAGTTTTCTCCCACACTTAGCAACAAGTGGAGAGAGTTTAACAATACTCTTGATGTCTTAAAGACCAAAGCCACATTTATCTTTAGTAGAAAGGCATACATACAGGTAGGGCTGCTTGAAATATTGGATGCAATATTGCACAATGCAAATAGGATAGAATTTCAGAAAAAATTCCCTCAAACTTTGTAAAGGTCTGGAAATGCTCAAGAAAGAACATTGCATCACATTACTTCAAGTCACCCAGAGAATATCTATATGTACTTCCAGGAATGTCTCACACTCATTGTTCAAGAAAGGGAAGGTTCTACATGGCAGTATGCAACAAAGTCAACTGCTACAGAGCCAACAAGGTAGTGTCAGGACTGTTGACAGTTCCTGAGCCCAATGAGAGCTCAGTTTATGTGTAGACCTTACACAATTGATCAAGGCAGTCCATGATGACTACGGAGCTAACCACCCAATAGTGTGCTCCTTATAAAATTAGGTGCAAACACCAGCTTTTGTAAAGTACCTCTAGACTACAAATCAATGTTGCCATTCTGGTGATTTTACTTTAATCACTGACCTCTTACAATTTCATTTGCACCAGAAACATTTCCACAAGCAATGTCTCAAATGCTTGAAGGGAACATGAGCAGTAATCATTTCATTACAGAGAACATACTTGGACACACTAAAAAGGAGCATGATCAGTGCTTGTGAAGTTATGAAAGTATTGCAGAATGTAGGCCTCATGCTCAATGGGAATTGTCAATTTGCAAATATAAGAATGAGATTATTCACCTATATCATGTAAGAGAAAGGAATCATGGTAAATCCTGGGAAAATGAAGGCAATAAACAAGTTTACACAACCAGAGTGTCAATGATGTCCAACTTTTTGTGGAAATGGTCAACCAGGTGGAGAAATGTATTCGAAATCTGGCTATAATCATAGAATATTGGAGAGCTTCAGAGGAAAATTCAATAGTTGGCTTTGAAAAGGTTAAGACAGAAATGACTTTGCTTTGATGTACTAGCTCACTATAATCCCAGATTACCCATAGTATTGGTTACAGATTCATCTTCCTCAGGATTAGGCACATGCTCATTTCAGTTTAGGATGACATGTGTTGAAAGCCAATCTAATTTGTATCTCGAGCATTTGCAGAATCAGAAGAACACAATGTAAATATAGAGCAAGAGCAATTAGTTGAGGCTGTAAGTGTTTCTCAGTTTTAGTGTGTCAGACATTGTTCTGCAATTCAAGAATGATGAGTTTGAGGTTCACAACAGAATCACAGTCAATCATGTCATGAATTCTCCTCTTCTTCTAAAGACTATTAAAGAAGCCACGAGAGTGTTAAAACCCTGAAGTTGTTAATGGTCAAAAACACTGATTGGAATTTATCTTTACGAATCACATCAATGCTTTTGAGTAATGAAAGTTCGCTGTTAGAGTCACTAATGAGTAAATGATTGCGAACAGATATTCCATAATGATAGCAAAATCCTTGGACTAAGTCTAAAATCACAAGACCAGAAGAGAATTAGAAAGATTGAGAATGACCCCAAAAGGAAACAGCAGAGATGGTACAATTCTAAGCCCACAGTGAAGATTTTGTCAGGTTTGGTACCATGCAGAAGGTTTGGCTCAGAAATAATAAATCAGAAGGTACAGTCCTAAGAAAAGCAGTTCAGCCAAGTCTTACACTGTTTGAATACCAGTAGGAGCACTCAGAATGAATAGAAAGCATTGATTTTTCTCAAAGCATTGAGAAAGAATCAGTAGGAATATACAGAAAATGGATGATGAGAACAGGATAACGTCAACTACCTTGCAATATGGTACACTAATTACAGAAATGGTGGCAGATCATTACCTCATGAAACAATCGTGTGAACCACAGTAAGACAAGCAGCAAACATTCCACAAAAGTATTTGGACATGGGGGCATGGGGAGGGAGCACCCAGTGGAGATCGTGAGAACGTAAATAGTTCAAATAAATTGTTGAAGTAATGATAACATAAGAGTTGAGAGAAACTTGGGGGGAGATGTAACATAAAAAGAAGACTAATGTTAATTATATGATGTCAAGGTAAAATCAGAGAGCATAGGATTGTTTTCTCATTGGACAGACAGAGAGACAACTGTTGGTGGCTTAACCTGAGGGTCATCACACCTCAGGTGAAGAGAGAGGTTGAAGAGGCAAGTCCTGATGGCATTGTAAAACAGCTGTCCAGCCAACTGAGCTAACTGACCCCACTGACAAGAATGGAACAATTGTACTTGAGTGCTGTAATACAAAGTTCAGCAACCTGTGCATTAGATTGCAAAAAAGAGGGCTTGTTGGACCTCCTGAGAGTCAGACTATAGTCACTCCTAAACAAAGCAGACTCTATGGGGACTCATTAGGGTTTCATACATGATTTTGTTGCACCTTTATGGAAACAGCTCAAATCATCAAGCACAGTAATAAATTAATTTCTTGGATATGTTATGTAGGAAGCAACATGCAATCTTAATGCATTTAAGGAACTAATTAGATTACCATCATACCTTGTTGAAAGTGCACACAGAGAGCCCACAGCTACAAAGTATCTTGCAGGACTCCATCGCACATATTCAAAGGCCACAGGGATTGGGCTTTGAGTATCAAGCAGATAGTAAGGTATCATAAGCGTAAGAGCAGCAGAAACCCCAAAGTAGGCTAAGCAGCAAATGAGAAGAGATGCTATAATCCCAACTGGGATGGACTTCTGAGGACTTTTCACCTCTTCACCTGGGAAAATAATAAAATAAAAAGAATCAGTGTGAGATACAATGGAGAAAAGTAACATGAGATTCTTTCCAGATCCTTTAAACAATACTACTGCAAGCCACAGCTACAATAATAATTTGCTTTCCTCTTGTAATTGTCATTGAAAAACAATAACTTTGAAACTGATTTGACATTAATAGTGAAAGGTTCTGAAATAATAATTAATAAGTTAAAGAATTATTTTAGCCAGTGTGATCAATGTATTTCCCTTGGAGTGGTTCACTTGACTATGGATTTAAAATCTATCCCCTGCAGCCCTACTTCATTGAATCATCCCTCACAAAGCATGGGAGGAATGAATGGTGTAGATGTCTTCAAATCAACTTATTCACAGATGATATGATGCACCTCAAGAGCAGCTGGACCTTTAACACCAGACACTTGGCTTAGAGGTACAGACACCACAGAGGTGTGTCATGGTGACTCACTGGTTTGCACTGCTGCCTCATAGTGCCAGGGATAGAGGTTCAATTCCTGCCTTGGATGACTGTCTGTGTGGAGTTTGCACATTCTCCCCATGTCTGCATGAGTTTCCTCCAGGTGCTCCAGTTTCCTCCCACAGTCCAAAGGTGTACAGGTTAGGTGGATTGGCTATGCTAAATTGTCCATAGTCAGGGGTAAATGTACGGGAATGGGTCTGGGTAAGTTACTCTTCGGAGGGTCGGTGTGGACTTGTTGGGCCAAAGGGCCTGTTTCCATACTGTAATCACTACCACTGCACTACAGAGCCCATGGGTAGTGCGTAACTGAAGGATAAACATCAACTTACAGAGAAATAATTACAATATGCTGGTGGACTTTTGCTGGGTTACATAAGAACATTATGGGCGGCACGGTGGCACAGTGGTTAGCACTGCAGCCAGAGACCCGGGTTCAATTCCCGCCTCAGGCGACTCTTTCTGTGTGGAGTTTGCACATTTTCCCTGTGTCTGCGTGGGTTTCCTCTGGGTGCTCCGGTTTCCTCCCACAATCCAAAAAAAAATGTGCAGGTTAGGTGAATTGGTCATGCTAAATTGCCCGTAGTGTTAGGTGAAGGGGTAAATGTGGGGGAATGGGTCTGGGTGGGTTGCGCTTCAGCGGGTCAGTGTGGACTTGTTGGGCTGAAGGGCCTGGTTCCACACTGTAATCTAATCTAATTTTAAAAATCTAACTATATAAGCAACAGGAGAAGGAATATATCATGCAGTCTTTCCAACCTACTCCACCATTCAAAACAATCACGGACAATCTTCAACTTAAATAATACTGCTCCCCATTCACAAAAATACAGAGGAACATCGATTATCCAAATGAGATGGGTGAGCACTATTTCGTTCGGATAATTGATTATTCGGTTAATTGATTTCCTTTTGGGCTCAGAGTTTTCAGTGAAGTCTGCTCGCTGTTCAGGAGACTAGGCTGTAGCACACTGCGTGCGAGACTCCATGCACCCCCGTCTACTCCCACGCCGCCACCCCCCAACTACCCCCAACCCTGTCCATTCCACCCTGAACCCCTGCCTGCCCCCAACCCCGCTCTCCCACCCCCCCCCCCCCACCATCCTCTCACCCCCTCTCTGGGGGAGCCGGACTGAACATCAACAGTGAGACTGATGCTGCCTTTGTGTGGTAAGTCTCCAAATAGCGTGCGTACACACACACACACACACACACACACCACCTCTGCCATGCACAGGACAATGTTAGAGAGATTATCTGGGGAAGGGGTTCAGGGTTCACGCCTGTATTGAACTCCAGGGAAAGTGTGGGGGGAAGAGAGAGAGAGGGCGGGAGGTCAGTCATTTAGAGACGTGCCTGGACTGTCCAGGACTGTCCTCAGCAGCACTTCAGTGAGTCAAGTTCATTTTTAATCATTGTACCTGTAAACAATAGACGTGATCAGGGTTGAAACAGCTCTTTGACATAATGTTTCTATTGGGCCCTTGAGGTCACCTTCAGATAATCCAATATTCGGATAATTGATATTCAGATAATCAAGGTTCCTCTGTATTTCAAAGGTCAAGAATCTATATATGTCACCTATAAATGTGATTCAACAATGACCACAATCTTCAGGGGTAAAAATTTTTTAAATATTCATAACCCTTTTGATGAATAAACCTCTTTTCCTCTAAATTGAAATGAACTGTCCCCTTATCTTGAGACTGTGCTCCTCATGTTCCAGACTATCCAGTGAGATGATAGATTTCAGATTATAGTCCCAGAATTTTCTCCAATACTTTGTCTCTACTGATATTAATGATATATCACTGTCGATCCTGTGAATACTGTTTCCTTTGAATCATGTACGTTCCAATGAGATGCCCTCACAAAATTCCAAATTCCATAAATTTTATTTACTCAGTCTGTCATACAGGATACATTTTCATGCCAGGAACTAATATAGAATGTTTTCAATGTTTGTAATAAATAGAGCATAGAACATAGAGCATTACAGCACAGTACAAGCCCTTTGGCCCTCGATATTGCGCCGACCTGTGAAATCAATCTGAAGCCCATCTAACCTACTCTATTCCATTCTCATCCATATGTCTATCCAATGACCATTTAAATGCCCTTGAGGTTTGTAAGTCTACTACTGTTGCAGGCAGTGTGTTCCATGTCCCTACTATTCTCTGAGTAAAGAAACTACCTCTGACATCTATCCTATATCTATCACCCATCAGTTTAAAGCTATGTACTCTCGAGCTAGCCATCGCTATCCAAGAAAAAAGGCTCTCACTGTCCAACCTATCTAACCCTCTGATGATCTTATATGTCTTAATTAAGTCACCTCTCAATCTTCTTCTCTCGAAAAAAAAACAGCCTCAAGTCCCTCAGCCTTTCCTCTTAAGACCTTCCCTCCATACCAGGCAACATCCTAGTAGATCTCCTCTGAACTGTTTCCAAAACTTTCGCATCCTTTCTATAATGCAGTGACCAGAACTGTACACAATACCCCAAGTGCGGTCACACCAGAGTTTTGTACGGCTGCAAAATGACCTCATGGCTCTGAAACTCAGTCCCTCTACCAATAAAAGTTAACACACCATATGCCTTCTTAACAACCCTTTCAACCTGTGTGGCAGCTTTCAAGGATCTGTGTACCTGGACACCGAGATCTCTCTGCTCATCTGCACTACCAAGAATCTTACCATTAGCCCAGTACTCTGCATTCCTATAACTCCTTCCAAAGTGAATCACCTCACACTTTTGTACATTAAATTCCATTTGCCACCTCTCAGCCCAGCTCTCTATTTATCTATGTCCCTCTGTAACCTACAACATCCTTTGTCACTAGTCACAACTCTACCGACCTTAGTGTCATCCACAAATTTTCTAAATCATCCTTCTATGCCCTCATCCAGGTCATTTATAAAAATGACAAACATCAGTGGCCCCAAAACAGATCCTTGCAGTACACCACTGAACTCCAGGAAGAATATTTCCCATCAACCACCACCCTCTGTCTTCTTTCAGCGAGCCATTTTCTGAACCAAATCACTAAATCACCCTCAATCCTATGCCTCTGTATTTTGTGCAATAGCCTACTGTGGGGAACCTTATTGAATGCCTTACTGAAATCCATATACACCACATCAACCCTCTTTACCTTCTCAAAGAGCTCAATAAGGTATGTGAGGCACGACCTACCCTTCACAAAACTGTATTGACTATCCCTAATCAACTTATTTATCGCTAGATGATAATAAATCTGATCTCTCTAACCCTTTCCAATACTTAACCCACAACTGAAGTTAGGGTCACTGGTCTATAATTATCAGGGTTGTCTCTACTCCCCTTCTTGAACAAGGGAACAACATTTGCTATCCTCCAGTCTTCTGGCACTATTTCTGTAGACAATGATGACATAAAGATCAAAGCTAAAGGCCCCCAATCTCCTCCCTGGCTTCCCAAAGAACCCTAGGATAAATCCCATCTGGCTCAGGGGACTTATCTATTTTCACACTTTCCAGAATTGCTAACACCTCCTCCTTGTGAATCTCAATCCCATATAGTCTAGTAGCCTGTACTTCGGTATTGTCCTCAACAATATTGTCTTTTTCTATTATGAATACTGATGAAAAATACTCATTTAGTGCTTCCCCTACCTTCTCTGACTCCATGCACAATTTCCCTCTGCTTTCCTTAATTGGCCCTAATCTTACTTTAGTCATTCTTTTATCCCATACATATCCAGAGAAAGCTTTAGGGTTTTCCTTGATTCTATCTGTCAATGACTTCTCATGTCCCCTCCTAGCTCTTCTTAGTTCTGCCTTTAGGTCTTTCCTGGCTAACTTGTAACTCTCAAGTACCCTAACTAAGCCATCACATCTCATTCTAACATAGTTAACAATCACACAACACCAGGTTATAGTCCAACAAGTTTAATTGGAAGCACACTAGCTTTTGGAGCGTCGCTCCTTCATCAGGTGGTAGCTACCACCTGATGAAGGAGCAATGCTCCGAAAGCTAGTGTGCTTCCAATTAAACCTGTTGGACTATAACCTGGTATTGTGTGATTTTTAACTTTGTACACCCCAGTCCAACACCGGCATCTCCAAATCATTCTAACATAAGCCTTCTTCTTCCTCTTGACAAGAGATTCAGCTTTCTTAGTAAACCACGACTCCCACACTTGACATCTTCCTCCCTGTCTGACCAGTACATGCTTATCAATGATCTGGAGTAGACGTTCCTTAAATAAGCTCCACATTTCAATTGTGCCCATCCCTGCAGTTTCCTTCCCCATCCTATGCATCCCAAATCTTGCCTAATCGCATCGTAATTGCCTTTCCCCCAGCTGTAACTCTTGCCCTGTGGTATACACCTACCCTTTTCCATCACTAAAGTAAACGAACCGAACTATAGTCACTATCACCAAAGTGCTCACCTACCTCCAAGTGCTCACCTACCTCCAAATCTAACACCTGGCCGGGTTCATTATCCAGTACCAAATCTAATGTGGCCTCAATCGTTGTTGGCCTGTCTACATACTTGAGTTGAAACTTTATTGCTGGAACAGCACAGCAGGTCAGGCAGCATCCAGGGAACAGGAGATTCGACGTTTCGGGCACAGGCCCTTCTTCAGGAATGAGTGGCAGAGAGCTTCTTCAAGGAAGGCATCCTTGTAAGAGGATTCGCAGTAGGTTGAAATCTTCGAGGAGAAAGTGAGATCTGCAGATGCTGGAGATCAAAGTTGAAACTTTATTGCTGGAACAGCACAGCAGGTCAGGCAGCATCAAGGGAACAGGAGATTCGACGTTTCGGGCACAGGCCCTTCTTCAGGAATGAGCAGAGAGTGTTAGATCTTTGTAGAGAGAGGCAGAGAGCTTCTTCAGCAATAAAGTTTCAACTTTGATCTCCAGCATCTGCAGACCTCACTTTCTCCTGTCTACATACTGCCTCAGGAAACTTTCCTGCACACATTGGACAAAAACTGACACATCTAAATTACTTGAACTGTAGCTTTCCCAGTCAATATTTGAAAAGTTAAAGACCCCATAACAAGTATCCTGTCACTCTCGCTCCTATCGAGGATCAACTTTGTTATCCTATCCTCTACATTCTGGAACTATTTGGAGGCCTATGGAAAACTCCCAACAGGGTAATCTCTCCTTTCCTGTTTCTAATCTCAGCCCATACTACCTCAGTAGATGAGTCCTCAAACGCCCTTTCTGCAACTGTAATAATGTCCTTGACTAACAATGCCACACCTCCCCCCAACTCTTTTACCATTTTCTCTATTCTTACTGAAACATCTACATTCCGGAACTTACAATAACCATTCCTGTCCCTGCTCTACCCATGTCTCCTAAATGGCCACAAGATTGAAATCCCAGGTACCAACCCATGCTGCAAGTTCACACCCATCAAATGTATGTCCATTTTATAATTTGAAGATCAAGACTGTCACAGGCCTTCAGATGTAGTCTCATTGATCCCCTACATAATTATAGCAGGACCTCTTTATTGTAATAATCCAATTTTGTAACAGTAAATGTCAATGTGGCTCCCTAATTGATTGCTGTAACATGTCTGAGTACAGCTAAGTTCCTCTGATTATCAACAATTGTATGTTTAATACCTTTTAAGATATATTCTCATTTTCTATTATTACTCCAGTTTGACATAATCTGTCATACATATATTGTGAGGAAGATTATTGGAAAGCTAGAGGATTGTGAAGCCTTTAAAACCAGCAGAGGATAATTTAAAAAAGAAGCAATAAGTAGAGAAAAGATGAAATATAAGGGTAAGCTAACTAGTAATATAAAATAAAATTTCTAGATATATAAAAGGTAAGAAAGAGTCAAAAGTGGACATTGGATGCTGAGAAGTGACACTGGAGAAGTATTAAAGGAGAACAAAGAAGTAGCAGAGGAACTGAGTAAGTATTTTGCATCAGTCTTCATGGTGGAAGATGCCAGTAACATTCAAGGACTTCTAGAGAGTTGAAGGCAGAGGTGAATGTAGTGGTCATCACTAAGGAGAAGGTGCTGAAAAAGCTGAAAGACTGAAGGTGGATAAGTCACTTGGATGTGATGGATCACACCCTAAAATTCAGAAGAAGATAGCTGAGGAGATTGTGGTGGCATTGAAGGTGATTCAGTGTCTTTGGAGTCAGGGAGAGTCCCAGTACACTAGAAAATGGATAATACCCGTGTTTAAGAAAGGGGAGGGTGGCAGAAGAGAAGGAACTATATGAAGGTTAGGCTGACTTGCTCATTGGTAAGATTTTAAAGTTCATTATTGAGGATGAGATTGCAGAGCTCTTAGAAGTGCATGTTAAAATAGGACTGAGTCAGCACGGCTTTGTCAAGGGGAGGTCATGCCTAACAAATCTGTTAGAATCCTAGAGGAGGTAATGAGGTAAGGAGAGTTAGACAAAAGAGAGCTAGTGGATGTGATCTATTTGGATTTCCAGAGGGCCTTTGACCAGGTGCTGACAGGAGGCTGCTAAATAAGGTTAGAGCCCCTTGTATTGGGGCAAAGTACTGCATGGATAGATTGGCTGATTGGCAGAATGCGGAGAGTGGGGATAAAAGGGTCTTTTTCAAGATGACAGCTGGTGATTTGTCGAGTTTCATTGGGGTCAACGCTGGGATGAAAATATTCACATTATACAATAACGATCTGGATGAAGGAACTGAAGGTATTGTTACTAAATTTGCAGAGGATCCAAAGGTAGTTGAAGGGTAGTGTTGAGGAAGTGTGAAAGCTGCAGAAGGACTTGGACAGGCTAATGGGGTAGACAAAGAAGAGGCAGATGGAATACAATGTGGGAAAGTGTGAAGTTATGCAATTTGGGTGGACGAATGTAGGCATATGCTATTTTCTAAACGGGGAAAGGCTTCAGAATTCTGAAGCAGAAAGGGACTTAAGAATCTCTTAAGGTTAGCATGCAAGTTCACTTGGCAATTAGGAAAGTAAATGCAAAGTTCATATTAATTTCAAGAGGGCTAGAGTACAAGACCAGAGGTGTACCGCTGAAGCATTTAATGCTTTGGTCAGACTGTATTTGGAATGTTGTAAGCAGTTCTAGGCTCTGTATACAGGAAGAATGTGCTGGCATTGGAGGGGATCCAGAGGAGGTTTACAAGGATAATTGTGGGGATGAAGGTCATGTGAGGAGCAGTTCTGGAGTCTGGGTCTACACTCAATGGAGTTTAGATAGATATGGGGGATCTCATTGAAAATTATAGAATACTAAGGTGCCTGCATAGAGCAAACATAGAGAAGATGTTCCCGCTAGTAGGAGAGATTAGAACCCAAAATCACAGCCTCAGAGTGAAGGGATAACCTTTTACAGCTGAGTTGAGGATGTTTTTCAGCCAGAGGTTGGTGAATCTGTGGAACTCATTGCTACAGAAAGCTGTAGAGGCGTGGTCATTCACTGTTGTTATGATAGAGGTAGCTAGGTTCTTGATTAGTAAGGGATTCAAGGGTCATAGGGAGAAAACAAGAAAATGGGATTGAGAAACATATCAGCCATGACACTTTCTCTCTCTCGCAACGTATTTTTTGCAAAAAAGAACTTGCTTCTACAATAAATAGCAGATAATCTGTAGTATGCTTTGACCTTTTGACTCTGTTTCCAATAAATCACAGATGTATAATTTTACGATGCACAAAGACACATCTAAAACAAAACAGCAGAAATATTACATTCATTCATCATTATTCTCTCTGTACACATAATTTGTGCAATTTCTTGCTACTTTTTAAATTTCCAAACTGTTCCAACATCTTTGCATTCTTGCCCATGTGTCTGCACTTGTATTATCTTTTCTAGTGACACAAACAATTCATATAGCACAAGGTTGTATTAACAAACACTATTGAAACAGTCCAGCATTTGCATTTTAAATTTCTCTACAAAGGCCAAGGGATTATAGATTCATGTTACTTTACAGTTGTGACAGCCATAAATTTTGAAATGTCGAATAGGGTAGTAACAATCCAAGAGTCTCATTTTGTCACTTTGAAAAGTGCCCTACTGTCTGGTCTATGCACCACTATCACCACTCCATCACCCCCTCAAGTCTCTCGTCAATTGCCATTGTAAAATGTGCAGTGAAGTCAGGGACAGCTAACAACCATTCATTCACTGGGATTGCTTTCAGCTTCTATAAAGCTTTTTGGGACTCTTTTGACAATATTACATTCAACTGTTTTTGTAATATTGCACCTGTTAAACTAAGCATTGAAGCAAACCTCCAATAAAAGCCAAGCAACTGCAAAGGCCTCATGATTTTCCATGTTTGTTTTGGAATGGGGAAATCTATCATTGCCTTTATTTTGCTGTCCTTAGCTAGACATCAATTTGCTCCATAATATGTCCAAAGTAAGTGATTTTGCTTTTGCGAACTCACACTTAGAAAAAAAAAACTTAGGAAATTATAAATGTTTAAACAAAATTTTAAAAGTTCTTCCCAAGTGTCCCTGTACATTGATTCAACATCTAAATAAATAACACAATTAGGTTCATCAGTTACAACATAGTCTATATGTCTTTGGAATGTATGTGGAGGGTCTTTAAATGTGAATAACATGACTTTGCATTGATACACATCATTTAGTATAGCAAAATCTGACAGACATTTTAGTCTTTATATCATTAGTACTTGCCAGTTCTTCTTCATATAATCAATCTTGGCTATGAATGAGGCACTGCCAACCCTATAATATAATTATCTAACCAAGAAATCAATTTTTGTTACAGCAGTAATTTTTCTATAATCCATATCGAATCTAATTGACCCATCAAATTAAGAAACTAATAGCACTGGAGAACTCTGTCTGGTTTAACCACAGCTCTGACGTGTTTTCAATCACTGTTTTTACCTGAGCTTGTTTTCCAAGGTTTGAATTAGAGGGATAGTGTTTTATTAATACTGATTCCCCTACGTCATCACCATGTCTGCCTAAAGATATACAACCGCCATATTTCCTTTAATTCTATAAGCAACCTGATTAGATCCTGTCATTGTCTTTCCGCTAAGTTTGAGAAAACAATATCTAACTGACTCAATGTTTTGGTATTTTCTAATTGGAACTACAGATTGTGAATTGTCTACATCTCCTACTACCTCACTCTCATTGTCCATATGCTGCACTATTTTTACCACTTGCTCCTGCTTGAATTCCTCTCTACGTTTATACAATTTTAACAGATTATAGTAACATAACCAATTCTTGTTTCTGTTTTCTAACGTGTTCATCAGATGACATAGTTTACTAACTCTATTAACTATTTTGTATGAACTACTGAATGTTACTTTCAGAGATTTGTCTTGTAAAAGAAATAACATTAACAGTTCTTTGCTTGTTCAAAATGTTCTGATTTCAGCATGTTTGTATGCCCATTCTTTCATCTTCACATAGCTTTTATGCTTCTGTGAGTCTCTCTACAAACAGAAATATAAATCCAACACTGCAGATTTGTCTGTCTTGAAGCCTTTTCCTTGATCAATTTTCATGGACTTTCTATCTTGTGACGAATGGATTCATTCAAATTAACTAAACCCTGGGGATTCATTTGGATGATCTCTGATAGTAAACAATAGAGAATCCAGACCTTTGACGTAATCCAGAAAATGTTCATGGCAGTGTGATTTAATCATTGTGTTGAAAGTCTGATGGTATCTCTCTAAAGCTTCCCTTGTTTGTGGATGATATACCGTGGACTTCAATTGTTTTATACCCCAGTTAATTATCATATCTTGGGAAAAAGCAGACATAACGATGGAACCCTGGAACAACTGTATTTCTATTCGTAGTGCGTAACATGTTAAAAATTGTGTTCATTTTTCCACTATAACTTTAAGGAATTCCTTCTGGAAACTGAGTTGTTATATCCATAATTCTAAAAACAAACTGGTGTCCCATTTGTGTTTTAGGCAACAGTCTTACACACTCTACTAATGCTTTACCAGAGCTCAAAACTGGTGTGGAAAATAAAGATGCTGGTTTGATTATAAATTGAGGTTTTCCAGCTATGTAACATGTATGACATGTTTCACATAACTAAGCTAGATCCTTATGAAGACCTAGCTAGTGAAAAAAATCAGTTTATCAATGTTTGGTTTTATTCATATATGTACATGTTCTGCTGTGCAAATTTCAAATGCTACCCACAATATTTTTTTCTGATATTTGGGCAGTGCCACTGTCTAACGATTAAGTGCCAATCTTTGCTTGCTGGTCTCTGCTTCTCATCAGAATTCCATTTTTAACACAACAACACCTTGTAACTCATTCAGCCTCAACCTCAGTGTGGGCTAATTGTATTAACCTGCTTAACTCCAGGTTAGCTTGCTGAGCCTCAAAAAAAGGACACTTACTAAACACTTCTTCTGAATCACCCCCATCTTCGGCTACTTTAACACGTTTGTGACAACACTTTGACCTCGACTGATGGTCTTTGTTTAGCCATTTCTTTGATCATCTGTAAGGACTACATGTTATTTTAGTTGAAATTGGAAATGGAAAAATTGGGTTGAAAAGAAATGTCCAGTTTTTTTTACAGCTTAAAGGAAATGTGTAACCGTAAGGCGTCCATTTACTGTTCATAAAAGGTCATATAACTGGATTTGATACTTTTGTGAAATGCTCTGGCGTCAGGTGCCTTTGAATTGAACAAAAATCTGCCCAGCAACAGCTTTTGAGTTTATTAAGGCTTGTCACAGAAGTGAGGGAGGGGCAGTTGCATTCACACCTCCTGTACGTGAAAATCTCTCTTTTTTTCTCTCTCTCTCTGTCCCTCTGTGAGTTGAAGAAAAACAATAGTCAAACACTTTGAAAAGGTGAATTTCTAACTCATGTCAAGAACTAGATCCAACGGACTGGCTACCAAATTGGGGATCTTCTGTGATCAGCATATGTGATATCATCACAAAATTCAAAGAACTGTGACAATGTCACAACATTCCACTCTTGTAATTGCGATTCTTTATCAGAGGAATTTGTTCCTTTTTGCCTATGTTCTTCACCCATCATATTTCTGAGGAAGCATTTGTCTTATTGGTCCAATCTATGAACAGTCTGTGCATGCTTGAATTTAAAAGAGACAATATTTAAGCTTGCATATTATTAATTAATAATCCATTTTAACACTTGTTAAAGAATATGGTTCTAATAAATAAACTTTATTCTCTAGATTATGGAGGAAACATGATGTGAGTTTTATTTTTAACCTCATTTGGATGCTTTATGATAGTGTTCAAAACTGCAAGCTTCAGTTTGGTCAAATCATTACCTAGGAGTAAGCAAACTCTATCTATGGGTAATGAATGAACAATTCCTTTCCACTGTTCTAGATATTAAGCCACACTCTAAATGCACTTTGTACATAGGAATGTGTATATATTCTCCACTTTATATATTTATTAAAATTTTGGCTTTTAATGTGTCCTCTGATTGAAAAAAAAAGACCTTCTCCAGCAAAGGACTAGCTCCTGTATCTCTTAATATATTTCAGGGTTTAGCCATAAATAAGAGGTTACTTTTCCTTGGGACAAAAATCTTTTCTAACTCTCAACTACCTCATTCACCTCTCCTGCATTTACAGTGACATTTACTTTCAGTCTTACAATGGGACCAGGGTATACTCTCCACTTATTTGTTCACACATTCACTTTCGTTGGACTCTCTGGAGGAAAGATTATATTTTTCTCCAGCACAGGACACTGAGTAGCTCCTGTGTCCCTTAATATAATTATGTTGACATCATTTTAAAATGAAGGAATTATCTTTCCTTATGATAAAAAATATCTTCCATCTGCCTTATTCGCGTCTGCATTCATAGCAATGTTTTCTTTCAGTCTTATAGTTGTAGTCAAAGCTATGCCAGGTGTCATAATTTAAGATCCTTTTCCAGACTCACAAGCCACAATAAGTCCCATTGCCTTCCTATACTTCAAGCATTTTGAATGAAGGTGTCCTACTTTATTACAATGGAAACATTTTGGCCTTTGATTCCCACATCCGCACTCAGCATTTTCATAGAACATAGAACATTACAGCGCAGTACAGGCCCTTCGGCCCTCGATGTTGCGCCAACCTGTCATACCAATCTGAAGCCTAGCTAACCTACACTATTCCATGTACGTCCATATGCTTGTCCAATGATGACTTAAATGTACTTAAAGTTGGCGAATCTACTACCGTTGCAGGCAAAGCATTCCATACCCTTACTACTCTCTGAGTAAAGAAGCTACCTCTGACATCTGTCCTATATCTATCACCCCTCAATTTAAAGCTATGCTCTCTCGCGCCCGCCATCACCATACTTGGAAAAAGGTTCCTCGTAAGACCTTCCCTCCTTGACAGGCAACATCCTAGTAAATCTCCTCTGCACCCTTTCCAAAGCTTCCACATCCTTCTTATAATGCGGTGACCAGAACTGTACACAATACTCCAAATGCGGCTCCACTAGAGTTTTGTACAGCTGTAGCATAACCTCATGGTTCCGGAACTCGATCCCTCTATTAATAAAAGCTAAAACACTGTATGCCTTCTTAACAACCCTGTCAACCTGGGTGGCAACTTTCAAGGATCTGTGTACCTGGACACCGAGATCTCTCTGCTCATCCTCACTACCAAGAATCTTACCATTAGCGCAGTACTATGCATTCCGGTTACTCCGACCAAAGTGAATCGCCTCACACTTGTCCGCATTAAACTCCATTTGCCACCTCTCAGCCCAACT
>NC_057723.1:14191386-14265725 GCF_004010195.1 Chiloscyllium plagiosum | reverse complement strand
GTTTATAAAAATGACGAACAACAGTAGACCCAACACCGACCCTTGCAGTACACCACTGGTAACTGGACTCCAGGATGAACATTTCCCATCAACCACCACCCTCTGTCTTCTTTCAGCAAGACAATCACTGATCCAAACTGCTATGTCTCCCACAATCCCATTCCTCTGCATTTTGTACAATAGCCTACTATGGGGAAACTTATCAAACACCTTGCTGAAATCCATATACACCACATCAACCGGTGTACTCTCGTCTACCTGTTTGGTCACCTTCTCAAATAATTCAATAAGGTTTGTGAGGCACAACCTCCCCTTCACAAAACCGTGCTGACTATCCCGAATCAAATTATTCTTTTCTAGATGATTATAAATCCTATCTCTTACAACCTTTTCCAACACTTTACCAATAACTGAAGTAAGGCTCACTGGTCTATAATTACCAGGTTTGTCTCTACTCCCCTTCTTGAACAGGGGAACCACATTTGCTATCCTCCAGTCTTCTGGCACTATTCCTGTAGACAATGACGATTTGAAGATCCATGCCAAAGGCTCGGCAATCTCCACCCTGGCTTCCCAGAGGATCGTAGGCTAAATCCCATCCAACCCAGATGAAATACCAGAGGAAAGCAGTGGGTACAGGTCTCTGCCACAGAGTCTGTCCCTGCTGCTCAGAAGGGAAAGGGCAAGAGGAGCAGAGCAGTAGTCATTGGGAACTCCATAGTTAGGGGGACAGATAGGAGGTTCTGTGGGGATGAGAGAGTCTCACGGTTGGTGTGTTCCCTCCCAGATGCCAGGGTTTGTGATGTCTCTGATTATGTTTTTGGGATCCTTAAGGGGGAGGGGGAGCAGCCCCAAGTCGTGGTCCACATAGGCACCAACGACATAGGTAGGAAGAGAGATGGGGATTTAAGGCAGAAATTCAGGGAGGCTAGGATGGAAGCTTAGAGCTAGGACGAACAGAGTTGTTGTCTCTGGTTTGTTGCCCGTGCCACGTGCTAGTGAGGCAAGGAATAGGGAGAAAGAGGAGTTGAACACGCGGCTACAGGGATGGTGCAGGAGGGAGGGTTTTGGATTCTTGGATAATTGGGGCTCTTTCCGGAATAGGTGAGACCTCTACAAGCAGGATGGTCTTCATCTGAACCAGAGGGGTACCAATATCCTGGGGGGGAAATTCGCTAAGGCTATTGGGGTGGGTTTAAACTAATCGAGCAGGGGGATGGGAACAGGACAACAGGTGCTAAAGTTCAGGACAAACTTGTAATGAAATCCATTCATGTCAACATGACACAAAATTTCACCTTTCATCCTACGCATGGGAAATTCCAACAGAGCCCTTACTTTCACTTCTATAGGTGCTGTTTGGCTTTGTCCCAAAGCATCGCCCAAGTAAGTCACTTCTGTGTTAGCCAATTCACCCTAAACTGAATTAATCGCCAAATTATTATTTTGTAGTAAATCAAACAACTAAGTCAGGTGGTGTAAATGTTCTTCCCAGGTCAAGGTAAATGCTACCAGGTTATTGACTTAAACACAATAAGGCTCAATACGTTTATTGGTTAGTTGTTAGTACATTGCTGGTGCATTTCCCACTCCAAACATTGATAAAGTCTACCCAGTGTTATAAAAGCTGATTTTCTTTTGGTTCCTTCCAACAACAGAACTTGCCAATATCCTTTTAGCCCGTTGATTTTTGGTGACAAATCAAACGTGGCCAAATTATTCAATGAAGTCCCCTCCAAACATGGAATAGGATGTAAGTACACTTTTGTGACCACACTGACTTTGTGGTAATCAGTACAGAAACATTGTGCCCCATTTGATTTTAGACCCATCTTGATAGGTAAGCTCTGCTACTCTGCCTCAGTTCAATAATGTTACTGTTCTTCTTAAATTTAATATCTTCCATTGGTTGGACTAATCTCTCTGGATTGATTCCCACATTGACATCATGAACAGCCAAATCAGTTTTTCCTGACTTTTTTCCCTCAATTACCATAAAATGGAGGAGCAGAGTAGACCATTCAGTTCATCAAGTCTGCTCCATCATTCAATGATTCATGGCTGATTTGATCATTCTCAATCCCATTTTCCCATTACTTTAGATTTTAAATCAGTAATAGAATCTACCTCTGCCTTGAATATAGACTGGAAGGTCATTTCTGAGTTTCCTTTAATCTGTTTCTCTTTGATTACATTAACTGGTCCTCTCTCTTTACGTTTGTACATTAGTTAAAAAGGATTAAATCCTGTAGACAAATGGTAACAACAGAACTGCTTTATCTCAATTAGCCGGACAGTCTTGACAATAATCTGTAATCATGGTCTTCAAAGTTTGATGTCATCTTTTCAATGCACCTTGCGATTTTGGTTGATAAGTAGAAGATGCAAATTGTTTTATCCATAAAATAGTCATCATTCCTTTAAGTATCTGTGACATAAACTTTAAAGCTTGATCTAATTGTATTTTTTTGGGTAATCCATATCTTGTAAACAAAAAGACATAATATTTCCATGGTCACTTTGGCAGTATTTTTTTCTAAAAATAAGCACCCCTTCAGTGGATATATCCATAATTGTTAAAATAGACTGATGCCATTTCCCAATTTTGGGTATAGTTCCTACAATCTATTAAGACACTGTGAAAGGATTCTTCAAAAACTGGGGCAATTTTAATTCATGGTTAGAGTTTCCACAACCTAATATATCCCTAGGATGGGTGATTTCAAGACTAGGGGGCACATTTTTAAGGTGAGAGGAAAAAGATTTAAAAAAGACATGGGGGCAAATATTTTACACAGTGGATGGTTCACAAGTGGAATTAACATTCTGAGGAAGTGGTGGATGCAGGCACATTTACAGCATTTAAAGGATAAGCATGTGAATAGGAAAGGTTTGGAGGGATATGGGCCAGGAGCAGGCAGGTGGGATTAGTTTAGTTTGGGATTACGTTCAGCATGGACTAGTTGGACTGAAGGTGTCTGTTTCCATGCTGTATGTCTCTATGACACTATATATGTCATGTTTGACAAAGTTTGACCACATCTTTATGTAATCCCAGCCAATAAAAATATTTCAATATTTTAGTCATGTTTTCCTAATACCTTCGTGTCCAGCTATTGGAATTCTGTGAGCCACTTGTGAAATTTAGTTACAATATTCAGATGGAGCAATCAGTTATTGAACTACTGCCCATTACTCATTTTGAAATTGAGAATGAAAGAGCAGATTTTTTTTAAAATCGAGAAAAACTGCAGAAAGCTATGACATTAATCAGACTTGGGGGTGAAACAAAGAAAGCTAACACATAGGTGCAGCATGTATTCAGGATGGCTGATGGAATGTTTGTCCTTATTTCAAGGGGGTTGGAGTATAACTGTAGGGAAGTCTTACTGAGTAAGGCTATACAACTGTCCAAGATGCTGTTGAGACCACATCTGGAATACTGTGAGTTGTTTTAGTTCTTTATTTATGAAAAAGTTTTATTTAAGAGGCAGTTCAAAGAAGGATCACTAGAATGATTCCCTGGCGTGACGGAATTGTCTTATGAGCAAAGGTTAAACAGGTTGGGATTCTATTAATTGGAATTTAGAAGAATGAGAGATGATCTCATTGAATCATAAAGGATTCTTAGGGGGTTTGACTGGATAAATGCTGAGAGGACGTTTCCCCTCATGGGAGAGCATTATGAGCTGGATGCATGCCCCTGAGTGTACAGAGTCCTTGCTGCAGTAATCCAGTGATAGTTGCAGGAGCAGCTCGAGATGCAGCATTGAAGTTCAGAAGCATCCTCTAAGTGAATTGGAATGGACCATGAGGATTCTCAGTGGCTGTAACGTGTCAGATGCCAATGTCCATGGATATGGGATGTTTGTGATCGATGCCCATGCAATGTGCCCTGAGATGTTGAAGGACTTTCAGAACAAGTGGTGAGCTGAAATTGCTGGGTACCTTCTCAGAATTTCATTCAAGGCTCCTCGATGTCTAGCGTGTTGGGTGCATTTATTAAGATATTGAAGAGATGTTCTAGCCAGTAACAGGGCATTTAGGGAGCAATAATCTCCTTTAATTGGCAATTGCCTCACGAGAAACTTGCCACTCTGCTTCTTAAATGCATAAAAGGCAGAGTGATATGTTCCCAACTCTGGGATAGACATCTCAGGACTTCTCATCCAATTCTGCCACAATAGGCCATGTTACTCAGACCCTAATAAGATTCTGCCTGTTATCTGATACACTAATGAGCTTTGATAACAATCGTACTGACAATCAATATTTGGAGGACTGGATATTTAATGCAGATTTTGACTCATTTCAAATACTCCCTCTGTCATGGTGTGATTTGAACTCATGTCCATGCATCATTATTAGTCCAGCAACATAATCACTACGCTACCATAACTGATGGTCAACAACATGCTTTGGATATCTAGCATTAGTAATTTTTTTTGTTTAGCTACAGAAGAACATACCTGTCGTTCCTATGCAATCAAACCCTACAAATGCATAGAAACAAGTGGCGGCACCAGACAGAGTGCCACTGAATCCATAAGGCATAAATCCTCCTACTCCATAATCGCTGGTTATGTTTACAATAGAGGATAGATTCCTAAAGAATACAAAAGAAATGATAAGCATACATTGTACACTGATGGAGTCTTTTTGTTATCACACGCTGCCTTTTTTTCCTGTGGCCTGAGCTGTGGTCAAATAAGTTTTAGCAGCCCGCCTGACTATACATCAGCCACACGGCTATTACTTGAGTGTAAATTTAGAAAGTGAGCACCTGCAGGCTATTCAACTACAGGAACCACCATGGTTCTCCATTGAGGCACGGCCTCAAAGTAAGGGGGAACCACTTTTAGGATTAAGTTGAGGAGGAACTGCTTCACCCAAAGAGTTGTGAATCTGTGGAATTCCCTGTCCAGTGAAGTAGCTAAGGTTACCTCATTAAACGTTTTTAAGGCAAAGACAGATAGATTTTTGAACAGTAAAGGAATTAAGGGCTACGTTGAGGGGACAGGTAAGTGGAACTGAGTCAGTTTAGGGTGAGAGGGGAAAGATAGAAAAGCGACCTATGGGGAAACTTTTTCACATAGAGGCTGGTGCATGTATTTAATGTGCTGTCAGAGAAAGTGGTGGAGGCTGCTAGGACTGCAACATTTAAAAGGCATCTGGATAGGTATATGAATATGAAGGGTTTACAGGGATATGGGTCAGGCGTTGGCAAATGGGAATCTCTTGTTACGATAGCTGGTCAGTACGGACGAGTTGGACCAAAGGGTTTGTTCCATGCTGCACATCTGTGTGACTCTATGACTCCGTCTTATGGAATGGCGGAGCAGGCTTGACAGGCCCAATGGCCTACTCCTGCTTCTATTTCTTACGTTCTTATGTTCTTCTGATTGAGCCTGATCCTGTCCTCAGCTGAGCTCTGTGAGTTGCATTTGTACTGCAGAAAAATCTGAGTTATAAACACCTAAATATGGAATAAGAATAGGCCATTTGGCCCTTTTGAAACTGCTCCACTATTTAATAAGATTATGCCTGGTCTGATTTTAACCTAAACTCTACAATCCTGCACATCCCCAGTAATCTTACATCACTTTGGTAATCAAGAATCTATCTACTTTTGCCTTAAAAATATTGAGATGGAATCATCACCATTTCTTTATTTCTCTCCTATGTTCTCACCAGGAGATGGGAGTCAGGTGTAAATCTCCAGCTAGTATCCAAGCTCAGTCAAGTGAGTTTGGTGTTTAGGATTCAGGCTTGGGGTCTGGAACCCACACAGCTCAACTGCATTGGTAGCACACGGATAAATTAGTAATACATGTTTAAGCCCTTGGAATGCTGTCAGAACCTGTGAATTTGATGCAACAAAAGTTAACATTTTCAGAGAGCATAGAGCAGAATTAACCAAGAAAAGCTGTATCAATTGCAAGCAGAGAATCACAGACGAAGAACTTCCCTGTCTGCACCAGCTCGTTCAAAAGGCAATGTTGTAGCTCCCACTGCCCTGCTTAATTTATATGTACTGACCAATCATTACTCTTTTAACAATTGATCTTAAGTTAACATTTGCTTACATTTGCAAAAGTTTGACTGCTTATCATGTATACTTCAAATAATAAGCAAATCTTCATTCAAAGGGGTCAGTGGTAAAATGCAAGTGCTATATCAGTTTAACACCACATGTTGGGATTGTAAAGCTTTCACCAGCTGAGAAAATTATCCAACGACCAGCAGGTGGGGGGGGGGGGGGGGACATACCGTGCTTCTGCAGTGATGTTCAACAGCACCTCAGTAGTAATCCTCCAGTTATCAATGTTTCCTTTAACGCAACCTCCGATAATAACAAACACAAGCACGAGGCCATTAATTATCGTAAAGACTTTATTTACTGTTGTTGATTCTTTTGCACCAAATGAAAGGAGTCCTAAAAAGGGGAGGATGAGAAGACATTTTAGTTATCTCTTGACACTTTGATGCATATTACTTTTCCCAACTTACCCCATCTCATCCTATCAACATATCGTTCCATCTATTCTCCTTCATGTACTTATCTAACTTCTCTTTAAATGCATCCGTGCTACTTATCTTGACTTCTTCATGTGAATAGTAGCAAGTTCCACTTCAGTTCTTTATAGATTTTCCATCAACCTTATTGATGAGGGAGAAGGGCCTTGAGTTCTTAAATCACCTTTAAAAACATTAGGATTTCCCAAAAAAAAGCTTGTTGGAAATCAATTACTTTCTAAAGAGTAATTACCCAACTAAGAACACAAGCCAGTCAGCTGAAGATCTGTGCTAAGGGAAATGTTAGGCTTTAATTAATGATCATATTACTGTGTGCGTATATAAAGACAAACTAATTATAAAAAGCCGGCACTGGAAAATTCCTAGAACTCGTGGAGGAGGTAATGGACATGTACATTTAGAAATTGCAGTGCACACAGACTTCAAAAAGAGACACAAGGGAAAAAATTAAAAGATTGAAGCAGATTGTTTACAGTAGCTGAGGGGTCGAGAATGAGAAGCTATAGATACAAGCAAACCTGTGTAAAAGAGATTTAAAACAGAGTGCAAGAGAAACTTCTTTGCACAAAAAATTGTTTCATTCACTGTTCATTGCTTGACTTAGAAACAAAATCAACTTTGAAGATTACATTGGATACAAAAGTGAAAACAAAAGATTGAAAGGACGTGGAAACAAATTAGGTAAATGAGATTAGCATCAGTGCTTTTTGTAAAGGGTGAATTCTGACACTAAGTGGTTAGGTCAAGATGGTCTGTGTAACATAGTGAGGACCTCAGAGGGTTAACTGACATCAAAAGGTGAAATAAGCTTTGCCCATCAGGATGTAAAGGACTGTTCCTGGGTAGAACCAATCATATTATTCATGTGTCTTAATGAGTTCTTCTTCTGATTCTGTGCTTTTTTTTATAGTGTAAGAATGTTTCATTAGCTGTAATGTAAACTTATTCGCACATTAAGCCTGATGTCTTAGAATCAAATGATGCTACCAGCTATTAAGTAATATCTAAGAAACCTATTTACTATTCATCAAGATTGACCCTAACATCTGCCTAAGATGTTGTATGAGCATCCTTCCCCAGACATAGCCTAAACTTATACCAGCAAGAAGGATTGTTGGCAGCGAAACTATCACATGGTATCCTAGACCATATCCAACATGAGGAGAGTCTGTTGGAACTTCAACATATTTTTAGAAACCAACCGCAAAGTTTATTAATAATATTATAAATTAATGTTACCTGCCAATAATATGATCAAACACACAGCAAAGAAATCTGGATATTTGGCCAATCCTGGTGCATCCATTTTCACATGGCTGCTGAGAAAATTTTCAATCCGTTTGCCGAACAATGCATCAAAGGTACCACTCCATGCTATCGCCACACTAGATGTGCCTGAAGTAGAAACAAATTGTAAAAAGAGACCTAGTAAAAGTACAATTTCTTTTTTCTGGAAACTAATTGAGGATAATTTTGACTTTTGCCAATAAAATAAACCAGGTGTTATCAGATTGGTCATCTATGACACATCCAGCGTGATTTTCACTTCCATCAAAATCAATTGGAATAAAAACAAAAGGATAAGTATAAGAAGCACCTCAACGATGTACAATCATCAAAAGCTTCCATTCAATGGATTATTAGTTGGTCTCTATTTATTAATAACCATTTAGTTAGTTTGACCTTTTAGAATTCTTTGAGATAATCTTCTTTCTTAAAAGATCATAAAAGAAGGTTTTTTTTATAGCTGTAATTACTGTATTTTAAAACTTACTTAGAATTTTCACAACATATACTACCTCCACAACACACTTCAAGTTAAATGTTTCCCTTGCACTGTTATAAAAACCATTACCTCATCCAAATTTAATATTGGAATAGTAGATTTCATGACAGCAGGTATAGAATATAAAATTTGATATGTAATAATGTCTGAGTTAAAGCCTATGTAAAACATTATAAGTGGGTTTTGCTTTGAACATTAACGAAGGATATTGCAGAAGTACTCAGTAAAATAAAGCGACCAAAGGCAGATAAATCCTTTGATGACCTGCTTCTTAGTGTCTTAAGAAAAGAAGTGGCTGCAGGGAAAACTGGATTTGTTGGTCATTAACCTTCAAAATCCCTTTGAAACTGGAAGGACCTCAGCAGAATAGAATGTTAAAACTGTAATGCCCCTATTCAAGAATGAAAGGTGACACAAATCAGAAATTATAGGGCAGTCTGACTGCCATTCATCATTGTTAAATTCTGGCATGTAGTATTAACGAAGTAGTAGCAAAGACATTTTGAAAAATCATAACACAATTAAATAGAAGGAAACAAACACAGAAATTGCTGGAGAAACTTGGCAGGTCTGGCAGCATATGTGCAGAGAAAACATTTTGAATCTAGTATAACTCTTCTTCAGAAGATATAGACTCTTCTGAAGAAGAAGAGTCATACCAGACTTGAAACATCAATTCTGTTTCTCTCTTCACTGATGATGACAGACATGCTGAGATCCAGCATTCATGTTTAATAAAGGTATTAAACTTCTTTGATAATGTTATAAGCAGGATGGATAAAGGGGAACCAGTAGAGAGAGACTGTTTGGATTTCCAGAATAATGTTTCACAAAAAATATTATTACACAAGGTCAGGGTTTGAGGCATTTGTCTGATCATGGATAGACAATTGGCTAACTGGAAACAAAGAGCGAAGATAAACGGATCATTTTCAACTTTGCAAACTGGAGGAGTGCCATAGGGATTACTGTCAGGGTCTCAACTATTTCTACTCTGTAGTAGTTGCATGATATGTTTTCAGTGTATTGCAGGCAAATTTGTAGTTGATAGAAAGATCGGTCAGAAAGCAAGTTGTGAAGCGGGTACAAAGGACAATCTTTTATAGAGACAGAATAATTCTTCCACCACAACTAAAAGTAAGGGTTGTGAAAGGGTGTTAAAGAGGTGAAGGGAAAGCGCCCTTCTTTTAAACGGAGAGAGATCAAAGAATGCAGAGTTATACTGTAATGATGTAGGGTGTCTACGTACTTTAAAGACAAAAATATTAGCTCTCATGTACAGCAATTAATTAGGGAGGTAACCATTAATTGCAAAGGGAATGGAAAATGAAAGGCAGGAAATCTTGTTACAACTATCCAGGCTATTGGTAAGATCATACCAATGGTACTGTGTACTGTTTTGGTCTCGTTACTTAAGGTAAGCTTTACTTGCATTGAAGTTAGTTCAGAGAATGTTCACAAGGTTGATTCCTGTGATGAAGAACTGGCTTCAGCGGAAGTATTGAGCTGATTAGGCCTATGCTCATTGCAGTTAGGAAGAATGAATGATGATATTATTCCAGCATAGCATTCTAAGGAGGTTTGACAGGATATGTACTGAGAGAATGTTTCTCTTGAGGGGAGGTTAGAAATGGTTGCAATGGAGCTAATTGAAATTTTGAGAAGGAGATGAGGAGGAATAACTTCTCTTGTTAATCTTTGGAATCCTCAATCCTAAAGAACTGTGGAATCATTAAATATCTTCAAGGCTGAGATAGACAAGTAAAATCCAAGTGGTGGTAGAAGTGGCCACGAATGGGGTTGACATTCCAATGCACTAGTGGTGGAGCTATCTGTACAAAATTCCAATGACTTTACTTCATTACATTAACAACTATGGTACCATATTTCTGCAATGATAACAAGAGGATAATAATAGGCAGATACTTGCCAATGACATATGAGAGAATTAAATTCCAACCGGTAATAAACGCCAAAAATTCTCCAATGGTTACATAGCTGTAGAGATAAGCCGATCCAGTCTTTGGTACTCTCGCACCAAACTCTGCATAATACAGACCTGCCAACACTGATGCAAGTGCAGCAATTAGGAAAGAGATTACAATGCTCGGCCCACACTGTCTTTTGGCAACGTCTCCAACCAATATATACACACCAGCACCCAGCGTGCTTCCAACGCCCAGAGCAATAAGGTCAATGGTTGATAAACAGCGACGGAGATTGGTCTCTTGAATGCAATCCTCTGTCACTATTTTTCTCCGAATAAGGCAGTGAGCAAATGACTGCATCGGACCACAGGAAATCATCTTGGTGAGAAAACAACACAGAAAGGAAGAATTATGAAGCAAGCAAAAACAAATGCACTATATTTGTATTCCACTGACAAATTCAGTTGTGTGTTACTTTCTGACAACTCAATGAGATTACAGCACATTTGGTTTAGCTTCAAAGATATTTAAATATAAGAAAATGATTTTTTTGTTGATAAGTCATTTAATCCCAGCTGTTCTAGCAAATAATGTAATATGAGAACATTTTTTCATAATTCCACAACATTTAATTGCTACAAAATGTTGATGTTATTCCTTGGTTCTAAAATTTTGCTGTGAATTCATAACATAAACGTTTGACATGTTATTCTGAAATTCTACTTGCTGATCTAATTTCTTTAAACTTCTGCTAAAAATGGAAAAAAAAGATTTAAAAATGTCAAACACATTAAGTGCATTGGGTATTTTTGGCGAACATAAAAGCATATATGTAGACTTTCAATTAGGATTCAATGTAAAGGCATGTTCTTGATTTTATGTTCATGGTTGATTTCTGAAAAGGAGTGGAGGAAGCTGAAAGCACACTTCATTACTTACGCCATGTTCTTCGTGACCTGCAACACATTATCAATGAGGATGAACATTTCACCAAGACCTTCCCCACACCTCCACTACTTGCCTTTAAACAACCGCCAAACCTCAAACAGATCATTGTTCGTAGCAAACTGCCCGGCTCTCAGGACAATTCCATACAACTCTGTCACGGTGGACGCTGCAAGACGTGTCAGATTGTGGACATAGATACCACTATTACGCGTGGGAACACCTCCGACCTTGTACATGGCAGGTACTCATGTGACTCAGCCAACGTTGTCTATCTTATACGTTGCAGGCAAGGATGCTCAGAGGCATGGTACATTGGGGAAACCGAGCAAAGACTACGACAACGGATGAATGGGCACCGCACAACAATCAACAGACAGGAGGGCTCCCTCCCAGTTGGGGTGCACTTCAGTGGTCCAGGACATTCAGCCTCGGACCTTCGGGTGACCATCCTCCAAGGTGGACTTCGGGACAGGCAGCATAGGAAAGTGGCCGAGCAGAGGCTGATAGCTAAGTTTGGTACCCATAGGGAGGGCCTCAACTGGGACCTTGGGTTCATGTCACATTACAGGTGATCACCATTGCAACACACACACACACACACAGATATTTTGTACTTGCAGAGTTACATTGCACTTTGCTCAAAAACTGCATACATTCATGTAGAACTCTGAGCTCAAAAACTGCATGAATTTATGTAAAACTCTGTTATCTCACTTCTTAGATTAGAATCAATCTAAACATCAGGTCATAGACAGAGAACACAGGGGGCTTCAACATATTGTCTAGCTCTCACCATTGTTAACACCTAACCCGAGAATGCAACTTTAAAAAAAAGGTTTTGTGATTTACACATGAAAGAAATGAAACTATCACTGTATTCTAACAGATGAAAGGCTTAACAGACAATCAATGTTTCAATGTATAATTTTAGTTACATCACACTATAGATTTTTGCTATAAATTCTGTGTTACGACCGAGCCCTCCACTATCACCTGATGAAAGGGTGTCGCTCCGAAAGCTAGTGTGTTTCCAATTAAACCTGTTGGACTAGAACCTGGTGTTGTGTGATTTTTAACTTTGTACACCCCAGTCCAACACCGGCATCTCCAAATCTTCATTACTTACAGGTGACTATCATTATCTATCGATTACCTAGTTTACAAATTTTAATAGTTTAGCATTGAAGTGCATAGGTGCATCAAACGGTTCTTTGTGTTCAAATGTACAATAATGCATTCTACACACTGTCGATAACTATTATATATGTGAGATCATTACATTAATTTAATCACATAAGAAATGCTGTTCCGAAACAAAGGGCCTGCATTTCACAGACTGAGGATATCCCAAAATGCTTCATGGTCAATTTATTCTGATGATGTGACAGTTAAATTGCACACAGTAAGACTCCATAAGCAACATTGACAGAATGACTCGGAAATTACTAATATTGACCAGGACACAACAGCATCTGATCTGGAAAATGGCACAGTCTTGATATTGCACTGAAGCATCAACTTGATTATGTTCTCAAATATCCAGTCTTTTAAAAAAAGACCTTCTGATCTGGGGACAATTATGCTAATATGAGACAAGGTTGGCACTACTTTCTGTGTAAAACTCTCCACAAATATACTCAGTTAACCTACCAAGGTTATTTATCTTGTACACTGTGTAAATGTTCAATCTGAAGCTAAACTACAACAGATAAATGTGAAAATTTGGATCAAAGTTGTAAGATACCCAGTTCTTGGTCTATCAGTTTTTCCTCACCTACTTTTTCCAAAATGGAATCTTTAATATTGCCCCTTTGCTCCAGACCCCAAGTTTAAAGTCATATAAAGCTAATGTCCCATCTCAGGTAGCTGAAAGATTCTCTATTGGCTGACATAAGTAATTTCTTATCAAATATGGGTCACACAGTAAAAACAAATAGGTGATATCTGAGGCTCATTCAGAAAGTAACAATTCACTCTTCTACATTCACATTGAATGTTCATTGTTGTGATAATTCTCTCAAAACACAGAGGAAACTGGTGCAGGATAGTAATGCTATATGCTTTTCAAAGATGGCCTCCTATCTTTTTAAGCACAAAATCACTTTTTGAATTTAAGTGTAATCCAGGATCTACCTCAAAGAGTATACAGAATACAGTGGACAGTTTATTTTTCGCACAATGTCTCAATGTGACCCCTGTGACTGCATGTTATCTGCCAGTGCCTTGAAGTCTAGGTTTAGTCTGAGACTGTTGCTTTTAAGGGTCTTTTTATGCCACAGTTGGTCAAATGAGGCCTTGATGTCAAGGGCAGTTAGTCTCACGCCACCTCTGGAATTCAGCTCCTTTACATTTGAACCAAGGCTGAAATGAGGACAGGAGCTGGCTGAGCCCAAACTGAGCATTGCTGAGCAGGTTTTGATAAACAAGTGGCATTTGATGGCAATATCAATGTCACCTTCCATTTATGATCAACAGAAGACTGATGGGGCAATCATTGGCTGGGTTGTTCAGCATTTGTGTTAGGATATACCCAGGCAATTTTCCACATTGTCCGATAGATGCCAAAGTTGTAGCTGTACTGGAACAGCTTGGATCGGTCTGTGGCAAGTTCTGGAGCACAAGTTTTCAGAATATCAGAGCACGTAGCTTTTGTAGTATCCAAAGCCATTAGCCATTTCTGGATATCATGTGGAGTGAATTGAACTGGCTTATGACTGGCATCTGTGACGCTGGAAATCACTGGAGGAGATGGAACATCCAACCGGCAGTTCTAACTGGAGATTGTTTCAGTTTTATCTTTTGCACTGCTGAATCGGGCTCCTTGACCATTCTGGATGGGGATAATTTTAGAAGCTCTTCCTCCTCCAGAGAGTTGTTTAATTGTCCACCACTATTCATCACTAGATGCAGCAGCAGTGCAGAGCTTTAGAACTCATCCATTGGTTGTGAAATCACTCAGCTCTGTCTATCAGTTTGCATGCAAGTTGTCCTGTTTTGTATCTTCACCAGGTTGAGACTCCGTTTTTAGATATACCTAGTGTTGTTGCTGGCATGTCCCCTGCATTCTTCGTGAATGGGAATTGATGCCCTGGGTTGATGGTGATGGTAGAGTGGGGGATATGCAGTGCCATAAGCTTTCAAATTGTGTTGGAATATAATTCTGCTGCTACTGATAGCCTGTAGCACCTCACTGATGCCCAGTGTTGAGTTGTTAGATGTGTTCTCAGTCTATCCTATTTAACACAAGGATATTGCCACACAGCAAGTATGGAAGGTATCCTCAATGTGAAGGGAAGATTTTGTCTCTAGAAGGACTGTGCTGTGGTCATTTCTACTGATATTGTCATGGTTGAAGACTGATGAGGGTGATATTGAGTATGGGTTTTTCTCTTGGAGACAGTGAGGACTGCAGATGCTGGAGAGTCGGAACGGGTGCTGCTGGAAAAGCACAGCAGGTCAGACAGCATGCAAGGAGCAGGAGAGTCGACGTTTCAGGCACAAGCCCTTCATTAGGAATGCAGCCCACATTCCTGATGAGGGGCTTATGCCTGAAACATCGACTGTCCTGCACCTCAGATGCTGCCTGACCTGCTGTGCTTTTCCAGTGCCACACTTATTGACTCTTCCCTTTTGTTGATTCACTCCAGGTTCAGTTTGGCAGTTAATTCCTATGGAACTCAACCTGCATGGTCAGTAGATAATCGACAATGTTTTCAGGTCACCTTTCGACTTCAGATTTTTAAAAATTAAATTAAAATTCAAGCCAGAATCCACAGAACATCACGTGGGTGTCTGAATTACTATTGCATTGACTATGCCACAACACCACCAGCTCCCTTTTAGAACTGAATAGATTCTGCTGATCTCCTGGGACAGGTTTTGCCTTTTCCTCTTAAGCTTAGTCTGTGCTGCATCTGAATCTCAACTACCTACACCATCTGTATTGCCTTCTTTGAATCATTGTTTTTTTTTGAGTGTTAGAAATCTTACATTAATGGTGCATTCCTCATGACAATGCCTCTACTGGTCAGAGTCCACTTTGTCAACCAATCAGCAGTCTCCTCTCATGCAGTATAAATGTTAGCCTTCTTTTTGAATCTATATTCTTGCAAATTGTCGAGGTGAATGGAAGGTGAAAAGCCTCAACAAAACGTGTATTTTGAAGTTCTGTGCTACCAAGTGACAAAACCATATCTTCCTAGCAATATTATTTCTGATACCAGGGGTTAGCAATGGGGCACATGTCTCTGGCACAGAGTCTGCCCTTGTTGCTTAGGAGGGAAGGGGGAAGAGGAGCAGAGCATTAGTCATTGGGGACTCCATAGTTAGGGGGACAGATAGGAGGCTCTGTGGGAATGAGAGAGACTCATGGTTGGTGTGTTGCCTCCCAGGTGCCAGGGTTTGTGATGTCTCTGATCATGTTTTCGGGATCCTTGCGGGGGAGGGGGAGCAGCCCCAAGTCATGGTCCACATAGGCACCAACATCATAAGTAGGAAAAGAAATGGAGATTTATAGAAGAAATGGGCTAAGGTGAACGCTTAGAGCTAGAACAAACAGAGTTGTTATCTCTGGTTTGTTGCCCGTGCCACATGCTAGCAAGGCGAGGAAAAGGGAGAGAGAGGAGTTGAACACAAGGATGGTGCAGGAAGGAGGGTTTTAGATTCCTGGATAATTGGAGCTGATTCTGGGGTAGGAGGAACCTCTAGAAACAGGATGGTTTTCACCTGAATCAAAAGGGTACCAATACCCAGGGGGGGAAATTTGCTAATGCACTTTGAGTGGGTTTGAACTAATTCAGCAGGGGATAGTATCCAAAATTGTAGTTCGAATAAGACGGGAGGATGAAAACTAAGATTTCAAGATCACAAGAAGGCAGTGGCAGGCAAAAAATTGGTTTGAAGTGTGTCTACTGCAATGCCAGGAGCATTTGGAATAAAGTGGGTGACCTTACAGCGTGGGTTGGTACCTGGGATTTCAATGTTATGGCCATTTCAGAGACATGGGTAGAGCAGGGACAGGAATGCTTATTGCAGGTTGCAGAAAGAATATTTGAGGACTCCTCTACTGAGGTAGTATGGGCTAAGATTAGAAACGGGAAAGGAGAGGCTACCCTGTTGGGAGTTTTCAATAGGCCTCTGAATAGTTCCAGAGATGTAAAGGATAGGATAGCAAAGATGATCCTCGATAGAAGCGAGAGTGACAGGGCAGTTGTTTTGGGGGAGTTCAACTTTCCAAATGTTGACTGGGAATACTACAGTACAGTACTTTAGATGGGTCGGATTTTGTCCAATGTGTGCAGGAGTGTTTCCTGACAGTATGTAGACAAGCCAACAAGGGATGAGGCCGCATTGGATTTGGTATTGGATAATAACCTGGCCAGTTGTTAGATTTGGGGGTCGGTGAGTGCTTTGGTGATAGTGACTATAGTTCGGTTATATTTACTTTAGTGATGGAAAGGGATAAGTATATACCGCAGGGCAAGAGTTACAGCTGGGGGAAAGGCAATTTTGATGCGATTAGGCAAGATTTAAGATGCATAGGATGGGGAAGAAAACTGTAGGGGATGGGCATAATTGAAATGTGGAGCTCATTCAAGGAACACCTACTGCAGGTCCTTGATAAGCATGTACTGGTCAGGCAGGGAAGAAGTTGTTGAGCGTGAGAGCCGTGGTTTACTAAGGAAGTTGAATCTCTTGTCAAGAGGAAGAAGAAGGCTTATGTTCGGATAAGATGTGATGGCTCAGTTAAAGTGCTTGAGAGTTACAAGTTAGCCAGGAAAGACCTAAACAGAGAGCTAAGAAGAGCCAGGAGGGGACATGAGAAGTCATTGGTGGATAGGATCAAGGAAAACCCTAAAGCTTTATATCACTGTATTAGGAATAAAAGAATGACTAGAGTAACATTACAGCCAATCAGGCATAGTACTGGAAAGTTATGCATGGAGTCAGAGGAGATTGGGGAAGCCCTAAATGAATACATTTTGTCAGTATTTACAATAGAAAAAGACAATGTAGTCAAGGAGAATACTGAGATACAGGCTACTAGACTAGATGGGATTGAGGTTCACAAGGAGGAGGTGTTAGCAATTCTGGAAAGTGTAAAAATAGGTAAGTCCCCTGGGCTGGATGGGATTTATCCTAGCATTCTCTGGGAAGCCAGGAAGGAGATCGCAGAGCCTTTGGCTTTGATCTTTATGTCGTCATTGTCTACAGGAATAGTGCCAGAATAGCAAATGTTGTTCTCTTGTTCAAGAAGGGGAGTAGAGACTCCCTGGAAATTACAGACCTGTAAGCCTTACTTTGGTTGTGGGTAAAGTGTTGGAAAGGGTTACAAGAGATAGGATTTATAATCATTTAGAGATGAATAAGTTGATTAGGGATAGTCAACACAGTTTTGTGAAGGGTAGGTCGTGCCTCACAAACCTTATTGTGTTATTTGAGAAGGTGACCAAACAGGTGGATGAGGGTTGATGTGCTGTATGTGGATGTCAGTAAGGCATTTGATAAGGTTCCCCACGGTAAGCTGTTGCACAAAATATGGAGGCATGGAATTGAGGGTGATTTAGCAGTTTAGATCAGAAACTGGCTAGCTGAAAGAAGATGGTGGTTGATGGGAAATATTCATCCTAGAGTTCATTTATTAGTGGGGTATTGCAACAATTGGTTACAGCTGTTGTTTGTCATTTATATGAATGACCTGGATGAAGGCATAGAAGGATGGGATAGTAAATTCGCGAATGACAATGCGGTTGGTAGAGTTGTGGATAGAGATGAAGGATGCTGTAGGTTACAGAGAGACATAGAAAAGCTGAGAGCTGGGCTGAGAGGTGGCAAATGGAGTTTCATGCGGAAAAGCATGAGGTGGGAAGAGGTTACAGGAATGCAAAATACTGGGTGAATCGTAAGATTCTTGGTAGTGTAGTTGAGCAGTGAGATCTCGGTGTCCAGGTACATAGATGCTTGAAAGCTGCCACCCAGGTTGTTAGGGTTGTTTAGAAGGCATACGGTGTGTTAGCTTTTATTGGTAGACGGATTGAGTTTTGAAACCATGAGATTGTGCTGCAGCTGTACAAAACTCTGTTGTAGCCACATTTGGAGTGTTGCGTACAATTCTGGTCACTGTATTATAGAAAGGTTGCGAAAGTTTTGGAAAGGGTTCAGAGGAGATCTACTAGGATGTCGCCTGGTATGGAGGGAAGGTCTTACGAGGAAAGGCTGAGGGATTTGAGGCTGTTATCATTAGAGAGAATAAGGTTGAGAGGTGACTTAATTGAGACATATAAGATAATCAGAGGGTTAGATAGGTTGGACAGTGAGAGCCTTTTGCCTCTGATGGTGATATGGCACAAGGGGACATAACTTTAAATTGAGGGGTGATAGCTTTAGGACAGATATCAGAGATAGTTCTTTTACTCAGATCGTGATGTGGAAAGCACTGACCAACTTTAAGGGCATTTAAATGGTCATTGGATAGACATATGGATGAGAATGGAATAGTGCAGGTTAAATGGGCTTCAGATCGGTTTCACAGGTCGGCGCAACATCAAGGGCCAAAGGATCTGTACTGCACTGTAATGTTCTATCTTCTATGTTCTATGATGTAATGTCTTCCTAATGTGATCATTTTTCTTGCTTAAAATGATTTTAATTTTACTACATGGCTTTCCCCTTGTTTTGTGGGGAAAATGGTAGATTCCCACCTTCTGTGGCTGAAATGAAGGTTTCCAACCTTTTCTGCAACCCTAATAAACTCTCTTTCCTTTTTCATTCCATAAATCCACACCTGTCTAGGCATCACATTTGCCTCTTTATCAATTTATTTCTGACTTTGGGTCTGTGATTTCAACTTGAATTGCATCTGTGGCCCTTGATTTCTGCTATTGTAACTGCTCACCAGGTTGATTTAACATTAATGTTGGAGACAGTTGATGTCTGCTAGCTCGCCACCTGAACTCCAACTTGGGGCTGTTCTAATAGATTACTCGGACCCAATATGATTTTTAACTGCCTGGACTGATTAATACTCCTCCAGCTCCAAGGAGCTCCTAACTCTCCTGCAGTACAGCATCTTGTACCAAATCTGGAAGGCTTTTACCACTGAGTGTAGATTCTGCTTTCTTCAATCTTCAGCAGTTTGCCACTCTTGGGTAGTTGATGGTACAACTCTTGCTGCTGCTGACTGTCAGCATGAGCAAAATCCTTAAAAGTTGGGTCTGGAGAAATTTTCAGACTTCCATCAGTGCTACTGCGAGGCAGCTAAATCGAATTTGCACCATTGCTCACCTTGCTGTATGAACAGTCAAATCACTGGGCAAATTTCACCTCATACTCTGAAAACCTCCTCAGGTGAATGTAACAGATCCAACGGCAGCATTTCACAGAAGAACTCCCTAGTCATTATTAATCCCTCAATTTCAGCAACAGATCATCTAATCATTATCATATTGCTACTTACTGTACAGTGATAGGATGTCCCCAGGTTAAAAGTTTGATATTCTGCTTCTGGGTCACAAGCCAGAATCTTTGGCTGGGAGTTTTCTCTTCTTTGATCAAGGATGCTTCAGCTAAGTGTCTTACCTCTGCCTGTGGGAATTAGCAAACAACGTAGAGCAGGCACATGAATCAGGGAGATGACTGATCTGTATGGATAAAAGAGTTCAGTAACATGAATACACCTGAAGTTGCTTCTGATTCCTTGCTGGAATACATTGCCATGAAAGGCAAGCACCATGTGATCCTCATCATGTAATGATTGATCACAGCATCAATTGCAGGAGTTATCCCATCATCAAATGTCAATAAATGCAGCATTTTTGATGTAATCAGGGACATACATTTGCTCCGTTTTCCAGCCCTACACTGGAGATGCTGAAGCCAATTCAAAGCCCTCATTGTTACTTTGACGGAGATGAGTCCTCTCAAAAATCAAGTCTGGACTCGTTTTAACATCCTATAGAGACAAGTTGTTTTGGGCAGCAATCCAGAATTACCCTATTCTATTTGTCCTACAATTGAAGGGCTCTGCTGATTCTTGCCCTTGTTTAGTTTTGGTTATAATTTTATTCTGAAATGTTCTAAATGTTCCAAACTGTTTAATCTGTAGCCGAAATACCATTGTTTCTGTCAGCTATGTAGAATTGGTCATATCTTCATTGTTCCATGTGCCTGCAATTAACTTTGTCCTTTGTTATCTGTTTGTACTCTGAACTAAACACAAATATGTATGTAACTAGCATAAAAGTTCCGAATGTCCTTATGCTATCAAAAGGATGGCAGACAGACTTAGAGACTGCAGTATACAGTGAGTAACTTGCTTTAGAGTATGAGATCTCCTGGATTGTTTTAAGTTGCATGTGGGAGGATTATTCCCCAATCAGGTCTGTTGAATTTTTCTTTAATTGTTTTCTGGAGAATTCTAAATAAATGGGTAAATACAGACAAGGGGAGGGAAGGAAAATTTATTGAGTTTAAGACAGCTAAACATGCGACAGGCTTGATCAAACAATCAGACCTTACCTTTCCATTCATGTCATGTTGCAAAATTGGCACAACTGTGGAACGCTGCTTGATTGGAAAATGGCGAATTGGGTTTGGAGCTGATACAAATCTTCCAACGTGCTCCTGAATCTCTCCTGATTAGTATTTGGAAAATTGTATATTGAATATATTACAAATGATTCTCTGACCTCTGCTACCCTTGAGGAAGACTAAGTGGCTAGAGAACAGAGTTTGTCCTTGTGCATTTCATTACAGGAATGTGGTGTTGGAAACATAAACAGTGATTCAAGTTAAACCCAATACAATCGCTCAGAAATGTTGAGACATAGCAGTCACCATCCACTCGTCTATTTAATATTTGTACTTAGCTCCTCATTTCTAGTTCGGAATTCTGATCCTGACTCCTTCAGAAATGCCTATGGGTGCCACGGTCAGTGGGTATAAGGGGAATGCCCGGGCTGGTGGAGAGGGAATATTGAGGATAGAGAGCGAGAGGGATTTGGTAGGGTTGGTGGGTGAAGAAGTGCCTGGTAGGTCGAAGGGAGTTGTTGCTGGTGGGAGTGGGGTGGTTTTGGGGTCAGCATGTTGGAGGGGGACTGAAGTCAAGCCAATAGGGCAGCAGAGGTGTGATGGATGGTGGGAAGAGTCATATTGAGACTTGAGAGGGGTGGGGAGATTGAGGTCCCAGGGGCTTGGTCCAGAGGCAAAGCTACTGGGGAGGTGGTTGGCTGGGAGACAGAGCTTTGTTGTTTTGTGGGGTTTCATGACAGTGCAGGGATGTGATTGACAGGGGTCATAGGAGGTGTCATTGTGGCAAGGGGGGAAGTTATAGTTTGGGTTGCCAGCTTAATAGCCACTGAGGAGGTAGATTTATGTTTGAAAATGTCTAACATTCTCTGAGCAGCTGTTAGCTTAACAGAAATGCAACTTTCCAAATTCACTAACATTGAGAATTTTTATCATCGGATTTTAAAATCAGGGGAATTGCCCGTTGGAATTTTCACTTTTCTGGGTAGTTCCCAGAGAGACTGCTGCGTCTGGGATTCTGCAGGCCCTGACAGGCAACACCATCTGGCACTGCAGAGATGACTATATGGCTATTGGGATATGTGAGTCACTTGAGCAAAGACTAATCTGGTTCCATTTTGTACAGGTGTTCCTGAACAGGCATTAGGCACATTGTCACTTCATCTGATCGGCATATGAGGAAGTCTCTTAAATTAATCTGCAAAAGTCACTGTACATTTTAAGAACAACCTTTTATTACAGACTAATTTGACATACAGTCAGGAATGTACAGACTAGGAGAAAATGAGGACTGCGGCTGCTGGAGATCAGAGCTGAAAAGGGTAGCACTGGAAATGCACTGCAGTTCAGGCAGCTTCCGAGGATTAGTAGAATCAACTAATAGGTTCCGGGCATAGGTTTATGCTTATGGGAATAAGGGCTTATGCCTGAAACATCGATTCTCCTGCTCCTCGGATGCTGCCTGACCTGCTATGCTTTTCCAGCACCACATTCTCCACTCTGATCTCCAGCATCTGCAGTCCTCACTTTCTACTAGGTACACCAGCTCAGAATGTTTCCTCCATGAAATTAGATTATGCACTTTGGCAGAAAGAATAGAGAGGCTGAATATTATTTAAATGGGGGAAAGACTGCAGAAAGCCGCATCATAGATGGCTTTGGGGTTGTCCTGCACAAGCCACAAAAAAAGCTTTCTCCAAATTCAGCAGCTAATAGAGAAGGCAAATGGAATATTGGCCTTTATTTCAAAGGGAATGGAATATAAAAATATGCTAAAATATATAAGGCAGCAAGAATGCTATGGAGAGTTTGGTCCCCTTACCTAAAGAAAATTACACTGGCATTTGAAGCAGCCCAGAGAAACTGCACTAGGTTAACCTTGGAGGACTGTCTTATGAAGAGAGCTTGAATGAGTTGGGTTTCCAAGAATGATCCCAGGGATGAAGCGCTTGTGAGGTGAGGAGTGGTTGATGACTCTGGGTCTGTACTCAATAAAGTTTAGAAGAATGAGGTGGGGTCTGATTGAAACTTGCAGAATACTGAGAGGGCTGGATAGCGTAGATGTGATGAAGATGTTTCCATGAGTCGGAGAGACCAAGAACCAAGGGCACAGTCTCAGAGTAAAAGAACAATGGGCAATCCTTTGGATCTGGGGTGACGAGGAATTTCTTCAGCCAGAGGACTGTTAATTTGTCGAACTCATTGCCACAGAATGCTGTAGAGGCCAAATCATTGAGTGTATTTAGGACAGGGATAGATCGTTTCTTGATTCATAAAGGGATCAAGGGTTACTGGGAGAAGGTAAGACAATAGGGTTGAGAAACATAACAGCCATAATCAAATGGCAGAATGGACACAATGGGTTGAATGACCAAAATCTGCTCCAACATCTTATGGTCTTATTGAAAAGTACGAGATTCTTAGGGGACTTGACTGGGTAAGTATGGAAAGGTTGTTACCCCTAGTGAGAGAATCTAGGACCAGATGACATAATCTCAGGACAAGGGGTTTCCCAGTTAAAACAGTGGTGTGGAAGAATTTCTTGTGAGGGGAGTGGATCTGTGGAATTCTTTATCAAAGAGTGATGATGTTAAGTATATTCAAGGTAAGAGACAGATTTTTAATCAGCAAGAGAGTAAGGGTTATGGAGAAAAGGCAGGGAAGTGGAATTGAGGATTCAGATTAGCCATGATCCATTGAATGACAGAGCAGATTGAATGACCTGTTTCTGCTCCTACTTCTTATACTCGTATCAGTCTGTCTTAGTCATATATGGTACATGCTCATTACATCATGATTCATGAAGCTGATGCTGTTAAACCATTCTCAATCTCCTAACTTCTGTTTTAGCAGGCATTAGAAAAAGGATCTCCTCCTGGGTTTGACAGTGGGTCCAATATCCACCTAAACTAAATGTAGCTGACTATCTCTGCTGGATTGGTATGGTCTGTGACCATTTTATATCAAATCCTACCCCAAGTGTGAAAGTAGTTGTAGCTATGTAGCACTCACACAAGCAAACAAAGTGGTCTGATTTGTGGAACAACACTGCTGCTAATATAGAGGTATTGTTCATCAACCTAAAGAGACATATTATGACACTTCTCTGGATTAGGTTGGACTTGAGCCTAAGACTTGTGATTCAGAGGTAGGGCACTACCACAGTGCCATAAGAGTGTTTGTAGTGCATATATGAGCATATTGCAAATGGAGCAATCTAATAATTAAAATTATTGTATTCTATAAATTAATTCTGCCATTGGTTCTAGTGTTTAAGTCAATGGTATAATAAACTGAATGCAAATAAGTGAAATATTCATTCTACTGTGGCCTTTTCTGTAACTTAGAAATGATGTGTGCTTGTGTTCAATGTGTAGAACATGACTGCATTGAATTAAAAAGTTAAATCAAGCTAAAGCTAAAAAAGAGAAGCAAAGGAAATGACTTAATGTGAAATAAACTGAGTAAGGATCTGAGGCCTGGATTTTAAATGCCTCGAAGGTATGATTAAGGAGAGGAAGAGGTTTCTCAGCTGCTGGGTAAAGAAATTAGAGGAGGATACATTGAGATAATTATTGATTCCAACACCATGTGGAAACAAAGATGAGAAGAATAGAAAAGTGAAAAGTTCATGGCTGACTGTATTACTAAAATAGGTATAAAACATATAGCAAAAATTCAACATACAATAAGCTAAAGTCACAAATGGAAGTTAGCAAGATAGCATTGAAGCTCAGAAATTACAAAATAACATGCATTCATTGTCTTACTGAAGAAAATACACAAATGTTTATCACAGCACCTTAACACAAAATAAACATTAATATATACATTAGCGACATTTTATTTCAAAGCACCTTTTACCTTTTTTGAATGCTACTGTGTACTTTGTAAAGTTTCCTTTTTCCGATAAAAGTCTCAATTTTCATCGGCGATAGACCAAAGTCCGTTGTTTAAAGTCACGTCGAATAAAATCTCAAATCATAACTAAAGCTTTAGACATCCCATGGCATACATTTGCATATTGTTGAGAAATTTTCCAAAATGAACAATTGATTAAGGTACATTTACTAATTTGAAGAATTATAAATAAAGAAAAACTGCTTAGTAGGCAAAAATAGAAATCCGATTTTAAATCTGCTCAAACGTAATCCTTTCAGAATGCAATGTGTTGTTTGAAATATGCAGCAGAAAGTGGATGATTAAGACTGTATTAATCCAGCATTAATAGTAGAATGAAGGTGAACAACAGGTTGGAGCAGCATGACTAACCATTCGCATCAAAACTACTGCTTTGCAATAATTATAACTAGGCACATGATGTATCTGAATGTCTATCCTCTATCACGATGTAACAGAGATGTTAACTCAAAGCAAGCATTTTAATTCCTTTACTGAAACAATGTGAAGAGCAATGTATTAGCAGGTGCATTAAGAAGTGCTCTTGCATTTTTGTCTTGCTTTCACAACCTTAGGATGCGGCAAGTACTTAACAGCCTTAAACTCCTTTTTTCATTAAGTGATGGGATGTTTGTTTGGGAATATGATTGCAGCAGAGAGTACAGAGGAGATTTACAAGGATTTTGCCTGAGCTGGACAGTTTCAGCTATGAAGAAGGAATGAGGTTGTTTTCCCTTGAGCAGAGGAGACTAGGGTGGAACATGATTGAGATGCGTAAAATAATGAGGGACATTGATAGAGTAGAAGATAGGAAGAAACATTTTCTCCTTGGCAGAAGGATCTATGGCTAGGAGGGATTGATTTAAGGTAAGGAATAGGAGGTTTAAAGATGTGAGGTAAAATCTGGAACTGGGAGCTGAAACTCGTTGCCTGTAAAAATAGAGGCAGGAAGCTGGAAGAACACAGCAAGCCAGGCAGCATCAGGAAGTGGAAAAGTCGAATTTCGGGTCTAACCCTTCTTCAGGACTGGTAAAGATGGTAGAGGCAGAAAACCTCATAACATTCAAGAAATCATGAGGGGCATGGATAAGAGAAGGTCTTTTCCCTGGGGTGGGGGAGTCCATAACTAGAGGGTATAGGTTTAGAGTAAGAGAGGAAAAAATTAAATGGGACCTAAGGTGCAACTTTTTCACACAGAGGGTGGTACATGTATGGCATGAGCTGCCGGAGGAAGTGGTGGAGGCTGGTACAATTACAGCATTTAAATAGCATCTGGATGGGTAAATGAATAGGAAGGGTTTGGAGGGAGATGGGCCAAGTGCCGGCAAATGGGACTAGATTAAGTTAGGATATCTGGTCGACATTGACCAGTTAGACTGAAGGATCTGCTTCCGTGCTGTACATCTCTATGACTCTAAATGTTTAGATGTGCACTTGTGATGTGAAGGCAAACAAGGCTATGGACCTATATACTGGCTTGCACCCAAACTCATTCATCCATCACAGCTTTACGTTATGACTACATCGGCCACAACACTTTGCTTTTAACATTCTCACCTATATTCTCAAAACCTTTCAGAGCCACATCCTCTCCTTGTCTCTGTACTTTCCTCTATCCCACAACCTTCCAAGGTATCTGTGCTCTTTCAGTTCTGACCTTTTGAGGTATCCCATGAATTGTAATCATTCCCATGCTTTCAAATATTGAGATCCTAAGCTGTGGAACATTGGCAGGGGAGTGGCTAGTTCTCCCAATGCAGGATTTCTCTAGTTTGGTTTCACTGTCTTTCCTTTTAAAAACTGACCTCTTTGCCCAAGTTTCTGGTCACTTGCCCTTTTGTGGTTCTGTATCATATCTTATTTTCCCACATTCTTGTAAAGTGTAATGGATTAGCTCATTATATTTAAGAGCACAATATTGATATTGATTTGCTGTGGTCACTCTCACTACCACTCCATGCAACATACAGATCTGAATTTGTATGTAGCAAATTAAGAATGTAATAATTACTGTAGTCATTTGGTGTAACCAAAGCTCAGTTGCATTAATATTTAACGTATCATGCAGCAAAATACTCCAATAGATACGTGTAGAGGATAATGATGATGGCTCCCATCTATTGTGGCTGAAAATGTGTTGCTGGAAAAGCGCAGCAGGTCAGGCAGCATCCAAGGAGCAGGAGAATCGACGTTTCGGACATGAGCCCTTCATCAGGAATCAGGTGAGCAGTCCTCACTTTTTCCCATCTATTGTGGGCAATGGTGAACTGTGTCCTGGATCTAAGCCACTTCTGGATTGAATATTTGTCATTCATGCTATAGGGTTTATTTCCTGAGTGACAGACCTTTCCACGGCTGACACCAACATTAGCATTGGCCCAAGGTCGGCAAATGTTTTCACATTCCTTCTGGTGGCCTTTTTTTTCTGCACCCCTGTCATTTCTTTTGTTCCCTGTGTAATATAATGAGAATGGAGATGGTAATATAGACATCTGAATGTAACAGAGACATCAGCATTCATGGGCAACAGACTGAGGAAAGAATGGAATAGTCTGTATTACTGAGGGGATGTACTGATCGTGAACAAGATTATGTACAAACTCGTAAATAAGAGTTTCAGAGTCGACAGCAGTCATTCATGGCTCAGGAAAAATCATTACAGATTTCAAGTACCAGCAGAGTCAAGCATAATCTCATTCAGAACAAAACCCTGAGCTACACGCCTCACAGCAACACAAATTACTCTGCTTTTACTAGTGTTATGGACCAGGCTAGACCCCCTTAAAATATTTTAAGGTAGCCTAGACCTTAACTTTTTCTTATTTCAAAGGCAGATATGAAGTGGATATTCCAAATGTAATGCAGCTGGTCAAACCACGCAGTTTTAAGCAAAACAGAATTTATTTAAACACCACAGTTGAGACATGAACAAAAGAAAATGGAATTTAGAACAAGTGAACTGTTAGGAAACTTAGCCGATCTGGCACAGCAACTTAACTAAGAAACTGTTCCAATATAGTAATATCCAATAAATACACCCCTTGGCAAAAAGGTAAATTGAAACAGATTCTCGGCAGGAGGGAACAACATCCAAAGAGATTTCAAAGAGGAATTATTTGCTGAAGCTTGCAGCCATCTTGGACTCTTAAATCTTGTGACTGCCGCAGTGAAACCAAACTAGAGAAATCCTGCACTGGGAGAACTAGCCACTTCCCCGCCAATGTTAACCTAGGCTCTTCCTAGACCCCTCGCACCTCTTCCTTTACAACTTCTCTTAAAAAAACCCCAAGAACAAAATAACCTTGTTAAAGTTACAGCATCGTCACACCATGCAGTTCCTGACTGTATGCTTATGGTCAACATGAAGAATTCCCCAATCCTGATCAACAACACAACGCACATCGTCATATCATATAGATGAGCAATCTGTTGGCCTTGTACTGATAGCAAGCTCACCATAGAACATCGTTAGGAACGCAACTACCATCCATTCTGTCACATGACTCAACCAATGAAGTCTTTGCTGATTCACACAGAACTTGCTGGGCTTTCTTGCATTCTGGTGTAGATCCAAACCTAATATCCTGTCTTTCCAAGGGATGCCCAATATTAGTCTGAGGCATCAGAGCTGGAAGCTGAACAGAAACTTTTCCGGACTTGCGTATATTTTCTTTGCAAATCTTGCATCAGTTATTTAAACTGAGAATACATCAGCAGGAAGACCAGATGTATGGCCCACGATGTAGAGACTTCCCTTTTATCAACATTGACCAACTTCTCTCTGGAGATCATTGGCAGATTCACATATCTCAGATAACCAATGACCAGCAACCTGTCCCTTGGAGCTGAAATCTGTACCAGGATTGCCAAGGGTGTAGTTGTCATGTCAAAATCAAGAGGTTCGACACAAATCAGCAGCAAACCAACAGAAGAGACAAAGCTCCATGTTTGCATTCTCGGCATCCTCTGTTACAGCAGAGTAACATGGTCAACTTATACAAGTCAGGGCAAACTCATGAAAGTTAGTGAAAACATAAATCTAAATATGTACATATTCACAGAAAAATATATTCCTTCATATCCAAAAAACATGTAAAATTTGATATTGTGATGGTGAAGATGCTACTTGTGTAACACTGAGCCATAGAGATCAGTAGAACAGGGACTGTGCTGAGTTAGATAGACTTAGCCCAAACTGCAGTAGAGGAACTGCAGTAGAGTTATTACCATGTGAGGTACTGATAGAGGCCTTTCAAGTCATGAGGTGATGGGGCAGAGTAGTCGAGTGAGTCAGCTGATATGTGTTTCAATTGTAGGTTCTTCAATGTTGAATGGGATAAAACACTTTGAAATTGGAACTGAATTCAGGCAGTCAAGCTACACAGATGACAGCAATAAGATCTGGGTGCTGGTGAATTTCAGCATGTCTGGCAGCACTTATGGAGAGTGAAACAGAGTGAAATGTGCTTTTTTCAGAACTCTGATCTGCAGCATCTACAATACTCAGGTTTTAGTTCAGAAGACAGCAAATTGGCAGCAACTTCCACTGAACAGAAAAGCAGACCCAGTGTAAGGCAGGCTGCTGATTTTCCTTTCCCTCATTTGACTGATCTGATCTCCTCTCTGTCTAGGCTCAGATTTCAATATTGAACATTCTCCTGAGTTGATGGAGGGATCCTGGTATTTGCAAAACCAAGCCTGAATTTACAGGAGATGGTCCTTCCTGATGAAAGGCTTATGCCCGAAATGTCAATATTCCTGCTCCTCAGATGCTGCCTGACCTACTGTGCTTTTCCAGCACCACACTCTTGACTCTCATCTCCAGCAACTGCAGTCCTCACTTTCTCCTCGGAGATGGTTGCTGTTCACTTCAATTTCTTTCAGCAGGATCTGACTAGAGATTCATGACTTTGTAAAGCACAATCTGAATATAATAAGTCAAGTTTCAGAGACAACTGAATGCTGTTACAAACATAAAATTATGTAAGAATATGCAGCTTAAAATTCCACCTATTGGAAGAACGTTGAAGGAACAGAGAGAGCACTGGGCAATGTTTTTTTATTAATGGATATAAGATTAGTAATTTAGGGGATATTAGGATGGTGAGATATGGTTTGGAAATTAGGGTGAAATGAGTGAATAGAAGTGAGCCTTTTAACTTGTCAACCTTGGGTTCAGTAATCTCCAGTTCCGTCAGCAGGCCCAACTCCAGGTTGTCCAAACATCAACTGGATGAAAATAGAGTCAATGGGAGCTGTCAGGTAGGCAACATGATCTTAATCCAGGGAAATGCATCTGGCAGCTGGGACTTACTCTTCATTCCAGTTAAATTTAAGTCACAGCGCCGATGATGTCACCAGATTGCAATTTTGGAATGTTAATTTAGCTCCTACTTTTTTTGTCAGAATGGACTAATGGACTAATTTTTGTTTGTTAAGAATTGAAGGGGAAAATTTGGGAATGGGGTTGTGTGCCCTTCTTATCCATGGTTGGTTGGAGGCGGAATGGTTTATAATTAAAGTCCAGCTGTTTTCAATGACCAGCGACCATTAGAGTTAATGAAGTTCTAAAGAAGAATCTAAACGTTAACACTGCTTCTATCTCCACAGATGCTGCCAGATTTGCTGAGTTCCTCCAGCATTCTCTGATTGTACTAGAATAAATGAAGGGCAGACATGAATTTATATCTCAACTTCTATGACCACAAGATATCCCCAATGTACCTTTCAGACATTGAAGTACTTTCAAATTATAGATACTGGTGTAATATATGGATTGCAACAGCTAATGAGCACGCAAACACTGAAACAGCAATGTGATAATGATCAAGTTTTGTTGTATGTTATTTGAAAGGTAAATTGAAATAACTGCACTGAGGCTGGTATTCTGTCACCAAGTCGTCCTTTATTTCCATGTGTACAGTACACAGGCTCTGGCCAGCCAACTTGGAGTCAGTCACCTGAACTGAGGAGATTCTAAAGTTCTGATTATATGTATAGTTCTTTCTTCCATAAACTGAGAAGACTCTAAATCTCCTGTCTTTTTTTTCAGAAAAACAATCACAAAAGAAAAAACAGTAAAGAAAACCAAAAAAAAAACAAATGTCTTCCCTGAACAAGGGGAAAGAAAAAGAAACTCTTCTCCTCAAAACCAACAGTAGCAGGAACTCTCTGACTGTGGCCCAGCCAGCACAGCGTCTGTGCCCTAAACTGAGAAGATTCTAAATCTCCTGGTTATATCTTTTTTTCTTTTTTTTCATATTCCCTCACACTATCACCCAACAGCAGAACTCCTGGTTATATTTTTTTCTTTTCTTTTTCTTTTTTCTTTTCGTTTTTGTGAGTACAGTGAAAGACAACTGGTGTACAAACCTTTGTTCAATTCTCACCACCAGGAAGAAAGGAAACACCCAAGTGGCCAGTGACAAGCAGTACCTTTCACATCAAGGGACAATGCTGCGTGATCAAACAGTGAAAGGGAGGGCAGGGATTAAATTAAAATAGAGTTGGAGGGGGAAATAATACACTTTACACCCTGCGATGTCCACCTCTCCCTGAATAGTTCAAGGGTGTCAGTGGACACTGCGTGCTCCTTCTCCAGAGACACCCAGGCTCTAACGTAACCGCGGAAGAGGGGCAGGCAGTCGGCTGTAACTCCATGGCCCGCTGCCTGGACCTGTTTATGGCCAGTTTGGCCAGGCCCAGGAGCAGACTCACGGGGAGGTCTTCAGACCTGCCCTCCCCCCTCCGTACCGGATGCCCGAAGATCAGGAGCGTGGGACTGAAATGAAGCCAAAAACAGAGAAGGAGGTTTTTGAGGAAATCAAAAAGGGAGTGCAAGCATCCACTCCCAATATATACATGGTCCACGGACTCCACAGCACCACATTAAGCATATTGGGAATAAAAGTGGGCTCAAGACAGATGCATAGATTTAGAATGAGGATAAATTCCAACATGAACTGGTTGTACAACACAATCTCTTTCCTTGTTGTAACTTCCATGTAACTCTAGTTATGTGGTGGTAGTTCAGGGGAACATAAATTAGTGAACCAATATTTTAAAAATTGTCTCAGAGATGCCATGGAGTTGTAGGAGACCAGATTTAAACAAGAAGAAAGGGCATGGATTGGGTAAAGAGAAATATGAAACATTTCAGATTGGAAGCATCACAGAATCACACAATTGTTATGGTGAATCTTCAGTCCACCAAGCCTCGATCAGTTCCATTACCTGGTGACAATCTTCTGCCTTTTTCCCATATCGCTGTCTCTAGATATTTTTAACCAGTCTGCTCAGTAATATTATGACTCACCTCTGGAGCAAGTAGGACTTGGGCCTCATGTTTCAGAGGTAGGAACACTAGCTCTGTACCATGAGAGTTCTTAATCCACACTGCTTCTGTTTAAATAATCAATGCTGTCTTGAATGCCTCAACTAAACTTGCCTCCTCCTCACTTCCCGGCAATGCATTCCACACCTTCACTGTTCGCTGTGTGAAGATGTTTCTGTTCATCTCACACTTGCTTCATTTGTACACTACTTTAAATCTATGTCCTATTGTTTTTTGCCTTTTGTGAGTAGGAAGCATTTCTCCCTGTCTACTCTGTCAAGCTCACTCAAGATTAAGAAACACCTCACAAATCTCCTCTCAGCCTTCTGTCCATGAGAACAGACCCAACTTCTCCAGCTATCCCTCCTAAAGAGAAGAACGTTTCTGCATGAGTCTCTGATTTCCATCATTTTGGAACAAGGTCAATGAGAATTGGCTTCAACAACCAACTTGGGCACCTTTGACCTGCCAATGAATTTATGGTTAGAGACAAAAAAAAACTACAGATGCTGGATTCCAAAGTAGACAAGCAGGAGGTTGGAAGAACACAGCAAGCCAGGCAGCATTAGGAGGTGGAGAAGTCAATGCTTCGGGTATACCCCTTGTCCAGTCCTGGAAAAGCATTGACTTCTCCACCTCCTAATGCTGTCTGTCTTGCTGTGTTCTTCCAGCCTCCTGCTTGTCTACCAATGTGGCAGCAGATCATAAGAACTTTAGAAATAATTTTAGCTGAAGAGAAAGGAAATGAAAGCAGTGAGTGAAAATACTGAAGGGAAGAAAGGTTCCAGCAAAAAAAATTTGAAAGAGGAACTTGGCAAGCAAGGAAAGCAAATTGAATAGTATTATTGCTCACACAGAGGATGAAAAAGATGTAACTAGGGGGAAATTTCAAAGGCAATGATATTCATCAGGGTTTTCCCACATTACAATAGTGACTACATTTCAATGTCCTATTATTGGCTATAAAGTGTAATGGGATGTCTTGAGTGAAAGAAAGGCACTACAAAAATGCAGTTTTCTTTGCTTTTAGGTTTGCCCTAAAGATAAAGTGTGTGTGAAAGCTGAGAAGGAATGTGAAAATATTTCAGAATGTGCAAGCTTGCATTTTTATGTGTTTGAGTTTATGCCTGTGGGGCCATACTGTCTGTGAAAATTCAGCTGCGTTTTGCAAATGACTGAAATGTAATGCCAGTGTCAAATCACCAGATGGCAATGCTATATAATGGAAGAAATACAATTGGGCAAGTACATGAATGATGATGATGAGTCAGCTGAAAACTGATGTGCATTGTGACGTTTGGGATGATATTTTTCATAGACATTAGCAAACGTGACCCCTTTCCTATTTTATCAACAGTCAGCATTTTATCATTTAGGAAAATGTCTTAAGTCTTTAACGAAAGAGTATTAGACTAAATTTGCCAATAAGACTGTGGATTCTTTTAACAGGTGACCAAATGCTTGGATAAAGAGGTAAGAGTCCCACATAGAAGCAGCTAAAAATATTGACATAAACAGTACAAATCCTTTACCCTTTTTGGTATTTTTGCAAACGAGATGATCAGAAACAGCTGCACAATCAGGTGTTTAAAATATAGCTTTAATTTATATATACAGTAGCGCCTCAACTTACGAACTTAATCCGTTCCGGGACCCGGTTCGCGGACCAAAAAGTTCACGAACTGAATCAATTTTTCCCATTTGAATTAATGTAATTCCAATTGGTCCATTTCGCCATGTCGTACTGCTTAGCGAGATAAGATACTCGAGCACCATTCTCGTGTTTAGCTATTATTTCCTTCTTCGTTTCCACAGTAATACGTTTAGGCTTCTTAACACCACTATCACTACCACTTTTCACTTTCTTGGGAGCTCAAATGAGGGCTAATTTAATGCAAAAAACAAAAAAAAAGCATGAGAATGCTTGGACATAGCAATGAACGATGTTCACAGCGCGCGCCAAAGACAAACTGAATGAGATCACGCGGGGCCCGAGAGCTTTTGAGTCCAAAGCATGTGTAGCAAAGCAGAACAATGAAACCACGTGGTTGCACACAGGCTTTTTGCGTTCATACCTTCATTAGTACCTTGAATTTCATATATACGCTGAAGCATAGTTTTACGTAAACCGATTTGTTCGTGAACGGGGTCGTTCGTATGTCGAGTCCCTACTGTATATTATATATATGTAAATGAAATCATGGAAATCAAAATGTGTATACATTGATCGAGAGTTGATGGGTGCAAGTCAGAATTTGGAATCAAAAGTGCACCCATTGTCTTAAAGTAATTTATGCTCAAATTTCATTAGGAGACATCTAAATAGAAATTAATCAGAGTGAGCAATCAAACCCACACCACACATTTTGTTTTTAATTGAGTATGACACCATTCTTTATTCTGAATCACAATTTCCACTCCAGGACAAAAATCAAGGTTGTCCAATGCAGAGCTAGGGGAGTATTTTAGTTATTGGAGTATTGTAAAAGATTCCATGTCATCATTCTGAAGAGCAGGGCCTTATCCCACAATGTATATCACAAAAACAGATGATTTGTTCATTATCACATTGCTATTTGCTGTTGCATTTCATACATTGCAACAGTCTTTGCACTTCAGAAGTAATTCATTGCCTGTAAATCACTTTGATACATCTAGTGAATGTATAAAGCACAATATAAATATTGTTTTATTTTCTCTGTTAATCCAAAAGCACTAGGTATGCTTGTGTTAGAATCTGTAATCAGGGACATTTTATTGATGTGATTTATCCTGTGAAATATAGAATATATATACAAATATAGAATCATAGAATCCCTAAGAAACAATTTCTCCACAGCTACCCTCAGAGCTACAAACCCTCTATGAATCTTATATGTTCAATAAGGTCTCCTCCTATTTTCCTAAACTCAAACCTTTCCTCATAAGAAAGCCCCACAGTACATGGATCAACCTAGTAAATCTTCACTGGACTGCCTCCAATGTCACTCTAGCTTTCTTTTGATAAAGGAATCAAAAAGTTAACAGTAATCTGGTGTGATCTGATTTGTACCTTGTAATGTTTCAGCAAAACTTCTGTATTTTTATACTCCATTCCCTTTGAAAGAAAGGCCAACGTTCCATTTGCTAGTACCTGTTGACCTTCTACATTTGCATGTGGAAAGAAAGAAAATATTGGGCAGGCCTTAATGAAGCAAACTTTTCTTTCAGAAAGTGTTCAAAAGAACTTGCAATATGCAGAAAAAGTAATTACATAGAAAAACATAGTTGTGCAAGACTTAAAAATGGGGCCAGGTTTGTGGATGGTGATGCACTCGAGCAGAGGAATAGACAATTGAAGAGTACTTGGGAATATTTTACTTGAGGGTATTTGCACTCAAAATTCCACAACCTTTTCAGCAGCATCATTGACTTATGCCCCCTATTCCTCAATGCTAAGAGGGAGAACATTCAAGGCATTTGACTTGACATAACTTACTGGGAACAAAGGATCCAATTGGATGAGAATGGGAACAATACTCAAGCTGTCTCTGAAAGCCAGATTCTAACCATGTCACTATTTGCTGAAACCACCAACATTTCTTTTCACATCAAACAAAGGAATAACCAGGTCGCGATGGGAGCAGAGTGGTTAAAAAGCATTTGCTGCCTGTTCACGTGTCTGTTGTTTGCAGCATTGGGTCGTCCAGCCTTAACCTCGCAGTCTCGCAGGGACAGTCAGCTGAAGGATTAGAACTCTGACTGGGTATCAGCATTGGCAGTCGAGCTGAAGCAGCATTCACACAGACAACTTTTGTATTCAGACGTTGGTGGGGCCTCTGGTTCTGCGTGCACTCCTCCTAACTGTGCTTTCCCGTACATTCCCAATACTCCAGCCTCCTAGAAAGGTAAGGTGAACAATTTTTTCAATAAATAAGTCTTGGGCGGTACCAGGACCACAAGAGTCCTGGAGGTGTCAGAATAGCAATCTATTTTGTAGGCCCATGCGGGTCATATTTCAGCAATCAACAGATTAAACCTACTCCTGCATGGGTCTTTGAATCATTTATGTATGTAAGATAAAAACTGCATTGAGGGCGGTTGATTTATTGCACCAGATGAGTTTCATTCTATTCCAATTTGGACATTTGCTATTAACAGCAGTAATCTATCATTTAACTATTCGAGGTCAGTTGAAAAGCAGTGAAGACTTGAATTTCAAAATGCTTCATTTGTTATTTTTACAGTAGATTGAAGTACATGTTTTAGACCATCTTGAAAAGATTAATAAGATTAAAAAGATCCCTGTTATAGCACGGTACACAATAATGAGCAATTATGTTGTGAAACGCTACAAAATTCAGAACTAAAGTCAGCTTTGAACAGGAGACATTTATAGTTAGGCTAACCACAAATCACCTAAATATTTTGGTCTGCTTGTCAAAAATGTGCCATTTTTTAAAAATGTCTATGGGACATTGTCAAAATTCTCATTTCCATCCTACATCGAAGAGCCTTTGCTTGGCTAGAAGGGATGTGGGGGATGTTCCTTTCAGTACAGTTTACTTATGAAAAGAAAAATTCCATTCTCTGTTTTAAAACAGTGTCGTATTTTCCCCATCTTAATTTTCTCCCTTCTTTCTTGAACATGGCAGAGGTAAAGTTAACTTGTTGATGATTCAACTACCTCTTGCATATCATTCCCAATGAATTAAATGAATTCAATATTAACAATATTATATCTCATTCATTCATTCACGAGATGTTGGCATTGTTGGCTGGGGGCAACATTCATTATCCATCCCTACTGGAACTTAAGTTGGTAAGTTGCCTAATTGAATTGCTGGAATCGATGTGTTGGGTATAGCCGCAATGCTGTTAGGAAGGGAGTTCCAACATTTTGACCCAATGACAGTGAATGAGCAGTGATGTAGTTCCAAATCAGGATTGAGAGTGATTTGGAGGGGAATTTTCAAGGGCTGGTGTTCCTATGCACCTGCTGCTCTTGCTTTTCCATATAGGTCGAAGTCATGGGTTTAGAGGATGCTGTTGAAGAAGCTTTTGCAAGTTATTTCACAAATCACCAGTTTACATTGGTTGAGCAGGGAAGGAATGATCAAAGTAGTTAATGAGGTGCCAATCAAACAGGCTGGTTTGTTTAGAATGATGTCAAGTTTTTTGTCAAGCATACTTGCAGCTGAACTCATCTAGACTATTCCTAACTTGTGGACAGGTGGACAGGATTTGCGGAATCAGAATTCCTTACCTGAGAGTTCCTCACCTCTTACCTGCTGTTATTAATCACAATATTTTTATGGCTGATCCAGTTCTGTTTCTTGTCAAGGACTTGCTTTACTCAAAGGCAAAATAGTCTCAAGTGTTTCACTGGAGTTCATTTTATCATCTGCAGTCCTCACTTTCTCCCTGTATTCTATAATTCTCAGCTGCTTTTCTGTGCTTTACATGGATGATCTGACTTTTCACATGAGACTGGGCAGGAAGTATTTAAGGCTTTTTAATCAAGCAGACCTCCATAACAGGGATTGAATCTATCATTGCCCAATGTTCTGACACTTAGGAAAGGGATTAGTTCCTTTTGACAACTGTCAAATGTGGTTTCTGAGTAAAACACCACTGCCTTAATGTTATGGTCTGAGTGTTGTTTATACTTTAGACCTTGTAACATTTACCATGAAAATGGGACAGATGTCTTGAAGGTTTTCAACAGCATAACTGTCTACACAATTTTAAGATCTCAGACTTACAAATTACATTGAACAAAGATACAATGACTGTAAGCAGGTTATTCCTATGATTATTTCTGCTACTAAAGGTGGGGCAGGTGCCTTTATATTGGAATGTCCTCATGGTGATGGCATCTAACTGCCTTTAGGGCACACTGCCAGTTTGCTCTGGGATCTATGCATTAATGCAACATACCACTATTCTCTTTTAAAAAGTGGGACCCTTTTCTAAGAAATGTACAAGGATGCATATAGACAAATTCTCTACACATTAAGATCCCACTTATGGATATATAACATGATCGGATGTAATCCTTATAGTTATCACAACTTGGTGATGTCCCTGTACTCCATGCACTGTCTGCCATCATGAGCTGTGCGTTATTTATCATAGGTGTGTGATGTCTTGCACTAACACAATATCAGTATCCAATTCATTGTGTGATGGATGGTTGATTATATGCAGTTTGGATAAGACTTAGCTGTTGCTCATTACAATGCCATATAACCTAGAGTGGACACAATGTCATTGTATCTTGACACAAACTCATTTATGCATATGGCAATCTCAAATTCTTAACATTGCCTTGGTTCAGGTTGAAATAACTGTCTGAGAACTCATTAAACTTCCTCTTGTGTGATTCTCTTCCTTCATTACAATGCATCATGTACATGTGTTCAAGTGGTGGAATGTGGGAAGGACAAACTGGTGGATCTTTCTTCGTGAGAGCTATGATTGGACACACCGGTGTTGGACTGGGGTGGACAAAGTTAGAAATCACACAACACCAGATAATAGTCCAACAGGTTTACTTTGAAGTCCAAGCTTTCGGAGCACTGCTCCTTCGTCAGGTAGCTACTGGGGCAGGATCATAAAACACAGAATTATAGTAAAAGATCAAAACATCACACAACTGATGTGATGCATTGAACAAACCTAGATTGCTGTTATGTCTTTAATCACTTAGAATGGGCTGCAGGTTTCGATTGACTAATATGTAAATCCCAGAGCTTCTTTCAAAGTCACATTCCTGAGACAAGTTAAGGTTTTATCAGTATAAAAAAAGGTGACATCTCAGCTCAGGCAATACATTAAAGGTGTGAGGTTAGAGTCTGTCTATATCCTAACCTTGAATCAGACTGGTTCTATTTCCAAAGTAAGAATTTATAAAATGTCACATGGAAGAGACATTGGAGTGCAAGTTCATAGCTCCTTGAAAGTGGAATCGCAGGTGGATAGGATAGTGAAGAATGTATTTAGTAGGCTTTCCTTTATTGGACAGAGTATTGAGTACAGGAGTTGAGTGGTCATGTTGCAGCTGTACAGGACATTGGTTAGGCCACTGTTGGAATATTGTGTGCAGTTCTGGTCTCCTTCCTATTGGAAAGATGTTGTGAAACTTGAAAGTGTTCAGAAAAGATTTACAAGGATGTTGCCAGAATTGGAGTATTTATGGATAAATAGACAAAGTATTTTCTGGATTTCTGGGGGAGTCCAGAACTAGAGGGCCTATGTTTAGTGTGAGAGGGGAAAGATATAAAAGAGACATAAGGGGCAATGTTTTCACGCAGAGGGTGGTACATGTATGGAATGAGATGCCAGAGGAGGTGATGGAGGCTGGTACAATTGCAACATTTAAAAAGCATTTTGATGGGTGTATGAATAGGAAGAGTTTGGAGGGATATGGCCGGGTGCTGGCAGGGAGGACAAGATTGGGTTGGGATATCTGGTCGGCATGGACAGGTTGGACCAATGGGTCTGTTTCCGTGCTGTACATCTCTATGACTCGATGACTGACTGCCTACAGATTGTACGCTTTTTGAATAAAATAGAATGTATCTGCTAATGCAAATTCACCCCACAGACTTATATATGCATATGCGGCATGTGTGCATGAGGGGGAGAGAGAGAGAGAGAGAGAGAGAGAGAGAAAGAGAGAGAGAGAGAGAGAGAGAATGTGTGTGTGTATGCTTGATAGAGTGTACACGCAAGTGTGAATGTTATATGCCTGTGAGAGAGTGTGCACATGAGTGTGAGTGTGCTTGTAAGAGAGAACATGTGTATTAGAGCGGCTCTGTGTGAGTGTGATCATGTTAAGAGTGTGTGTACGTGTGTTTGTGTGTGAGTGTGTGTATGTACAACTATTTAGTGCAGTAGGGTCATCTGTAGTGTGACATGAACTCAAGGTCCCGGTTGAGGCCATCCTCATGGGTACTGAACTTGGCTATCAGCGTCTCTTCAGTGACTCTGCATTGTTGAATATCCCAAAGTTTGCCTTGGAGGATGGTCACCCAAAGATCCAAGGCCGAATGTCCCTGATCACTGAGGTGTTCACTGACTGGGAGGGAACATCCCTGTCTGGCGATTGTTGCACGGTATCCATTTATCCATTGTCGTAGCATCTGCTTGGTCTCACCAATATACCATGGCTTGCACACAGCATATGAGATAGACAACGTTGGTCTCGTCACGCATGTAACTGCCGGGGAACACTTCAGTGATCGAGGACATTCAGTTTCGGTTATTTGGGGTACCAGTCTCCAAGGCGAACTTTGGGATATGCAACAATGCAGAGTGGCCAAGCAGAGGCTAATAACCAAGTTTGGTACTCCATGAAGACGGCCTCACTGGAGTCTTGGATTCATGTCACAATACAGGTAACCCCATTACACTATATACTCACACACACACTCACACATAAGCACATATACACATACATATATTTACACACTCTTACACACAATCATACCCACACTCACACAGTCCCTCTCCCATACACACACACTCACACGCACAACCTCTCACAGCCATATACTCCATCACACTCGCACACACTTGATCAAGCATGCACATACTCTTACACATGCACGCACACACTCACTCCTTCTCTATGACATATGCATACACTTTGCATACACATATAGAAGTCTAAGGAGTGAATTTGCATTTGCAAATACATTCTATTTTGTTCAAAAAGAACACAATCTGTAGGCAATCAGTTCTTACTTTGGAAATAGAACCAGTCTGATTCAAGGATAGGATACAGACAGACTCTAACCTCAGACCTTTAATGCATTGTCTGAGCTGAGATATCACCTTTTTTTTATATACCAATAAAACCTTAAGTTGTCACGGGACTATGACTTGAAAGAAGTTCTGGAATTTACATATTAATCAATCGAATCCTGCAACCCATTCTAAGTGATTAAAGACTCAACAGCAATCTAGGTTTGTTTAATACATTGCATTCAGTTGTATGATACTTTGACCTTTTATTAGAAATTCTATGTCCTATGATCCTGCCCCACTAGCTACCTGTTGAAGGAGCAGCACTCCGAAAGCTTGTACTTCCAAATAAACCTGTTGGACTATAATCTGGTGTTGTGCGATTTCTAATTTGATGAGAGCTGTCAGTGAAGGTAAACCCCTGCCTAGAGGAGTAGCACATGGATTTATCAGCCATCTAAAAATCTTGGCAATTCTCTTTGCACTTGATTATCATGGATGTCATTTCACAGTCAGTGCATTCTTTGAGACTGTTAGACTGAGGGCAGTGAGAAATAGTATTACATCGATGCCCCAATTCCTGCATCTTCTGAAAGGACCCATGAGTGTTCTACAGATCATTGTCAGACCCAATTCGGTGAGGAACCCTACATATACTTAATACGGTGGTCAATGTTTCAACAGGTTTTGGACAAGTTATATCTTTGATTTGTTGCACAAAATTACATTTGGATGAATTAGTCACTGATCAGAGTGTAATTGTGTCTGTTTGATCATGGAAAAGATCAGTCACGATCTTGCACCATGAGTCTGAAAGAATCCAATTTGGAATGAGATTTTGTTTCAATATCTTGATTGATGCCAGGACAATAGATGGACTCATATGACATCAGAAACACAGAAATAATGTAACTCAGAATCATACTAATCAAGCCAATCTCATAGTCTTATTTCTGCATCCATGCGACCTACACTTATGTTATCCAGCATGACTTTATGTAGACCTTGTTGAATTATGACTTGTTTCCCTTTAAAAATGACATTCCTGGAGAATCCAGTGCCTCATCTCTGAATGGGCAGAGGAGCATGTCTGTTCATGGATCTGTTGAATGTGTTCAGGCCACCCACTGATGATCTCATTGAGCTGCTGCAGCTGCTTACCATCTGACGTCATTTATTGAATCTGTTTTGCTCAACTGTGACTAAAATGAGCAATTTGATATTAAGTTTATCTTCCAACTCAGATTCAATAATTCACTTGTAGGTCTAAAGTAATTTCATATTCTTAGCAGGAATTAGAAATTGATTAAGAGCTTTGGAAGTTATAATTTCAGAACCAGGTTTGTGTTGTACACCTAAATTGTATCCTGGATCTTCATAAATAACGATTTGCATCATAGAGGTACTCTTGGATGACTTTTGACAGATCATTGTGGTTTGTGGTTACTATGGCCAATGAAATGTTTGTCTAATAGGGATGTGTGAAACTATTGTGTTCCAAAACCAGAGCAAGAGTTTCTCTTTCACTGTTGGAGAACTCTACCTGAGCCGTTGTGATGACCTTTGAACCAAATACAGTAATCTCGTCATCCTGTAATGCTCCAAAGCCTTTCATTTACTACTAATGCAAAGCATTGGAGGATCACACATTTGCTGCATGATAAAGCATTTTTGTGAGATTGGAAAGTAGATTGGCAATCTTCCTATTGTATCTTCCGGAGTGCCCATGTGGGGAAGGTCCTGAAGAGGAGCAATCCGGTCAGCAATGGATAAAAAGTTGAAGAAACTGAGATATCTTGTGTAAGTTATCTTTATCTTGCATTGTAAACATTTTCTGCATGTCTTCTACTTTGGTAGGATCAGATCAATATGAATTCATTGAATGGAAGAAATTGATTGGCTCATGTTAACTCAGCATTTCTTTTCCTGTTGAGAATAAGACCATGTTTCCTTTCTACTGTCATGGGCTGAAGGAGGTTTGTGTCACATTCATGGTTAGATCTTCCAAGGACCACAATGTCATCTTTGATACAGAGACAATCCAGAAGATTCTCGATGATGTAATCCATATGTTGTAGGAACAAATCTTGGTAGGAGGATAATCCAAACTGTAATCTGAGAAAACAGTTTCTCCTGAAACGTGTTCTAAAAGTTATCAGCACCTGCAATAAGAAGGAAAGATACATGAACCAATATTCATTCTTAGCATCAAGCTTGTAAAATAGCTTGACACACGTGTATTTTGGATTACGCCCTTGCAAAGTAGGAATATTGTGTGGACTGCGCTTTAATGCATTGTTCTGCCATGTTGAATCTGAGCATACATGTATTTTTCAAGAAAGATGGCACTATATAAGTAATGGAATTACACCAAGCAGTACGATGCTCGACTTTGAAGATTATGTTTGTACCATGGAATCCAGTTCCACCTTGTGCTTATCTATATGAATGTTGCCTACAAACTGGGTGATGCTGGTTGGGAATCACCTTTCGTATACAATACTGCATTGCTTTTACCGATAGTTACCAATAGAATCAACTCTGTCTTGGTCAATGATATGTCATGGATAGACTGAACGTCACAGTTTGACATTTCTGGGGCTGCAATAAAGGCTTTTTACCTAATGGACTGTGACAAAATATAGATTCTTGCATACTGACTAATCAATAAATACTGGACCAACAATGTAAAAGCATTCAGGTATCCATCCTGGGAAGCCAAGTTGACATCTTAAGGTGGATAATGCCAATGCATGGAATGCTGGACTGATTGTAATATTTAGTTTATTATGTGCACCATACTGTGATAGTTTCATGTGTACACCTCATGTAAGATGTATAAAGGGATGGTTTTCACATTAGGTCCAATGTCAATTTTGGTACATAATGCATGCTGCCATTACTTTTGGGGTATATCATTTGGAAGGAAAGAAAGGTTTCCTATCCATGCCCCTCATGATTAATTAAACCTCTATATAATCACCCTTCAGCCTTTGACACTCTGGAGAAAACAACCCCAGCCTATTCAGCCTCTCCCTAAAGCTCTAATCTTCCAACCTGGCAATATCCTTGTGAATCTTTTCTGAACCCTTTCAAGTTTCACAACATCCTTCCAAAAGGAACGAGACGAAAATTGTAAGCAATATTCCAAAAGTGCCCTAACCAACGCCCTGTACAGCCTCAACATGACCTCCCAACTCCTGTACTCAATACTCTGACCAATAAAGGAAAGCATACCAAATGTCTTCTTCACTATCCTATCTACCTGGGACTTTACTTTCAAGGAGCTATGAACCTGCACTCCAAGGTCTCTTTGTTCAGCAACACTCCCCAGGACCTTACCTTTAAGTGTATAAGTCCTGCACTGATTTGTTTTCCCAAAATGTAGCACCTTGTATTTACTTAAATTAAACTCCATCTGCTGCTCCTCAGCCGATCATCTGATCAAGATCCCATTGTAATCTGAGGTAACCTTCTTCGCTGTTCACTACACGTTACAACTACAAACTTACTAACTATACCTTCCATGTTCATATCCAAATCATTTATATAAATGACGAAAAGTAGTGAACCCAGCACCGATCCTTGTGGCACACCCCTGGTCACAGGCCTCCAGTTTGAAAAACAACCCTCCACCACCACCCTCTGTCTTCTACCTTAGATCCAATTCTGTATCCAAATGGCTAGTTCTCCATGTATTCCATGAGATCTAATCTTGCAAACCAGTCTCCATGGTGAACCCTGTCAAACGCCTTACTGAAGTCCATATAGATCATGTCCACCGCTCTGCCCTCATCAATCCTCTTTGTTACTTTTTCAAAAAACTCAATCAAGTTTGTGAGATATGATTCCCTACACACAAATCCATGCTGACTATCTCTAATCAGTCCTTGTCTTTCCAAATACATGTACATCCTGTCCCTCTGGATACCCTCTAACAATTTGCCCACTACTGGCGTCAGGCTCACTGGTCTATAGTACCCTGGCTTGTCCTTACTACCTTTCTTAAATAATGGCACCACGTTAGCCAACCTCCTGTCTTCTGGCACCTCACCTATCGATGATACAAATATCTCAGCAAGGGGCCCAGCAATCACTTCCCTAGCTTCCCATATAGTTCAAGGGTATACTTGATCATGTCCTGGGGAATTATCCACCTTTATGTGTTTCAAGACATCCAACACTTCCTCCTTTGTAATATGGACATTTTTCAAGATGTCACCATCTATTTTCCCACATTTTATATCCTCAATGTCCTTCTCCACAGTAAACACTGATGTAAAATACTTGTTTAGTATTTCCCCCATTTCCTGCGGCTCCACACAAAGACTGCTTTGCTTTCTAGTTACCCTTTTGTCCTTAATGTATTTGTAAAAACCCTTTGGATTCTCCTTATCCCTATTTGCCAAAGCTATCTCATGTCCCCTTTTTGCCCTCCTGATTTCTCTCTTAAGTATACGCCTACTGCCTTTATACTCTTCTAAGGATTCACTTGATTTCTCCTGTCTATATCTGACAAATGTTTCCTTCTTTTTCTTAACCAAACCCTCAATATCTCTAGTCATGCAGCATTCCCTACACCTACCAGCCTTTCCTTTCACTCTAACAGGAATATACTGTCTCTGGACTCTCATTATCTCATTTCTGAAGGCTTCCCATTTTTCAGCTGTCCCTTTACCTGTTTAATACCGTCAGAATTTACCTTCCTCCAATTTAGAACTTCAACTTTTAGATCTGGTCTATCCTTTTCCATCACAATTTCAAACCTAATAGAATTATGGTCACTGGCTCCAAAATGCTCCCCCATTGACAGTTCAGTCATCTGCCTTGCCTTATTTTCGAAGAGTAGGTCAAGTTTTGCACCTTCTTTAGTAGGTATGTGTACATACTGACTCCGAAAATTTTCTTGTATACTCTTTAACAAATTCCTCTCCATCTAAACCCTTAACACTATGGCAGTCCCAGTCAATGTCTGGAAAGTTAAAATCCCCTATCATAACCACCCTATTATTTTTACAAAATCTCCTTACAAATTTGTTTCTCAATTTCCTGCTGACTATTCGGAGTCTATAATACAATCCCAATAAGGTGATCATGCCTTTCTTATTTCTCAGTTCCACCCAAATAACTTCCCAGGACGTATTTCCGGGAATATCCTCCCTAAATACAGCTGTCCCTTATCAAAAATGCCACTCCCCCTCCTCTCTTGCCTCCCTTTCTGTCCTTCCTGCATTGTTTGTATTCTGGATTATTAAGCTGCTAGTCCTGTTCATCCTTGAGCCACGTTTCTATAATTGCTATGATATCCAAATCCTATTTTCTTAACCATGCCCTGAGTTCATCTGCTTTCCCTGTTAGGCCTCCTGCATTGAAATAAATGCAGTTTAATTTGTCAGTCCTACCTTGTTCTCTGCTTTGTTCCTGCCTGCTCTGACTGTTTGACTCTCTTCTGTTCTCAACTGTACCAGTCTTACATTGATCTCCTTCCTCAGTATCTCTCTGGATACCAACCCTCTCCTTACTAGTTTAAATCCTCCTGAGCAGCTCTAGCAAATCTCCCTTCCAGTGCATTAGTCCCCTTCCAATTCAGATGCAATCCATTCTTCTTGTACAGGTCACTTCTATCCTAGACGAGATTCCAATGATCCAAAATGTGAATCCTTCTCCCATACACCAGCTCTTCATCTATGCATTCAACTGCTCTATCCTCCTATTCCTACCCTCACTAGATTGTAGTACCAGGAGTAATCCAGATATTAATACCCTCAAGGACCTCTTTTTTAAACTCCTGTCTAACTTTCTATATTCTCCCTTCAGAATGTCATCCTTTTCCCTTCCTATGTCATTGGTTCCAATGTGTACAATGACCTCCCCCCATCTCCCCTTTAAGAACATTCTGCACCCTTCCCTGAGACAACCTTGATCCTGGCACCAGGGAGGCATCACACCATTCTGTTTTCTCACTGCTGGCTGCAGAAACATCTGTCTGTGCCCTTGACTAGAGAGTTCCCTAACACAATTGATTTCTTGGAACCTGACATACCCCCCATTACATTGGAGCCAGTCTAGATACCAGAAACTTGGCTGATCATGGTACATTCCCCTGAAAGTCTGCCACCTCCTACATTTTCCAAAACAGCATACCTGTTTGAAATGGGGATAATCACAAAAGACAGCTCTACTACCTGACTATCTCTCTTACCTTTCCTGGAGTTAACCCACCTATGTGACTGTATCTGTAGCTTTTATCCCCTCCTATAACTGTCATCCATCACACCTCCAGCTCTTGTAAATTTGTCATTGCCTCTGTAGGTCCATCCAATCCATTCAATATGACAGGATTTGCAACCAGACAGGATTTGCAACCAATGACATTTATTGCAGATATAATCCTCAGTAACCCTTAAACTCTTCCAAAACTCCCACATCTGACAAGAAGAGCATAACACTCTACTAAAGGCCATTTTGCTCCTTCCAATCTACAGACCCAGAAAATAGCACAGTCTTATTGCTCTACAAAACACTGCTCCAGGCTAACTTAATACTTACGGCTTATATTTTTAAAATTCAATCAAGAGACAGATCCCAATAAAAAAGTATAATCAATAAAAAAACCCACCCTACTCACTATCGTTGATATTTGGCAAGGCTATACTTAATACTATTTACTTATCTGTTTCTGTGCTGTGACCGCTCCCAAACAGGCTCCTCCAACATCAGTTGTGAATTTTGCTATTTGTTAAGATTTCCTAGACACATTGCAATGTTGAGCTATACATGAATTCAAACAGCAGAGTCAGGAACTGCACAGATTCACCGCTGTGTCAGTTAGCAGTGTACGTTTCTTTCTCTCTCTCCCTTACAGACAATGTGCTCGCTGCCTTTGTCTGTCTTTCTCCCTTTTAAAAGTGCTGCTATTCTGAATTTTTTTTTAATGTTCCAAAACAATTGCAACAACATTTAAAACAGTAATTGCTGCTCCTGGAATTAGAGGAAATCACCTCCAGCACCAAAAATACCTCAAAAGAGGAGCAGCCTCTTGCAGCCAGAAATTTTTCCCATCCTCCATCTTGGATTACCCAAGTTGAGGTCAAAACATCAAATGCCTTTAAGAAGAGGATAGATATAGTTCTTCGGACAAAAGGGATCGAAGGGTATTGGTTAAAATACTGAAATTCCCTTCCTAATGCCATATTGAGTCTACCTACAGCACATGGACTGCAGCAGTTCAAGAAGGCAGCTCACCACTAACACTAAGAATGAGCAAGAAATGCTGACCCAGCCAACAACACCACCCACATCTCACGAGTGAATTTAAATAAAAGAGCAGGAACGGTACAGAGTTGGGGGATCAGTCTTGATCAGATTTAATGGCAGAGCGGGCTCAAAGGGCTCAATGGCCTAGTCTTTTCTTTACGATAAAGCAATCATGCAAAATTTTGAAGTCAAAAACTTGGAGAAAGGTGGGGTAGGGGTAAATATAATTTTGTTATCTTCATGATTGGTAATGGGTTAACTATGGGGGGAAAATGTTGGATTCGGTAATGGTCCATATTCTATTGACTCCACGCATGCTACTGATGTCATAGACAGTGTGTGTATGGAGATAAGGACTCTAGCTTTTGGGGCCAACATGTGTACTTTTACGAGTTCCCTAAGTCCTGGTAATTATGCTGACTGAATGTAGTTGTATTTATTGCTATCATGAAATAAACCTTCTTGTTATGTAAAAACAGAGTCTGTTCTGGAGATACTCTGTTATGGTCTGTCCTCTACCAATAATCATTGTACTATCTGCGCTTAGGCCCATGCCAAAAGAGGAATTGGTGGTAGACAATTACCTCAATCAAACCTCAACCAGAATCACATCTGCTCAACGTGGCAAATAGCAAGAGCTGTCAGATGTGATCATCTGCAAAAGCACCGCATGATCAGCAAGCACTTGCATCCCACAAAGTCTCCAAGGAAACCAGGAATATTGCTGGAGATTGATGCTGTGGGTGTAAGAAACTTGGAGGTCTAGGGGAGATGGGGAGAAGCAGGAGTTGAAAAAAAACTGTAAGTGTCTCACGAGACTAATAATTTGTGGGAAGAATGAACTTGGGAAGTTTGTGGAATAATACTAGCTTAGTAGTAGTTATATTACTAGCTATTACTAACAATAGCGAATGGGAAAGGTAGGGACACCATTGCTACGCCACTAGAGAGCTGAAGCCTTGCTATTTTATGCTTCAACTTATTGTCTGCAGGCAATAAATGATAATAGTTTCCATTTGTCTTGTGTCGATCCCTGTTGATCCTCCTAAAAGCTCCTACCAATCTTTCTACATGTATCTTCTACATAAAGCACTGTGTCAACTTGCCCAAACTCTTTCAACAGAATTCTCCAAACCCACAATCAACCACTTAAAAGGGCAAGAACAGGAAATGCAAGTAAACATTACCACCAGCATATGATCATTTCAAACCACACGCTATCAATCCATCCATACCACCATTCCTTCACTGATCACCAAATTAAAATCCTGGAATTTCCATTCCAATCCTGCACTCAACATCACTGTGAGTGTATCTCCATTACAATGGCTCAAGAAGTTGGATGGCCACCACTACCTCATCAATGATTAGACATTGGCAATAAATGCTGGCTTGTCTAGTAATGCTCCTACCCTAGTTTTTTTTAAACCTTGTAAACACAAGCCAAAACATTTCTCAATAACAGAAGAATGAGAATGGGAGGAGATCTCTGTGAAGCACGCAAGATTTTAAAGCAGTTTCACAGGGTAAGCCCTGATAGGTTGTCTCCCTGTCTGGGGAATGTAACACAACTAAGTCTCCAATAATGGGCGGCATCATAACTCGGTGGTTAGCACTGCTGCCTCACAGTGCCAGGGAACAAGGTTCAATTCCAGCCTCAGGTGACTGTCTGTGTGGAGTTTGCATATTCTCCCTGTGTCTGTGCAGGCTTGCTCTGTTTTTTTCCCACAATCCAAAGATGTGCAGGCCAGGTGAATTGGCCATGCTAAATTGCCCATCGTGTTAGGTGCATGAGTCAGGGGTAAATATAGAGGAGAGAATGGGTCCAGGTGGGTTACTCTTCGGAGGGTCGGTGTAGACTTGTTGGGCTGAAGGGCCTGTTTCCATACTGTGGGAAATCTAATCATAAGGTTGGTGGGGCTGGTCAATCATTATCACTGAAATCAGGAGAACCTTCTTCAGTTGGAGGTTGTAGATATCAGAAGGGGTTGTGAATAAACACAAAACAAAGAGAACACATTTTCGGGGATTGCTATAAAACCCCATTTGTATCAGTGACATTGAAACCAGTCACCTCAAAACTGCAGCAAGTCAATATATTGAAGATATGTCCATTAACATATCATGAAGTATGAATGCTGAATACAACAAGAGTACTGCAACTGATCTCATCACCCTAGACATACCTTTCTCCCCTTCCCTGGACGGTCACAAAGGGACACAACATAGAGTAATTTATTATTTCCACTTCTGATCCCACTTGCTGTCCAAGCACATTATTTGTGAGGAATAAACAAGAGGTCACAAAACTAGGAGAGTAATCAATGCCCATGGGATCACAGCCTGAGAGGAACAGGAGGAGATCAAGAAAGGGAATAACATTATACAAAATACTAGTTAACAACCCATCAAAAATGGATTTTAGAGTTTTATTGAGAAATGCTGCCACCTAGTGGTGTGAGTTAAAAAGCAAAACACTGCATACTTTGATCTTTGAACTTTGAGCAAAAAGGATGCTCATGGGATACTCAATGGAATGCAACAAATAGAGAGCATGGAATTCTGATGCACAGTACTGCAAGGTAATGTGTTACACCCATGTTATATTCTTGAAAGGTATTTTAAAGTAAGTCCATATACATTAGTTCAATCAATACCCTCCTTTTTGAAGTTGAATAATGCTCTATACTGAATGTTCAGTGGCTTATGATTCTAACTCACATACTGGCTAAAACATGTGAATCCTTACTTCAATTCATATTACCATATTATTGTGGTTTACAATGACGCCAAACTGGAAGCAGCAGCAAAAGCTTGCATTTATATAGAAGCTTAACCTTAGAAAACCATTGTAAGATTGTTCACAAAGGTATTTTATTTTTAATTAATGCAGGAATAAAGAGGGGGGTATCAGGAAGAACACTTGGTCAATGAGTTGAGATTGAAGCAAGGTCTTACAGAAGAATATGGCATAGAAATACAAATGAAGGAGGGAAGGTTTAATTATTGAAACTGGACAGCTCAAGAAATAGACATACATTGTAATTTACAAAGGGGCCAGTGTCAATGGAATTGAGAAATTTAGGACTGAAGGAGGAGACAAAAATAGGAAAGGGTGAAAACATTGAAGTGCAGAAGGGGTCATGACTCAAAGTATATCAGAACATAATCAATGGGCAATGATCAAGTTGGACCTATTGTGGGGTAGGGATATTGGCAACAGAGGTCTGAATGAGCTCAAGTTAATGGAGGATGGACTTTGCGAAGTTTGCAAAGTGATGATTAGACAGATATTATCTGAAGTTGGCAAAGGGTTGCATGAAGGTTTCAGCAGATGAGGAACTGAGGCAAGGGTAGTAATGAATGATGGTTAGTGAGGGCAGAGGAATCTAGGGCAAATCTTTTGGGAAGGGGTTAATGTTAGCTGTTTGGAAAAAGGGTCGGAATGTGCAAAAATAGCTAGGATGAAATTCATAACGAGAAGTTAGATAAGGGTTACGTGCAAACAGACTCAAAAGAGCAGGCAGTGAGCTTGGAAGGAGGTGAAAAAAATACTAGCGAGATAGAGCAGTACTATTAAAGAATTGAAATATTAAATCATTAAAGAATGAACAAACCTGATCAGTTTTACTTGTGTGTTCAGAACAACTCAGTAACTGCAAGGTGAGCCCTTGGGCTTCTGAGACCAACTAAAGGAAAGGAAAAATTAAATATAACAGAAATTGTTTTCCCACAGTTGGAAATTGTTGACCCACAGAATTATAGCAAGGGTGGCAATGAATGATGGTTAGTGAGGGCAGAGGAATCTAGGGCAAATCTTTTGGGAAGTGGCAGCATCTCCTTACAGATGCTGCCAGACCTGCTGAGATTTTCCAGCATTTTCTCTTTTGGTTTCAGATTCCAGCATCTGCAGTAATTTGCTTTTATCCAGTTTTTAATATAGTGGGGGAGGTGATGGTCTAGTGGTATGATGGCTGTACTGTTAATCCAGAGACCTAGGTAATGTTCTGGGGAGCTGGGCAGATGGTGGAATTTGAATTCAGTAAATATCTGGAATTAAGAATCTATGATGATCATGAATCCATTGATGATTGTCAAGAAAAACGCATCTGGTTCATTAATGTTGCTTTGGGAAGGAAACTGCCATCCTTACCTGGTCTGGCCTACATGTGACTCCAGACCCACAGCAATGTGGTTGACTTTTAACAATTAGGGATGGGCAATAAATGCTGGCCTGGCCCTCATCCTGTGAATGAATGATAAAGAAAAATTGGTCAATGGGAAATACCATTTATGATCGCAATACAAACAAATGCAAAACTCCAGTGAAAAGTATTTAATCGGTTCAAGAAAGAATAGGACTCTGGGTAATGGGGATAAATGTTTCCAGCATGTTCACTTTTCTCTCACAAGAACAGGAGTGTGTGGCACTTAATAAGAAGCACCTCGCCAGTGGCCTTACTGGGTGCCAGTCAGGTTGCTGACATACACTGTCTGTTAAGGCTATAAATCATTTGAGTTTGCCTTACCAGGCCATCAAAATGGCACACATCCCAGCATCGGTCTAGTCGCTGGAAATCTCCATGGTAATGAATCTGAGGCAGAAACTCCAATAGGCCAAATGACCTCCTTCAGTGCTGTCAGATTCAATAATTTTATGAATAAAATTTTACCATGGAGATCGTTACTTTAACAACAGGCGGCTTCAAGCTAAATTTACTCACGCTGCGCTTGACTCTTTCGTCCCTCCCTTATAATCATTTTTGATTACTTCCTGTTATTGGTTGTTTCCAGGCCACTGGCAATAAGGCAAGTACAGAGTTCAAAGTTGTTCTATTATTGTCATGTACTTAACAAGAAACCGGGTCTGACATCTAAAACAAAACTGATAGTGCCCATTAAATAGTTGAAATGTTTTAATAAAGAATAGTTCTCCAGTCCTTCTGATGGTATAAAGTGACCCATAGTCAGCAGCCTGCAGAACAGGTGTGAATACCTCCTTTAAGCGGTAGGACGAAAGCACATGGTAAAACTCCAACCAGAATGTTTCAATTCATTGCTAACCTATGTGAGCTGTTGAACTAAATTAATAACAGCTGCAGACTAAAGGATGGATCCGATAGCCTTGCTGGGACCACAGAGGGAGAAGGACTGATGGCAGGATGTTTCTGCGGAGTCAATTTGAATTATTTTGACTTGAGGAGGATAATTGTCTTTCATTTAAAGGGTCATTCCAGGATTGTGCATGAGGATAAGATGCAGAACTGTAATTAGTGTGGTCCTGTTATTTAATCACTAATCTCAATGCCTCCAATTTCTTTTTAATTTGGCTTGCGTGAAAACTGAAATAAAAATGCAGAAACATGCTTGTGTTGCTGCAAACCATACCAGTTTAAATGCTAACATTTATGTTCGTATCCCTGAATGAATGCTCCTTAATATTGTAACAACACCCTTTTTAATTAACTTGGTCAGGAATCTTTCTTTCGTTGTTCATTATAGACAGAGTACAGAATGTACTCAGCCAGTCTGGGCTTGCAAAACCTGAAACAAAACATCTACTGTTGAATGTGATACTGCAATTGGACAGTATTTGTGAAACAATCGTGGTTGTCATTAATAGCTGTACAGCAATTTAAGATAAGCAGTCGAGATCATAACCTAACTTATGTACAATTGCTAGAGTGATATACATTCATTCTCAAGAACTCATTTTCTGGAAACTGTTTAAGTCTTGCGTCTTTTTCTAAATTACTCAGGAGCTTAAGAAGCATGTAACTCACTATTGCTTTCTCCATAACAATACCTTGGCCAATCAACAGCCTTTCTCCTGTAGTATAAAGTGTTGTGATTGTCTGAAATTTGGCATTCTTTTGTTTGTCCTGATAAGTTCAAGACAAAAAGCTTGGATCCCTTTTCCTTAAGAGATACAGTTGGTATAGTGTAATGTCACTGAAGTAGTAATGTGAAGTCCCAAGTTGATTCTCTGGAGACATGTTCAAATCCCACCATGGTAAATCATGAAATTTTAATTCAATAAAAATCTGGAATTAAAAGGAAAGCCAGACTAATGGCAACTATTGTTGATTGTCACAAAATTCGGTATGAGAATGAAAGCACATGGTAAAACTCAATCCAGAATCTGGTTTCTGAATGTTCTTTAGAGAAGGAAATCTGTCGTCTGTCCACTGCTGCACCTACATGTGACTCCAGACCCACAGACATATAATGAGTTCTTAACTGCCCTCTGAAACAGCCTAGAGATCAACTCAGTTCAAGGGTAATTAAAGATGGGCAACAAATGTCAATCTGACCAGCAACAGCTACATTGCAAAAGGATTAAAAACTATTCAAATTGTGTAGTCTCATGTGGTTGGTTGTTTAGGAATTCTGGGATACAAGTTGATGAGATTGGTCCAAAATGTGTGAGGAAAAGTGTTAAGGGCAATATGTAAAAACCTTTTCTTGTCCAAATACTTATCACTTATTTGATGTTTCAGGATAACAAGAGTCCCTTCAGTAGAAGCAAAACAGAAAAAAGTTAAACTAATGTTTATTTTGAAGTTGTCTTCTGAGCATCATCCTTTAGCAAGTTTCATCCATTGGATTATTAAGGCATATATCATCAGTTTCGCTATAGCGCAGGAGTTCCGTTCTTGTGTAGATCGCGTAGTAGCAGCACCATTTAAACTAATGGGGTCAGAATTGGGTTATAATCAATACACAGTTTAAAACTTTGCACTTTAGAAACAAAGTCCCCAATTCGTCAATTGTGTTGTAGCGATATTGCATTAAAGAAATGCACATTATAGCAGAATGACCTGTAGTCCTCAGCTCTGAAGGTTGGCTACTTTCACCCAAGGGTCAAAATGGGGGATAATGCAATCGAAACTTTACTAAGTATTGTGTCTTTTTAAAAGTTTTCTTCTGGAATGTGGATTTACCCAGCCAGGCCAACATTTGTTGCCCATCCCTAACTACCAACATAGATGTTTGAACATCTCTACAGAGCTGACCAATTAGTCCCACACTCTAACTCTTTCCCAATAGCTCTGTAATTGTTTTACTTAATTTGAGAGCCTCTCTCCAGTCCGTAAAGATGCATAGATAATCATATCTCTCAGTTCCGTCTCACTGGCTTCACAATAAATTATTATGAAATCTACAATGCACTATTTTGTAAACAACTCAACAACTGTTATCTGCACAGAAATACCCCAGATATAAAAACAAGATAAATTGTCACTTTTCCAGGAACGTTAAATGAAACAGTACTGCTGGCAAAGAGAGCAAGGAAACCAATCATTAGATCGCACACTGCAATGTTTTAGATCCACCCTAACTGGCCCCATTTTGAAATCTCAGCTGAAGTAGACCACCTCCAACAGTAGAGCATTTGCTCTCTGCTCCACCTCAGTGCCAGTTTAAGATTACACAATCCCAGGTCTATAGAACAGAACTTGACCCTGCTATCTTCCGTCTCAGAGGTCAAAGTGACAGCAAGTGAACCATCTTAACAATGTGAAAACACATCCTACTTTTTAAAATGTGTTTTTGTTCTGTCATCTGATATCCAAACTTTTGTTGGCCAGACCAGAATCTGATACCAGCAATAATTTTCTCTCTTCTCTGAGCATCTGTTTGTGAATGATAAAGTATGTTCATGTTTCTGAACTTTCAGTTTGGTCTCCTTATCGTTGGACAAGCGGATGTAACTTCCATGTCATTTAAGTTGTTTATTTCTCTCAGTCTGTCATTTAACACTTCACAGGCAGATCTGGTGAAAAAGAAAGAAATATCTTTGTGAAGACACTCTCTCTCCTGCTCCATTTGCTCTAGAATCCATTTCCTATTGCATCTCTTTCTGCTGGGAGAAAATCAACATGTGTCAAGCTGGACACAGGACAGATTTTGTTCCTAGATAGGTATTTCTGATAGCTTGAGCATTGATGTTGAGGAATTCAATTGATTTAAATTTTAAATGGTCTGTTATATTTTCTCGATACAGCTTTTTTAAAGTTTATCTCAAGCAAAAACGTCTGGAGGGTAATTTATCAAAACAAGCTTAATATTTTCAAGCAACATCACTTAACTGGAATGCGATCCCTGCAGCACGTTCGTATGGAGGGAGTTAATTTAAAAATGACAAGGACTTCGTGGTAAAATGGGGAAAGGAATGCACAGAATGCTCTGGGGAAAATGAGATGGTTTACGTTTGAAAGCCCTGGTTTGTCTTTTCAAAGAGGCCCCTGTGCAAATTGCACGAATTTCAAAGCAAAAAGCTGATCATTGCTAATTCTGGGGCCAAGTCAGTCACAGAACAATCGGTAAGTCTACAATTCTTCTGGAACCATGACATTTCAATCTATCCAACTAAGTTCCAATAGATTGGCTGTAGTCTGATTGGAGATAGTCACACACAAAAGTCCTCTTGAGAAAGATTTTTGTGTTCTGACTTTTTTTACTGTTAAAGCCCCTATGAAATATTCAAGAGCAGCTCAAGTCTTGTTAAGATAGATACCAATCAGTTAAAGTATATTCATCAGTTCGAAACGAGACATTTTAACTTGGAAGTTTTTGATTATATGAAACAATCTAACTTAAATACAATTTTCTTGCTGATTTTATTTTTATATCCAGGGTATAGGAGACTATCACATGCAAAAGAATTGACTAGACCAAGCCTACACTCCCAGTGGTTAAAATAATGAGATGTAATCTAATTGAGCTATGTAAAATTCTTAAGGAACTTGACAGAGTGGGTCCAGGTTGTTTCTCCTGGCCTGGGGAGTCTAGTACTATGGATTACAGTCTCAGAGTTCAATTGTTTAGAATGATGATGAGTGAGAAATTCATTCACTCTAAGGTTTGTGAACCATTGAAATTCTCCACCCCTGAAAGCTTTTGATTCAGAGTTGCTGAGTATATTCAATACCAAAACTGATAGATTTTGTTACAAATGGAATCAAGAGGTATGGGGAAAAAGCAACAAGTTGTGTTTGTGAAACATCCATGATCTTATTGGGTGGCAGAACAACCTGGCACAGTGGCTCCTCTAATTGTTAGGTTTTGGTCTTCTGAGTCAATGTTGGTTTGGGAGGATGGGATTATTCAACATTTAATTGTTGCATCACAATTACCTTTTTTAGTTGGTGTTTTTCAACAAAAAACAGATTTCACCTCTTTACACAAATTAAAGATTCTCTAAACAGGAGACACACTCTCCTCTCCAACCCAACCACCCTGTGGCTCAACACTTCAACTCCCCCTCCCACTCCGCCAAGGATATGCAGGTCTTTGGACTCCACCATCGCCAGACCACAACAACACGACGATTGGAGGAAGAGCGCCTCATCTTCCGCCTAGGACTTTTATCTTAGCCTGCTGGACACACTTTCCTCATTCCTGAAGAAGGGCTTATGTCCGAAACGTTGATTCCCCTGTTCCCTGTATGCTGCCTGACCTGCTGCGCTGTTCCAGCAACACATTTTCAGCTCTGATCTCCAGCATCTGCAGACCTCACTTTCTCCTCATGATAAATTGCCCACAGTGTTAGGTGCATTAGTCAGGGGTAAATGGGGGTAGGGGAAATGGGTCTGGGAGGGTTACTCTTTGGAGGGTTAGTGTGGACTTGTTGGTCCGAAGGGCCTGTTTCCACACTGTAGGTAATCTAACCTAAAATTAAGTAAAAATAAATCAGGATGCACAAGGTTGAAGCCCTCAGAGGATTTTAGGTTGGGTGGGTTAGAGATAGGGAGGAGTGAAACCTTGCAGAGATTGAGAATTATATATTCAAGGTGTTAAGAAAATATTGTACCTCAGTGATTGCAAAGGTGATGGACCAATGGGACTTGATGAGCATTGTGAAATCAAACAAGCATTTTTGAGGATCAGCTCAAGTTCGTGGGCAGCATGAAGGGGGAAACCCACCTGGAGAGCAATGGACGAGTCAGCTCTGGAGGCAGTGAAAGCACAGATAAGAGTTTCAGCAGATGAATTGAGACAGGACTAAATTGGGTGATTACACAGAATAAACATAGTTTATGATGGAGAAGGTACAGGGTCAGAAAATCAACGCAGGGGTTGAAGAATGCTATGTGTCTACACAGGCACGGTCAACCAAAACATTACAAAGGCAGGATTTTATAAAATCGTTTTGTTTTGGGGATGTGAGTTTAATTTAAAATAGAGGAATGAAAGAGTCATGTGACCTGTTCTGAAATCTCCTGCTCTCGTTGTTTGATTACTAAAGATTAAAGGGGCAGGGCCAGTTATCTTATTGGGAAGAAGGTATAAGGTATTTACATTTGTAGACAATGACTCAAACTGCTGTGCTGACAGTGGATAGATTTAGTCTCCAAGTCCCAGGGAGATGCTAAAAATGGTTTTGTAAATGGTTATACTTTAAACCATCTGCTTATTCGTAAGATAGAATGGTGTTAGGCAGTCTAGAGTTAATTAGCTTTTCTACCTGAATACAAAACCAATATGATTCATCTTGCCACGGAGATGGACATGGAAGAGAAAGAGTCCATAGGAAGTTGTTCAATGCAGACATTCTTAAATATCATTGAAATTCACACAGAGTCGGAGCACGAATCTGAGAGAGAGAGAGCAGAAAGATTAAGCCAATAAGTTATCCACATTTCACCATGGGTGAGAACTCGCACTCAAATTGAACAGACCAATTTCCTAAAGATTTAAATAAGACTGGCAAAGTTGCCTACCGTTAACAAGAGGCAAAAATCTCTTATATATCTCTTACTGTCAATGTCAATTCTGAGATTAAGAGTTGCCTGACTTTGAAAGGAAAAGAAAGAAAACAAGTTTTCTGGATCTGAGAGTAATTTAGGACTGGTTACAGAAGAGTAGAATACCTGCTTAAGGGTCACAGTAAAGTGGAACTGTGACAGTAATTTTCAGTAATTTTAAAAACTTAAATAAGGAATCTTTTTTGTAGTTTAGAGTATCATTTGTCTGTTGAAATAGTATTTTGTCAACGTTGCTTTTAATTTGACTGTTATAGTAAACATCTTAAAATGTGGAACCTTGTGTAATTTTTGCAATTATTCACTGGTAGAATGAATTTCTTTTCACATGTTAATGTTCTCTACAAGGATCATAACGCTATGCAATAGCCAGAGAGGTGGTGGGACGGATGTCTATGGAACAAAGTTTATGGTCTTCCCAACAGTTTAAAAAGGAAGAAAAATTGCAAAAAGAAAGAAATGCTGCAGTAAAAGAACTAATACTAGCTCAGGAGGTTTGAATAGGCAACAAATACACGAAGGGTGCAGTTAGGTTGCCACTTTGAAGTGATTATTGGTATTAGTTCCTGACTTGTCTCTGGAGGAGATCATTGTAAAACTCCCTAAAGGCAACATCCTCTATGCACCAAATATAATTCATAGCATGAAGTGCTTTCAGGCAGCGATGGTATAAGCTGATAAGGGATGGGATAAATTCAAGTCATCTTTGGCTAGTTTACTTAGACTCGACTAATAAAGGTTTTACTACTGGCTACTGTGATCTCTGTCTCCACGTGAACTGCAGTTAATTAGTATCCAGGACAGCTGACTCCACAAAGCTTTAACAGCAGAGTTCTGGTTATCTGCTCACACATAACTAGACTATTAGAAATCAAAATCTTTCTCTATCAAAAAGTATTGTACCCATACAATGAAATTCCTCTACCAGGTATATTACCTTCTGCCCTAATAGAATGGACAGTGACTACTTTGAGTTCTCACCTCAGTAATCATTGGTGAAATTGATCCTCTACTGTGTTGTTTTTCTGATCATAAGGGAGTATAATGCAATTATAGAAACTGAAAAAGGAGGAGTTTTGAAGCATGAGATAGGAACATTCCTGGCTCCAAAGATCCATCTACATTAAAGGAGGATTGAGCTCCCTTATTTTTTCCTCTGGTGAGGCACGAGAAGGTGAAATCTGATTCAACACGCTGGAGGTAGGGTCAAGGCAGCAACATAGCTGGTAAGGTTGGTAGGCTAGAAAGCCCATCTCCAGTTACTGGGCCTGGCCAAGTGATTGAAGCTTCAATGGGGGAGCATTTTGGGAACAGTGATCATAATTCTTTAAGTTTTAAGGTACTTAAAAATAAGGATAAATCCTCAGGTGAATGTACTAAACTGGTGGAAACCTAACTATGATAATATTAGGCAGGAACTGAGGCATGTTGACTGGAGTTTGAGGGTAAGTCCATGTGGGAATAAGTAAAAGATAACGACGGCAAGATTCAGGAATTTTGGATGACAAGGTAAGTTATGAGCTGACTCAAAAAGAGAAAAGAAGCATATGTGAAATTTAGGAAACTAAAAACAGATGGAGCTCTCAAGGACTACAAAGAACGCAGGAAAGAACTTAAACAAGGAGTTAGGAGGGCTGAACGGAGACATGAAATACCCTTAGTAAACTGGATTAAGGAATATCCTATGTTTTTTTTTTATATATGTGCATAAAAGAAGCAAGCCAGGGAAAGGGTAGATCCATTCAAGGTCAAAGGAAGAAATTTATGCATGGAGCCAAAGGGTCTGGTGAGGTCCTTGATGAATTTATGAAGAAGGACAATGGGGGTGGTGATTCTGGAGAGAGTTATGTTGAAATTCTAGGGTATGTCAATATAAAAAGAGGTGCTGGATGTTTTGAAAAGCATTAATACAGACAAGTCCCAAAGACTGATGGGATCTATCCCAGAATACTGACAGAGGTAAAGGAGGAAATTGCTGGGGCCGAATATGAAATCTTCATATCCTCTCTAGACACAAGTGAAGTACTAGAGGACTGGAGGATAGTCAATATTCCTTTGTTTAAGAAGGCAACAGGGATAATCTGGGTAATCACAGGCCAGTCAGCCTTACATCAGAGATACGAACATTATTGGAGGAGATTCTTAAGTTCAGGATTAACTTGGATTTGGAAAATAATGGACTTATTATGGACAGTTGACATGGTTTTGGGCAGGGGAGGCCATGGCTCACAAATTTGATTGAGTTTTTTGATAAACTGACAAAGATGATTGATGAGGGTATGGTGGTGGATGTTGTCTACATGGGCTTTAGCAAGGCATTTAACTAGGTCCCTTATAGCAGACTGATACAGAAGGTGAAGTCACATGGGATCCACTGTGAGCTGATAAGATGGATTCAGAACTGCTTGGTTACAAAGAAATAGTAGAGGTGGAATGATGTTTTTCTGACTCGAGATCTGTGACCAGTGGTGTTGCGCAGAGATTGGTGCTCAGACCCCTGTTGTTTGTAATATATATATTATATATGAATGATTTGGAAGAGATATAAATGGTCTGACTAGTAAATTTGTGGATGACAAAATGTCTGAGGGAGCTGCAAATAGTGAGGGGAATCGCTAGAGTATACAGCAGGATATAGATCGGCTGGAGACTTGGGCGGAGAAATGGCAGATGAAATTTAATCTGGATACATGCAAGGGGATGCATTTTTGAAGGTTCAATTATAGAGAAAAGTAAACGGTAAATGGCCGAACCTTAGAATCATGAACATAGTCCTAATATCATAGAGATGTACAACACAGAAACAACTTGGTCCAACTCATCCATGCCATCTAGATACCCTAACCTAATCTACTCCCTTTGACAGTACTTAGTTCATATCCCTCTAAACCCTTCCTATTCATATACCCATCATCCAGATGCCTCTTAAATGTCGTAATTGTAGCAACCTCCACCACTTCCTCTGGCAGCTCATTCCATACCTGGACCACCCTCAGCGTGAAAATGTTGCCCCTTATATATCTTTTATATCTTTCCTCTCTCATCCTCTAGGTCTGGACTCCACTAGCCCAGGGAAAAGACTTTGTCTATTTATCCTATCCATGCCCCTCATGATTTAAGGTCACACCTCAGCCTGTGATGCACAGGGAAAACTGCCCCAGCCTACTCAGCCTCTCCCTAAAGCTCAAACCCTCTAAACCTAGTAACATCCTTGTAAATCTTTTCTGAACCCTTTCAAGTTTCACAACATTCCTCCGATAGGAGGGAGACAAGAACTGCACACAGTATTCCAAAAATGGCCTAACCGATGTTCTGTACAGCCGTAACATGATCTCCCAATTCCTTTAATTGATGCTCTGACAATTAAAGAAAGCATACCAAATGCCTTCTTCATTATCCTTTCTACCTGTGACTCCACTTTCGAGGAATTGATGAACCGGCACTCCAAGGTCTCTTTGTTCATCAACACTCCCCAGGACCTTACCATTAAGAATATAAGTCCTGCCCTGATTTGCCTTTCCAAAATGCAGCACCTCACATTTATCTAAGTTAAATTCCATCTGCCACTCCCCGGCCCATTGACCCATCTGATCAAGATCTAGAGGGATTTAGGCATACAGGTCCTGAAAATGGCAACATAAGTGGACAAGATGATCAAGAAGGTATATGGTATGCTTGCCTTCGTTGTTTGGGGTATAGAGTAGAAAAATTAGCAAGTCATGTTGCAGCTTGTTAGAATTTTACTTAGGCCACATATAGCATATTGTGCACAGTTCCAGTCACCACATTATCCAATAGATGTGAGAGCATTGGAGAAGGTACAGAAAAGGTTAACCAGGCAGTACACTTGGATGGTGTTAGCTATGATGAGAGATTGGACATATTCGGAATGTTTCCACTTGAACATCGGAAGCTGAGGGGTAACCCGACAGAGGTTTACAGAACTTTGAGAGACATGGATAGAATGGACGGTCAAAGTGTTCTCCCAGGGTAGAAATGTCAATTACTCAGGGACATTGGTTTAAGATAAAAGGGGGAAAGATTAAAGGAGATGCAAGAGGCAATTTATTTTTAACAGAGGCTGAATGCACTGCCAGTGAAAAGGGTAGAAGCAGCTACAAAGCGACACTTAACAGGAATCTTGACAGATACATGAATAGGCAAGAAATTGATGAATTTGAACAATGTAGAGGCAAAAGGTTTTTAATTTAAAAATCATCTTGTGTCAGCATAAGCTCAGTGGGTCGAAGGGACTATACCTGTGATATATTGTTCTTTGTTCTTTGTTATTTGTTTTATTAGCTAGGTTGCGTTTATGAGTATCAGGTCCATCATCCCTCATTCCCCAGCCACCCATATGACACCAATCTCCCCATGTGTTCCCTCATGTCTCCCATGTGCCCTCCATCACTCTTCATACTCCTAATGCCTTCCGTATCCCCATGTATCCTATATGCCATTCTCCCAATTTTTAAGGAGTGAATGAGCTTTTCCCAAGTCTGGAAAGTCTATGAAATTATAATTGAGTTGAGACAATAACGAACAAAACTTCAAAAATCTGCTGCGAAAAAATGTACAACTTAAACTTCAAATAGGCGTTAATCAAGCACAGCCATGCACAGTATTAATGATAATAAGCTTTTATACACTTCACAACTCCTAGTCTTGTCTAAATAAGCATGCAGGCATTGAAAAAATTATTCAAAGAGAAAATAAAAGAAAAACACTACGAGGGAACAAAAAATGTCAGCCAAGCAAACCTGTCACTCTTTTGCAAGCTTAGCTAAGAATATTATCCATTATTGGAGCTTCATCACAGGGCCAGTTGGATTACCAGATGTATGGCGATCTTTCGTAATGTCAATAGTTGTTAGAAAGCTTCATTATGAATCTCAAGTCCTAAGTATCTTGTATCTTTCTCTACAACTACCCCATGCCTGTTGTTGCTCAATCCAGAGTAACTCATATTTATCTGTTCTCCCCTGGGTTCATGGTTACAGCTATAGTTCAGTTGTAACTTTCTCTATCTTTGAATCTAAGATCATAGATCAAGATCCACTCCAGAAACCTGAGTCCAAAATCAAGACCGGCAGTCTGTTACAGTACAGAACGAGGGCTGCACTGTCCAGAGGTCCCATCCTTTGGATCAGGTGCCAAATCAGGGCCTCACTTTTATCTTAGCTGAATGTAAAATATCCCAAGGAATTTTATCAAAGAAAAGCAGGAGAATAACAGTTAATATTTATCTTTCAATCCACAACACCTGACCTTTGGAACATAGGAAATAGGAACAGCTCCTTTGGCCTGCTCTGCCATTATTCTAGATCATGGTTGACTTCTGTCTCAATGCCATTCTCCAACACTATCCCCCATGTCACTTGATGTCTTTAATATTTAGAAATCTGTTCGTCTCTGCCTTGTACATATTCAATAAACATATTTCATTCATAAATAGAGTCATAGAGTCACACAGCATGGAAACAGACCCTTCATCCCAACTTGTCCATGCCAACTAGGTTTGGTAAACTTAACTCGTCCCATTTCCCTGCATTTGATCGACATCCCTCTATACCTTTCCTATCCATGTACCTGTCCAAATGTTTTTTAAATTTTGTAATTGTACTTGCCTCTATCACTTGCTGTGGCAGCTCAGTACATATAAACACCACGCTCTGTGTGAAAGCATTACCTTCAGGTCCTTTTTAATTCTTTCCCCACTCACCTTAGACCTATGCCCTCTAGTTTTGGACTCTCGTATCCTGGGGAAAAGACTTTATCTATGCCCCTCACAATTTTATAAATCAGCCTCCTACACTCCTGGGGAAAAAACTCCCAGCATATCCAGAGCCTCCTTATAACTCAAATCCTCCAGACTTGGTAACATCCTTGTAAATCCTTCTTGCACCCTTTCCAGTAAATCTATATATTTAATGAAACAACAATCACAGCCCTCTGGGTTAGAGAATTCCAAAACAGAAATTCCATCTCCATGAAATTCTTCATCATCATCTTGTTTCTAAATGGGCAACCCCTTTTTCTGACATTGTGTTACCACTTGAATTTAACCCCACCAAGGGGAACCGTCGTTCCTGAACCTATCCTGTTGAAGGAACAGTCAATGTTGAAAAAAACAGGACGTCAAGCTGGTATTTATAAAACTAGATGAGAAAATTCATCACTTCAGGCAGCGTCATCATTTTATTTTGGCACAGTCTTGGATGACGGCCCAGAAAGCATTCCCAAAATTGGAATTGTTCAAACTTTTTATCGTGGTTATACAGCAGCTCCTCAAAACTCTTTTAATTAGTGGATACTGTGCTTGTGTTATAAATCTCAAAAACATTCAAAAACTGTGTGCTCTTTCTAGGTCTTGCCCAGTCCAAGTCAGCTCATTGCTTACAGAGTGCTTCAGACATGTCCTAATATGTACATGACCTCAGACAATCCGAGGGATTTTAAGGCATTCAGTTGGAGGCGATTGTCTCAGTCATTTATTATTGTGTTCTCTGCTGCTTCCTGTCACTGCAGAGAAACAATGTGGTTTACGTTTAGTTTCTGTGAAACTTTTGTACATTCTACCACAAAGCAACGCTAATTTAGTGGTCGGGTCATATTCCTTCAAACCTAGTTATTGCTCTGGGCAACTTGTGAGTTGATTGCGCCACTCACAATGAAGATCTATAGCAAGTGCTGTGCAGACAGTCCTCACGTTGTGAATGGGTTTCGTTCCTGAATTCTTTTGTGAGTCGATTTGTACACAAGTCGGAACACAATGCAGAACAATATAAAGCAGCTGTTCGTAAGTACAGGAAATGTTTGCATGTCAGGTCTTTATAATTACACCCCATATTTAGGATTATATTTGTAAGTGCAAAGGTTTGTAGGTCGGAAGTTCATAAATCAGAGACACCCTGTGTGTTAACACAAGAAGGCTCATCTGTTAGAGAAATGTTCCTCTCCTCGCCGAGGGATTGATGAAGCAACATTTTCACTACACTAGTGATATTGGTAGTGAATACCCCTAAATGAACCTGTTACCTGTTCCTCCAACGGTGTATGCACACCACAATTTGCTGGAAAAATGATTAGAATTAGCTGCAGGCTCCATGATGGATACAGAGCAACTCAGCCAATGAGCAAAATACAAACAGTGAAGATACTAAGCAAAAACAGGTTCCTAACTGCTGATGACACGTCACTGTAAAGACTGTTTGTCCTGATAATGGTCCAACAGTAATAATTAACACTGGAGCTTCAGCATGTGCCATACCCCTAGCCGAGCTGTTCCAGTAAAGCTACAACACTGACATCTACCCAACACTGTGGAAAATTGTGCAGAATTGACAATAAATCTCAACAAACCAATTACTGCCGCATCAATCTATTTTCAAACTTCAGTAAAGTGATGGGAGGTGTGATCAACGGTGCTGCCAAACACCGCTTGCTTAGCAATAACCTGCTCACTGTCACTCAGTTTGGGATCTGCAAGGGCCACTCAACCTCTGACTTCTGACCTCATAACAGTCTGGATTCAAACATGGACAAAAGAGTGGAATTATAGAGGGGAGGTGAGAGTGACTGCCTTGGACATCAAGTAAGCTTTTGATTGAGTGTCAAGGAGCAAAACTAAAATCAGTAGCAATGTTCCACTGCTTTGTGCTTGGTATGACTCAAAGGAATATGGTTGGAGTTGTTGGAGGTCAGTCATCTCAGCTCTACAGGAATTCCTCAGTGTAGATACTTCTTAATCAACCTGATTAGATATGCTATAACACATACCTGAAGCGGGTGGGACTTGAACCCCAGACGTAGGGACATAACCACTGCACCAAAAGAGTCCCTCAGGGTAGTTTACGAGATCCAACAATCATCAGCTGCTTCATCAACTACCTTCTATTCATCATAAGATTTTCCCCTCTGGTCTTCGACTCTTCCATAAGGTGAAATAAGCTTTCTGCATGTACGAAGAACATTGAATGACAATATAAAATAGGGGTACAATTCTAAAGTGGGTGCAGGAGCAGAAATACCTGGGCGTACATGTGCACAGATCATTAAAGGTGACAGGACAAGTGGAGAAAGCAGTTAGTAAAGTGTGCAGAGATTTCAGCTTTATTAATAGGCATACAACAGCAAGGAAGTGATGCTGAACTTGTACAAGACACTTGTTAGACCTCAGCTGGAGTATTGTGTATAGTTGTGGGTGTCGCAATACAGGAAAGATGTGAAGATACTGAAGAGAGAGCAGAAGTGATTTACAAGAATAATTCCAAGAATGAGAAACTTCAGTAATGAGGAATGATTGAAGAAGTTGCGATATGACGCAATGATTCTATAAATGGTTTGCAGCAATTCAAGAGTGCAGCTCACTATTATATTCTCAAGGGCAACTAGGGATGAGCTATAAATGCCAGTGCAGCCTACAGGGCCAAACCTTAAAAAAAGTCAAGTTTTTTTGTTGCAGACTTCTTATTTAAAAAAAATAAAAGTGGAATTTGATTCTTACTTAATAGAATTAAAGATTTGGAGTTCCACCGTTCTTTTGATGTCTTTGAGTCATTTAGGTGATTGAGTCAATTGAGTGTAATAGTTCCTGTAATGTCATAAATAACACAATTTGTGTACAGCAAGCTCCCACAAACAGCAGTGTGATTAATGACCAGATAATCAGTCTATGTAAAGCTGGCTGAGGAATAAGTAATTGGCCAGTACAGTGGGGAAAATTCCTGTGGTCTTGAAAAAAATTAGTTTTTGCTTTTTGCATTAAATTCTTGTTGCTTTTTATATTTAAATAAGTGTCCCTTATTGGTACAAATCACAACATCTGGTTCAGTTCACTTCTGGCAGTCTGCCTGATCAGTATATTTTTATTTTAAACACAATTATGACATTCACGTAAGGCTGAGAAAGGTTGAGAGACAAATACATCTCCTTTCACATGAAGTGCAAATGAAATTGATTTACCTGACTTCCCTTCAGCCTTAAACAGGATTCTAGTCCAAACTGTATTTATTGCTGGTTTCCAGGATTGTTTATATTCATTTGGGGATGTGGGTGTCGCTGGCTGGGTCAGCATGAATTGTCCATCCATAGTTTTCCCGGAGAAGGTGGTGGTGAGCTGCCTTCTTGAACCGCTGAAGTCCCACTTCCCTGGCAAACCAACACTTTGTGACCCACCTTGAATTACTGTAGCAATGAGTCATCTTCTTGATTTGAGGCAGTCCATGTGGTTGAAGATGATCCTGCAGGGCTGCTAATTTGGGGTTTTCAGTATTTTGGTCAGTTGACAAACAAGCAGCAGTGGCAATAAATGTTCAAGTTGGAATGAGATGTGGCAGGGAAGGGAACTGGAAATGAATGGTTTTCCTATGCACTTGTTGCCTTAACCCTTCCAGATGGTGAAGATCATGGCTTTGGAGGCTCCTGTTGAAGATACCCTGATGAGTTGCTGCAGTGCATCCTTCAGACTACATGCTGCAGCTGGACTAGTGGTTGGAATAAATTAATGGAAAATCACCCACATTTCTGACCCTGATTGCTGGAATCTTCTAGAAAGTTTGTATGAGTTTTCCTGCCCATGCCTAAGCTGTTTATGCGTGTGTTTGTTTCAGATGATAAAAAGATCAGATGTGAGTGTGTGGCCTTTTGCTGCTGAATAGCTTACCAGTGCCTGTGAACTATCTGGGGAAGATACAAGAACTTGTGGAAAAAGAGGGGAATAGGTCTCAGGGTGAAAAAAAGCCTAGAAAATACATAATTACAGTTGTGATGTAGACTTCTAATTCCTCATATTTTTGTTTCCTAAACTGGCATTCCTTAAAGTGCATGGTTTGTTATATGCCCATTGATTTATTGCAGGGGAGAAGAGCCATATGAACACTGTGCTGGAGGCAACATGGATGCTGGAAAGGTGACAAGTTTATCAGACTTGTCCAATTCCTTTAATCACTTTCTGGTGAACTACAAAGACCCAAAGCTCTTGTACTGTGCAAATGGAGGGTACTTTGTTCGACTTCTCCCTGACGGACAAGTAGAGGGGACGAGAGACCGCAGCGATGCATACAGTGAGAATTCTTTTTCAGCCTTCATGTATACTGCATTGTTAAAGTGTGTGTTTATGTGTGTGTTTGGGCTTGTGTTGCTTGGTAACTGCTTCGTAATTTTCCAAGTTCAATTCACTAAGGACTTCTTAGCAGTCAGGAGAACAAGGTTTCCAGTGGCGTTTTAGGGAGACAAAAATCTGAAAATGCTAATGCCTTGTTAGTTTCTCAGTACAATCATTTGAACTTTTTCTTAAAGCATTTATAATTTACAGGACAATGACCATGCAGTTTTCACAATGAAGCTGACTGTTGCTCACTGCAAGTACGCAAGGAACTTAGGAAATAGCAGCAGGATGAGGCTATTTGGCCCCTCAGTTCTGCTCCACCATTCAAGTAGATTATGGCTGATTTTCTCCCTGAAAGTCATTTTCCTACACTATCTATTTTCCCACACTGCCCATTTCGCTTGAAAGCTTTAATATCTACACATCTATTGATATCTGTCTTAAATGTTAAACTCTAAATTCAAATCAGTTTTCTATAATCTTGTTATCATTTTTCCTCTCCCAGGCCCACATCATCTGGGTTCTGTTCCAAGAGACAATTTGTCATTTTTGCATCTCTGGGAACAATTTAAGCATATGTGACAACCCAGTTAATGCAATTTCTCCTTTCATCTGGATTTGCTGATGTATTTTCATAGCCTGGAGTCCCACTATTTATATTAGGGGTTAAAGGCGGGGAAGGGGAAGTGAACGTGAAGCTGAAAATGACCAAAGTCCAGAGGTAATGATGCCCCATCAATCTTAGTGGCTTTATTTTTATATTCTAGCTCTATTTCCCAACAGTTGAGCAAATAGACCACCTGAACTGGCAGGCAGGAGGCAATCCTGCCAGATAGGGTTGGGGAGAGTGCAAAACTGGCGAGAATCACAGTGAGTGGTGGCTGGTGATTGAGTCAGGCGGGTGGGAAGACTGGCAATCAAGGGGTTAAGGCAGGCATTTGGGACTGAGCTTGGGAGGGGGTGAGTGGGATGGGACTGGGGAGAAACTAGTGAATGGGGTTAGGCAGGGTGGGGGAAGGGGAATTGTGAATGACTGTATGAAGGTCTGTATGAGACCAAGACTCCTTTTTTGGTGTAAGGGTGCTATCACTTTTCCAGTTGGTCCACAGGAAGTGCTGAAAAGAACTACCTCTATTTTCCTCAGGAAATCAGCAGCTCACATTGCCCCTTCATTGCTGAGTCTTTTTGGCTTCTAGAAATGTATGCAGCATCAATAAATCTCAACCCAAATATCAAGTCGCAGCGTAGGAGCCCAATTTAAATATATTTAAGTTTTCCAACTCTCCATGAAGATTGAGGGCATTACAGAAACATTACCTTTAATTCCACTGTCCCTTCTCAATAATGCCCTGCATATAATGTAAGGGATTGGTGATGGCATTTGGAAACAATAATATATTTTCCTTTCTTAATCGTCTGATACTGATACTAATTGCAATACCTCTAGCTTTTGCAAATTCACCTCACTGAGTCACAAACTTGTTAAAATGCACAATGAGGCCATTCAGCCCACCCTGCCAGCTATATTGCCCAATGTCAATCTCCTGCCTTTTTTCCATCCCTATGCACCATTTCTATCCAGATAATCATCAAATATCATCTTGAATGCCTCAATTCCAACTGTACCACATTTCCAAGCAGTGTCTTAACCATTCGCTGTGTAAAAAGTATTTCCTCATGTTATCCTTGCCGCATTTGTACATCACTTTAAATCTCTTTTATGAGCGAGAACAACTTCTCCCTACCTACACTGCCCAGCCCGCCCATGATTTTTGGCATATCCATTAAATCTCCTCTCAGCCTTCTCTTTCCAAGGAGAACAATCCCACATGCTTAAGTCTATCTGCATTACTGAAGTTTTTCATTCCCGGAAGTGTTCTTGTAAATGTAACATTGAAATGGACCAGCATCCTGGGACCTCCTGAAGTGCGCAGTTTAATATCGTGTCTATTTTCCTGTAAGAGGGCAGAGGTAGCAGATATAGATGGAACATTACAATGTTACCAAACTAATGGGTTACATTTTTGCATGGCACCATAATAGGTAAATTTTAAGATCAAATGTGTCTGAGGGATTGACTTAAGGGAGTTGAGAGATATGGGGGCACAGACAAGAAGGTAAAGCCAAGATCACACTCTGATCAGTTATATTTCTTTGAATGGCGGAGCAAGCTTGATGGATTCAACAGCATGTTTCTGCTCCTAGTTCTTATGCTTTTATGACAAACTGAATACTGATCCAATTGGATTTTTAGAATTGCCTCCAAAACCTGATATGAATGCAACTTAGGCTCACTTGGTTGCATTCTCTTCTGCTCTATCTCTTTTGCATTTCTCTCTCTCTCTCTCTCTCTCTCTGCATCAGTATGTTAATTTAACAACAGTCCGCAATGAGGAAAGGAAGAAGTCAGAAACGATCAAAGCAGCTACATCAAATGCACTGACCTCCTAAAGCTGTGGGACAAATCATCATTGTTTAATCTTATTCAACATTTCAAAACAGGATGACTCTATGGTGTGATTCACTCTGAGTTATGATGAGGCTATCTAGTGGTTTAGTGTTTTGTATTGTCAATGTGCAGTTCACAGAGCACAGCAAAATGTTGGTGCAGATGTAATACTTCCTGAATGGGATCTTCTAACATTAGAGGGATCCATGCAGACGGCAAATGCAGTTCAGAATGGAACTCTGTGTTTGGTGTATCTTTAGGTTTGGTTGTGTCATCCTGAATATAATTCATCCCTCTCCAGTTCGCCTCCAGCTACAAGCTGTAAGTAGAGGAGTGGTGACCATTCAAGGGATTGAATCTGGGCGCTACCTAGCAATGAGCGAACTGGGACAGCTTAATTCCTCAGTAAGTTGACACCCCTATTGTATTTTGCTCACTTTTCACATTTGAATGTTTATTGTACTCTGTATCTGCAGTTAAAATAACACTGTTGCTCAATAAAGTAGCCCTAATCAAATTCTTTATTGATGGATTCCCAAATGGGATCTCTTGACCCCTTCCTATCCTGAAAGTTAATGCTTGCATTTGAATCTGTAGGTGGGAACCGTTCATAATAAGAAATAAGAGTGGGAGTAGGCCATTTGGCCCATCAAGCCTGCTCCCGTATTCAATAATGTGTTATAATCATGATCAACAATACTACTTAGCTGTACTTATCCTTTCCCTAATTTTGGGATGAAGGGGCTACGTTCCGAAAGCTTGTGATTTCAAATAAATTCTGTTGGACAAATCTAGTCAATATCTATTTTTATATTTATTCTTTCACAGGACATGGATGTCACTGGCGAGGCCCAGCATTTGTTAATCCAGCTCCCACTGCCTGGAAATGGTGGTAGACAGCCACCTTCCTAAACCATTGCAATCCACCTATTCTGCTGTTAGCGATAGAGTTCCAGGATTTCGCCTTTAGGATCTAGTCTCAGGAAAGCAGCATTACAGTCATGCAACAGTTATGCATTGATATAACATTTTCAGTGCAGTTAAAGATATCACGAGGTGATTCTTTGGTCACTGATCCACAAAGGGAGATATTAAGAGAGGTGACTGGAAGCCTAGTCAAAGAGGTCTGTTTAAAGGAGGATCTTGAAGGAGGAGAGAGACAGACAAACAGACAGACAGACAGACAAACATAGAAGTGGAGAAGTTCAGCGGGGGAGTTCGGGGCAAAAGCAGGCAAATGGGACTAGTTCAGTTTAGGGTACCTGGTCAGCACTGACAAGTTGGACTGACTGGTCTGTTTCTGTGCCATATGACTCTATGACCCTAAGATCGCAGCTGATCTGATTGTAATCTCAAATCCATGATTTCCCCCCCCCGCCAAGATAACCTTTTACTCCATTGCTTACCAAGAATGTATAATCTCCGCCTTAAAAAGATTCAAGCATTTGCTTTCTCAGCTTTTCAGGAAATGAGTTCCAAAGACTCCCAACCAGCGTGAGGAAAAAAAAGCCTCATCTCTTTAAACGGGCCATGAGAGGAAACATCTTCCTCACATCAGTCCTTACAAGACCCTTGATGATCTATGTTTCAATTAATTGGGAACCAATTCTCTACATTAAGCGTTCGCCAGAAGAAGCAATTAATCCATAGGCAGAGACCCAAGCAAATCAGAATCCTCAAACACCAAAAGCATTTGTGTTTTGTACTTGCCAAAGCTGACTACCAATCATCATTGCTCCATCAATAATGCACGTACTTCAGTTTTATAAACCCCAAACTCAAGAAGTTCCTCCCCACATCTCCCCTTCTCTCCTTCTTACCTCACTTTCCTCTTTAAGGCATTTGTTAAAATCTGCCAATTTGACCAAGCTTCTGATCACCTGACTTCATATCTTCTATGTGACTCAGTGCATACTCTGCTACATAATGTTCTTGTGAAGTGCATTGAGATGTTTGATTATGTTAAAGGTGCCATATGTTGTTGTTGCAAGGCATTGACTCAGCAGGTTAAGGTCATCCTTCATGAGAGAGAGACAAAGCATCAAGTGTGCGAAGTCCATAATCTCTTTGGCTCAACTCCTAATTCAATAACCTAGCTGATGAATGGCAACTAATAGGCAAGATTTCCAAATATGTCTGGCACTGAGGAAGAACAAAGTTAAGATGAGGGAACGGAATGAAATTCCCACCTCAGGCTAAGTATGGCTGAGCCATACAATCTAGGCAGACCCTGCTGATGCAGTACTGACAGTGTGCTGTTGGAGGTGCTGTCTTTCAGATGAGACACAAATCAGGGCCTGGTGAGTCTTAAATCCCTATGACACTGCGTCAGAGAAGAGCAGAGGTGTTCTCCCAATTCCTATGACCAATATTTAATATCCAACAAACGTCAGTAAAACAGGTGTTCACTTAACCTTCCCCTCCACCACAGTTGAAACAGATGTATGTGCTGTCTGATACATTGACTACAAAGGAGCCTTCACAATGACACATTTGTCCATAACAGCTTCCTTCTCTCATTCCACCCTCTCTTTGCTTTCCTTCTTTGCTATTCTATTCTCCTGTTCCTTCCTGTCAGGCCATTAATCACATCCCACAGCTTGACTCCGCTCTAAGAGATAAGTATAGGGGAGGTAACGTCTTTGCAAATTACTGTTATGAGACAAAGGAAACAGGACTCACCTGTCCTCTTTGAGCTCAGGAAAGCTACAGCCCCTCACCCCACCCCCAATAAACACAAAACAAACTGGACGAGCAACTGGGGAAAAGCAACTATCAAACTCACAGTTGCTGGACTGAAGAAATCTGACCAAATCACAATCTTTTAACTAGCAAACAAACTTCTCCAACTCCCAGTAATGGTAGAGTTTTGCCTTGTTTCTGCTCAAAAAATGATTATCATGGTTGGCAGTACAGACAGGATTGAAGATTAGGCTTTCTTGCCAGTTTGCTTGCTGCTCTCCCTTCACATAGCCATGATGTGGAGGTGCCGGCGTTGTACTGGGTTGGACAAGGTCAGAAATCACATGACACCAGGTTATAGTCCAATGGATTTATTTGAAAACACTA